>NC_088418.1:39238370-39838370 GCF_034236695.1 Oncorhynchus nerka | reverse complement strand
AACCACACAACTACTGACCACAACCGCACCACTACTGATCACACAACTATTTAACCACACAACTCCTGACCACAACTACGGACCACAACCACTCACCACATCCATACTGTAGGTCCCAAAGAACCTGCAAAACAACCATACAACTACTGACCACAACTACGGACCACAACCACTCACCACATCCATACTGTAGGTCCCAAAGAACCTGCAAAACAACCATACAACTACTGACCACAACTACTGACCACAACCACTCACCACATCCATACTGTCGGTCCCAAAGAACCTGCAAAACAACCATACAACTACTGACCACAACTACTGACCACAACCACTCACCACATCCATACTGTCGGTCCCAAAGAACCTGAAAAACAACCATACAACTACTGACCACAACTACTGACCACAACCACTCACCACATCCATACTGTAGGTCCCAAAGAACCTGCAAAACAACCATACAACTACTGACGACAAATTATAACCACAACTACCAACCACAACTACTGACCACAACCACAACTACTGACCACAACCACACAACTGCTGGCCACAAGAACTGTTGAACACTAACTGCTGACCACAACTACTAGCCACAAAAACTACTAACCACAAAATCTACTAACCACAACAACTGACCACAACTACTCACCATAATATCTACTGACCACAAATACTGACAACAGCTACTGATCACAACTTCTGATCACAATCACACAACAACTACTGACCAAACAACTACTGACCATAATACTACTGAACCACACAACTACTGACCACAACTGGGCTACTGACCACACAACCCCTTTCTTATGTCTCTAGGTCTTTTAACACAAACTAACTAGCTAGCATGCCATCTTTCAATCAAATCTAGAAATATAGCTAGATTACTAGCAAGAAAAAACTATGTTTTCACTGTGGGACAATGTAAAAACACCATTTCACCCGGTGCTGTCTAAATCCACCTTTTTAGACTGCCACACTCAAGGCTCCATGGCTTAATAGTAATTACAATGGCTTCCACTCTTACATACCAGGGTTCAAATCCTGCCGGCCTTCCAATTCATCCCAAAGGTGTTCGATGGGGTTGCGGTCAGGACTTAACTGTGCAAGCCAGTTAAGTTATTCCACACCACTCTCAACAAACCATTTCTGTATGGACCTTGCTTTGTGCATGGGGGCATTGTCATGCTGAAACAGGAAGGGCCTTCCCTAAACTGGTGCCACAAAGTTGTAAGCACAGAATTGTCTAGAATGTAATTGTATGCTGGAGCAGTAAGATTTACCTTCACTGGAACTAAGGGGTCTAGCATGAACCATGAAAAACAACCCCAGACCATTATTCCTCCTCCACAAAACTTTATATTTGGCACTATGCATTCTGGCAGGTAGCATTCTCCTGGCATCTGCCAAACCCAGATTTGTTCGTCGGACTGCCAGATGGTGAAGTGTAATTCACTCTAGCAGGGCAGAAGTTTGACAAACTGACTTGTTGAAAAGGTGTTAAAAGTAACTGAGCCTCCCGGGTGGCGCAGTGGTTAAGATCTTAGGCGCCACCAGGTGACTGTGGGTTTGCGCCCAGGCTCTGTCGTAACCGGCCGCGAAGTCCGTGGGGCGACGCACAATTGGCCTAGCATGCTCGGGTTTGGGAGGATTTGGCCGGTAGGGAAATCAGTTCTCCTGTGGCAGGCTGGGCGCAGTGCGCGCAGGTTGCCAGGTGCACAGTGTTTCCTCCGAACATCAGCTGGCTTCCGGGTTGGATGGCGCTGTGTTAAGAAGCAGTGCGATTGGAGGACGCAGACTTTCAACCTTTTTTCCCGAGCGTGGGAGTTGTAGCGATGAGACAAGATGGTAGCTACTAAACAATTGGATACCATGAAATTGGGGAGAAAAATTGATAATTAAAAAAAAAAAAAGTAACTGCCAATGTTTGTCTATGGAGATTGCATGGCTGTGTGCAATTTGTCAGCAACGGGTGTGGCTGAAATAGCCAAATCCACAAATTTGAAGGGGTACTTTAGTGTATACAGTGGGGTAAAAAAGTATTTAGTCAGCCACCAATTGTGCAAGTTCTCCCACTTAAAAAGATGAGAGAGGCCTGTAATTTTCATCATAGGTACACTTCACTTCACAATTTTCATCATAGGTGCACTCTCAACTATGACAGACAAAATGAGAAAAAATAATCCAGAATATCACACATTTTTTGTGAATTTATTTGCAAATGATGGTGGATAATAAGTATTTGGTCAATAACAAAAGTTTATCTCAATACTTTGTTATATACCCTTTGTTGGCAATGACAGAGGTCAAACGTTTTCTATAAGTCTTCACAAGGTTTTCACACACTGTTGCTGGTATTTTGGCCCATTCCTCCATGCAGATCTCCTCTAGAGCAGTGATGTTTTGGGGGTTTCTAGGCAACACGGACTTTCAACTCCCTCCAAAGATTTTCTATGGGGTTGAGATCTGGAGACTGGCTAGCCACTCCAGGACCTTAAAATGCTTCAGAAGCCACGCATTCTGGGGCGGTGTGTTTGGGATCATTGTCATGCTGAAAGACCCAGCCACGTTTCATCTTCAATGCCCTTGCTCATGGAAGGAGGTTTTCACTCAAAATCTCACGATACATGGCCCCATTCATTCTTTCCTTTACACGGATCAGTCGTCCTGGTCCCTTTGCAGAAAAACAGCCCCAAAGCATGATGTTTCCACCCCCATGCTTCACAGTAGGTATGGTGTTCTTTGGATGCAACTCAGCATTCTTTGTCTTCCAAACACGGGTTTGAGAGGTTATATTTTGGTTTCATCTGACCATATGACATTCTCCCAATCTTCTTGAATCATCCAAATGCTCTCTAGCAAACTTCAGACGGGCCTGGACATGTACTGGCTTAAGCAGGGGGACACGTTTGGCACTGCAGTATTTGGGTCCCTGGCGGCGTAGTGTGTTACTGATGGTAGGCTTGTTACTTTGGTCCCAGGTGGTCATTCACTAGGTTCCCCCGTGTGGTTCTGGGATTTTTGCTCACCGTTCTTGTGATCATTTTGACCCCACGGGGTGAGATCTTGCTGGAGCCCCAGATCGAGGGTTATCAGTGGTCTTGTATGTGTTCCATTTCCTAGTAATTGCTCCCACAGTTGATTTCTTCAAACCAAGCTGCTTACCTATTGCAGATTCAGTCTTCCCAGCCTGGTGCCGGTCTACAATTTTGTTTCTGGTGTCCTTTGACAGCTCTTTGGTCTTGGCCTTAGTGGAGTTTGGAGTGTGACTTTGAGGTGGACAGGTGTCTTTTATACTGATAACAAGTTCAAACAGGTGCCATTAATATAGGTAACGAGTGGAGGACAGAGGAGCCTCTTAAAGAAGAAGTTACAGGTCTGTGAGAGCCAGAAATCTTGCTTGTTTGTAGGTGACCAAATACTTATTTTCCACCATAATTTGCAAATAAATTCATTAAAAATCCTACAATGTGATTTTCAGGATTTTTTTCTCTAATTTTGTCTGTCATAGTTGAAGTGTACCTATGATGAAAATTACAGGCCTCTCTCATCTTTTTAAGTGGGAGAACTTGGCACAATTGGTGGCTGACTAAATACTTTTTTGCCCCACTGTATATAGTGTGTCTCAAAAATATAGGCCTATCACTATGTTAACTTCATTAAGGACCATCAATAAAAAGTATTTCAGCCAGCCGAGCAATCACGCAAAGTATATTTTACACAACACTGCTTGCTTTGAAGCCTGAATTAGGATTGGGAATGACATCGCCAGTGCTATAGAGGTGCACATTATTTAGATAAATAGTGGCAGCAGCCTCCTACACTATTGCTCTGCAACTGCTAGCCCGCGTTGAGCAGTGTGTGTTTGTTCCTAGGGGCCGGGGGAGAGAGAGAGAGAGGGAGGGAGGGGGTAGCCACGCTACTATAGCAGTCACAATGCGGTGAACTTAAAAACTACTAGGAATTGAAGGCAATTTCCACCTAAATGTGGCTTCTAGCAAGATATCTAAAATATGTGAATGTTGTCAATAATGACATTTGGTGATGGTATTAGTGGGTTGATTTGAATATATATGAAAAAATGATTTAATACTGGATATATGTTTTTTACTGACTCTAACTTGTCCTAATGGATACCAGAACTTCTGGAAAAAAGTGACGATGTTGTTGAGAGGACTATCCTGCTTTGCTTTGTACCCCCAGGGGAGAACAAGGTGTCTTTGGATGCAGCGGTGAAGTTTGTCAAGCTGCTGTTTCGATATGAGCAGTGGGACATGTTCTGTATCCTCTCTGACACGCTGCAGCACACCGTACTGCCTGTAAGTCACAACACACCTCTACTGGGACTGGCTTCATACAATTATGTCGTATCAGTTACATACACAGTTGACTAACTAAGCCATACGTCTTCTGGATCTAGATCTATGAGATCAACATATACTGGGTTAAAACATTTGGGTCAGAAGAATCATCGAGTCCAGATAAAAATGGTCCTACTGTAGCAACTACTGTAATGCTTGTGGAGTGAGAATGACTAGATTCCAGTTATAATACACAGTTATAATGTACGACTTGTGCGTGTGCGGACAGAGACTGGAGGGGAGGTCTTTCAGGAAGTCAGAGCTGGAGCTGAGGTTGCTGGACTCCATGGAGCGCCTCATGTCTACACAGAAGATCAGACTCAACACCAAGGACGACACTGTGTCTGGTACTGTAGCTGTCGATACTTCTGTCAACTAGCTGTAGAACTTTTGAAATGGCATATAACAAAAGAGTGCTGGACAGTGATTTAAGATGTTGTGTGTTGTTGTGGTGTCTCCACAGAGAAGGACAGGCATCTGGGAGTGGTTATGAGTGAGGAGTTTGTTGGTCTGGTGCAGGCCTTATACAGCTGTGTCTGTGGTTCAGCTCAGGTTAGACAGTGCTTTGTAGAATCCTATAGTATCTATCTATTCCATATTTAATCAGTGACTGCTTCCTGAATACCTGTGTGTATCTTTCATCGTTGTATAGGACGTGCAACCTGACAGGGACCTGGTGATGGACATAGTGCTGTACCTCTGGTCTAAATGTAAGATCATTTTCCAGAGAGCCCAGGTTCGACACTGGGACCCTATACACTTCCTGGGCAAGATGGAGAACCTGGACAAGGTACAGTAGCCCTACACCAGGTTTTCCTAAACTTGGCATTGCTTGTACATACCCGTCTGGGGTACGCCAAACAAAAAAGTGATTCACATTTAAAAAATAATAATAATAATAACATTTTTTTTTTTCAAACAATACATTTATATTTTCCAACAGGGATATACATTTGGAGGAGGTTTTTTTCTCACCTGAGTAGCCCTGTTTCACTGCCAAAAATACAATTAAACCATCTAGTGTTGAGCGAAATAACAGCACAATGTCAAATACAGGGTAGCCTAGTCAAATAATTAACATCCAATCACATTAACCGTTACTCTCTCGCGGGAATTCCACTAACGGTCCATATGTAGCCAAATGTAGCTGCTGCTCATTCTGTTTGCTCTAAAATATATGAATTATTAAAAAAAAGAAAAAAAAGAAGTAAGGCCCGTGTCCATAGAGACACATACCAGCTCTAGTAGTACTGATACTACCAGCAGTACTACACTTGCACCTGTTGACGACACAAGTTGTTCTGCTTCCACGATCACATCCAATGCTAGCACTGACAGTTGTAAATCTGATGCAGCCGAAGAGCTACTGCCCCCTTACCCGGGAAAGCACCGAACAACAGACAGACGTTGGACCATCAAAGAGGCGCCAATATGATGAGAACTACATTGATTTGGGCTTCACTTATATTGGGAGTAGTGCCTTTCCTCAGCCACAGTGTTTTATATGTGTAAAAGTACTATCTCACAACTCGATGAAACTGTCACTCTTGCTCAGACATTTAGAAACAAAACATGCCAATTTGAAAAATAAGCCACAGGTGTTTTTTTAGCGAGAATTAAGATGACTTTAGAGTAGTAAGACGTATAAAAGCAACAGATACCATTAATAAGAAGGGGCTTAGAAGCTTCTTATATGGTGAGCTACCGAGTGGCTAGGACAGGCAAGCCCCATACTATTGTGGAGGACTTCCTGCTGCTGCGGATATGGCTGGTACAATGCTGGGGGAAAAGGCAAAAAAAAAACTATACAATGTCTTCATCAAACAACACTGTTTCGCGACGTGTCAGTGACATGGCAGAAGATGTTTTGAAACATTTATTACTTTGCATACAAGCCAGTGAATTCTATGTGTTACAGCTGGATGAGTCAACAGACGTGGCGGGCCTGGCACAGCTCCTGGTATATGTCCGTTACGTTTATGGGGGGTCAATTAAAGAAGACATCCTCTTCTGTAAACCACTGTAAACCAGGACAACAGGAGAGGATATTTTTAAAGTACTGGACAGCTTTGTGACTTCAAATGGACTTTAAACGTCAAGATGTGTTGGTATCTGTACTGATGGAGCAAAAGCCATGACAGGGAGACATAGTGGAGTGGTAACGCGCGTGCAAGCAGTTGCTCCCGACGCCACTTGGGTACACTGCAGAATCCACCGAGAGGCTCTTGCTGCCAAGGTAACGCCTGACAGCTTGAAATATGTTTTGGACACTACAGTGAAAATGGTTAACTTTGTTAAAACAAGGCCCCTGAACTCTCGTGTATTTTCTGCACTATGTATTGATATGGGCAGCGACCATGTAACGCTTTTACAACGTACTGAGGTGCGCTGGTTATCAAGGGGCAAATTATTGACACGTTTTTTTTAAGCTTAAAGTTTCTTTACTGACCATCATTTTCACTTGTCTGACCGATTGCAAGATGACGAGTTTGTCACACGACTGGTCTATCTGGGTGATGTTTTTTCTCGCCTGAATGATCTGAATCTAGGATTGCAGGGACTCTGCAACTATATTCAATGTGCGGGACAAAATTATTAAGAAGTTGGAGCTCTTCTCTGTCTACATTAATAAGGACTTCACACAGGTCTTTCCGTCATTATGATTTTTTGTGTGCAAATGAACTCAAGCTTACGGACAATGTCAAATGTGATATAGCGAAGCACCTGAGTGAGCTGGGTGTGGAATTACGCAGGTATTTTCCAGAAATGGATGACACAAACAACTGGATTCGTTATCCCTTTCATGCCCTGCCACCAGTCCACTTACCAATATCTGAACTAGAGAACCTCATCGAAATTGCAACAAGCGGTTCTGTGAAAATTGAATTTAATCAGAAGCCATTGCCAGATTTCTGGACAGGGCTGCGCTCAGAGTTTCTTGCCCAGACAAATCGTGCTGTTAAGACACTGATGCCCTTTGCAACCACGTACCTATGTGAGAGTGGATTCTCAGCCCTCACTAGCATGAAAACTAAATATAGGCACAGACTGTGTGAAAAATGATTTAAGACTGAGACTCTCTCCAATACAACCCAATTTTGCAGAGTTACGTGCATCCCTTTCCAGCACACCCTTCTCATTAACCTGTGGTGAGTTATTCACCATTTTCGATGAACAAATATAGTTTTATATGTAAGATGGTTAAATAAAGAGCAAATTATTGATTATTATTATATTATTATTTGTGCCCTGGTCCTATAAGAGCTCTTTTTCACTTCCCAGGAGCCGGGATGTGACAAATTCACAGTCATTCTAATGTTTAATAAATAGATCATATACTGTGTGTGTGGCAGCCTTACAATGATGGCAAAAAAACAAAATTTGAGAGTGCGCTGACTGACCCTGGTGCTAGAGGGGGTACACCGCTGGAGTTTGAATGTTTGAAGTGGTACGGGACTATAAAAAAGTTTGGGAACCACTGCTCTACACAAATCAGTCTCTGCAAATATGTACTGTACATGATAGCTACTTATTTCATGTGTTACTCTCTCTCTCTCTCTCTCTCTCTCTCTCTCTCTCTCTCTGTGTAGTGGGTGTGGACCCTGTCTGTGCTCAGTGAGGTGGCTCATGTGTGTGAGCTGGCTGACTCAGATCCCATGGTGTTAGCTGAGATGACCATCAGGCTGGCCATGGTGCTGGAGAGCACTGCTGACTCCACTGTCCATTCAGGCAGGAAGACAGGTAGTTACTACCACCACTACCACACTGTGGGTCACACCTTATTTCAGAACCCTTGACTTTTTCCACATTTTGTTATGTTACAGCCTTATTCTAAAATTGATTAAATAAAAAAACATCCTCAGCAATCTATACACAATACCCCATAATGACAAAGCGAAAACAGTTGATCAATTTCAGCAAATTTATAAAAAATAAAAAACAGAAATACCTTATTTACATAAGTATTCAGACCCTTTCCTCTGAGACTTTGAGTCCATTGATCATCCTTGAAATGTTTCAACAACTTTCTTTTCTTTTTTTTTTCTCCCCAATTTCGTGGTATCCAATTGTTGTAGTAGCTACTATCTTGTCTCATCGCTACAACTCCCGTACGGGCTCGGGAGAGACGAAGGTTGAAAGTCATGCGTCCTCCGATACACAAACCAACCAGCCGTACAGCTTCTTAACACAGCGCGCATCCAACCCGGAAGCCAGCCGCACCAATGTGTCAGAGGGTACACCGTGCACCTGGCAACCTTGGTTAGCGCTCACTGCGCCCGGCCCGCCACAGGAGTCGCTGGTGCGCATTGAGACAAGGACATCCCTACCGACCAAGCCCTCCCTAACCTGGACGACGCTAGGCCAATTGTGCGTCGCCCCACGGACCTCCCGGTCGCAGCCGGTTACGACAGAGCCTGGGCGCGAACCCCGGGACTCTGATGACACAGCTGGCGCTGCAGTACAGCACCCTTAACCACTGCGCCACCCGGGAGGCCATGTTTCTACAACTTGATTGGAATCCACCTGTGGTAAATTCAATTGATTGGAAATGATTTGGAAGGCACATGGCAGCCTGCTTGGAGTTTGCCAAAAAACCCCTAAAGACTCTCAGACCATGAGAAACAAGATTCTCTGGTCTGATGAAACCAAGATTGAACTCTTTGGCTTGAATGCCAAGCGTCACGTCTGGAGGAAACCTGGCACCATCCCTACGGTGATGCATTGTGGTGACAGCATCATGCTGTGTGGATATGTTTTTCAGCGGTAGGGACTGGGAGACGAGTCAGGATCGAGGCAAAGATGAACGGAGCGAAGTACAGAGAGATCCTTGATGAAAACCTGCTCCAGAGTGCTCAGGACCTCAGGCTGGGGCTTAGGTTCACCTTCCAACAGGACAACGACTCCAAGCACAAGCCAAGACAACGAAGGAGTGGCTTCGGGGCAAGTCTCTGAATGTCCTTTAATGGCCCAGCCAGAGCCCAGACTTGAACCTTTTAGGTTCTAAATAAACAAAGCAAAAAACTAACGGACGACTAGGAAAAGTTTAATTTCTTGACGCACTCATCCTGTTAGCGGGATCATTTTCGTCAACATCTGCTGAATTGCAGAGCGCCAAATTCAAATTAAATTACTACAAATATTTAATTTTCATGAAATCACAATTGCAATATAGCAAAACACAGTTTAGCTTGTTGATAATCCACCTGGCGTGTCAGATTTAAAAAAAAAAGCTTTACAGCGAAAGCAAACCAAGGGTTTATGTGAGGACATCTCTCTCAGCAGACAAAACATTAGAAACAGCTAGCAGCAAAGTAGATTGGTCACGAAAGTCAGAAAAGCAATAAAATTAATTGCTTACCTTTGATGATCTTTGGATGTTTGCACTCACGAGACTCCCAGTTACACAATAAATGTTTCTTTTGTTCGATAAAGATTATTTTTATATCCAAAAACCTCCATTTGGTTGGCGCATTTTGTTTAGTAATCCACAGGCTCGTGCAGGTCACGACGGGGCAGATGAAAATTCCAAATAGTATCCGTAAAGTTCGTAGAAAGATGTCAAACGTTTTTTATAATCAATCCTCAGGTTGTTTTTACAATAAATAATCAATCATATTTCAACCGGACCGTAGATTTTTCAATAGGAGAGAGAGAGAAAATGTCTGCTCCAAGCTGCTCGCGCATGCAAAACTCTGGGGACACACCGCCATCCACTGACGCGATGTAATCGTTCTCGCTCATTTTTCAGAATAAAATGCTGAAACTATGTCTAAAGACTGTTCACACCGTGTGGAAGTCATAGGGAAAGGAATCTGGTTGATATCCCTTCAAATGGAGGGAAGGCATGCAATGGAATAGGGACGTTTCAAAATAAGAGGCACTTACTGGTTGGATTTTCCTCAGGTTTTTGCCCGCAATATCAGTTCTGTTATACTCACAGACCATATTTTGACAGTTTTGGAAACTTTAGAGTGTTTTTTATCCTAATCTGACGATATATATTTTAGCATCTGGGCCTGAGAAATAGGCAGTTTAATTTGGGTACGTTTTTCATCCATTTACATTTACATTTAAGTCATTTAGCAGACGCTCTTATCCAGAGCGACTTACAAATTGGTGCGTTCACCTTATGACATCCAGTGGAACAGCCACTTTACAATAGTGCATCTAAATCTTTTAAGGGGGGGGTGAGAAGGATTACTTTATCCTATCCTAGGTATTCCTTAAAGAGGTGGGGTTTGAGGTGTCTCCGGAAGGTGGTGATTGACTCCGCTGTCCTGGCGTCGTGAGGGAGTTTGTTCCACCATTGGGGGGCCAGAGCAGCGAACAGTTTTGACTGGGCTGAGCGGGAACTGTACTTCCTCAGTGGTAGGGAGGCGAGCAGGCCAGAGGTGGATGAACGCAGTGCCCTTGTTTGGGTGTAGGGCCTGATCAGAGCCTGGAGGTACTGAGGTGCCGTTCCCCTCACAGCTCCGTAGGCAAGCACCATGGTCTTGTAGCGGATGCGAGCTTCAACTGGAAGCCAGTGGAGAGAGCGGAGGAGCGGGGTGACGTGAGAGAACTTGGGAAGGTTGAACACCAGACGGGCAGCGGCGTTCTGGATGAGTTGTAGGGGTTTAATGGCACAGGCAGGGAGCCCAGCCAACAGCGAGTTGCAGTAATCCAGACGGGAGATGACAAGTGCCTGGATTAGGACCTGCGCTGCTTCCTGTGTGAGGCAGGGTCGTACTCTGCGGATGTTGTAGAGCATGAACCTACAGGAACGGGCCACCGCCTTGATGTTAGTTGAGAGCGACAGGGTGTTGTCCAGGATCACGCCAAGGTTCTTAGCGCTCTGGGAGGAGGACACAATGGAGTTGTCAACCGTGATGGCGAGATCATGGAATGGGCAGTCCTTCCCCGGGAGGAAGAGCAGCTCCGTCTTGCCGAGGTTCAGCTTGAGGTGGTGATCCGTCATCCACACTGATATGTCTGCCAGACATGCAGAGATGCGATTCGCCACCTGGTCATCAGAAGGGGGAAAGGAGAAGATTAATTGTGTGTCGTCTGCATAGCAATGATAGGAGAGACCATGTGAGGTTATGACAGAGCCAAGTGACTTGGTGTATAGCGAGAATAGGAGAGGGCCTAGAACAGAGCCCTGGGGGACGCCAGTGGTGAGAGCGCGTGGTGAGGAGACAGATTCTCGCCACGCCACCTGGTAGGAGCGACCTGTCAGGTAGGACGCAATCCAAGCGTGGGCCGCGCCGGAGATGCCCAACTCGGAGAGGGTGGAGAGGAGGATCTAGCTATCTAGTTCTAGATCTAGTTTGCTAGCTGGCTAGCTGCTGGGCAGATAGCAGTGTAGACTACGTTAGGACGACGAAATACAATAATTACGCAATTATCTTTGATACAAAGACGGCTATGTAGCTAGCTAAGAAGAAATTGCTAAGATTAGACAAATCAAGCTGTTGTACTATAATGAAATGTAATGAAATGTAATGAAAAGTTATACTACCTGCGGACCGAAGTGCAGATGCGACCGATGGTACATCCAAACATCAAAATACTGTCCCCTACACTCAACCCTATACACTTGGGTGAATAAACTAAGTTTATTCACCCAATGGGTCAAACAACTACGAAGACATGTTTGCATGAGTACATATATTTGTACCCTCCTTCTTTTCTCTAAAAACTACATCTTTGTTGCTAGGCAGGAATTTAAGTGATGTGTGTAATAAACTGTTCCTTCCCCCTTCATGGGACCTGACCTGACCTCGGCCCCCATTCCTCACTAATCCACAGCTGTCCAACCTTATCAGTGACCTGACCTCGGCCCACATTCCTCACTAATCCACAGCTGTCCACCCTTATCAGTGACCTGACCTGACCTCGGCCCACATTCCTCACTAATCCATAGCTGTCCAACTTTATCAGTGACCTGGCCTCGGCCCACATTCCTCACTAATCCACAGCTGTCCAACCTTATCAGTGACCTGATCTGACCTCGGCCCCCATTCCTCACTAATCAACAGCTGTCCAACCTTATCAGTGACCAGACCTGACCTCGTCCCCCATTCCTCACTAATCCACAGCTGTCCAACCTTCTCAGTGACCTGACCTCGTCCCACATTCCTCACTAATCCACAGCTGTCCACCCTTATCAGTGACCTGACCTGACCTTGGCCCACATTCCTCACTAATCCACAGCTGTCCAACTTTATCAGTGACCTGACCTCGGCCCACATTCTTCACAAATCCACAGCTGTCCACCCTTATCAGTGACCTGACCTGACCTTGGCCCACATTCCTCACTAATCCACAGCTGTCCAACTTTATCAGTGACCTGATCTGACCTCGGCCCCCATTCCTCACTAATCCACAGCTGTCCAACCTTATCAGTGACCTGACCTGACCTCGGCCCACATTCTTCACAAATCCACAGCTGTCCACCCTTATCAGTGACCTGACCTGACCTTGGCCCACATTCCTCACTAATCCACAGCTGTCCAACTTTATCAGTGACCTGATCTGACCTCGGCCCCCATTCCTCACTAATCCACAGCTGTCCAACCTTATCAGTGACCTGACCTGACCTCGGCCCACATTCCTCACTAATCCACAGCTATCCAACCTTATCAGTGACCTGATCTGACCTCGGCCCACAATCCTCACTAATCCGCAGCTGTCCAACTTCATCAGTGACCTGGTCTGACCTTGGCCCAGACTCCTCACTAATCCACAGCTGTTCAACCTTATCAGTGACCTGACCTCGGCCCACATTCCTCACTAATCCACAGCTGTCCAACCTTATCAGTGACCTGATCTGACCTCGGCCCACATTCCTCACTAATCCACAGCTGTCCAACCTTATCAGTGACCTGATCTGACCTCGACCTCACTAATCCACAGCTATCCAACCTTATCAGTGACCTGACCTGAACTCGGCCCACATTCCTCACTAATCCACAGCTGTCCAACCTTATCAGTGACCTGACCTGACCTCGTCCCACATTCCTCACTAATCCACAGCTATCCAACCGTATCAGTGACCTGATCTGACCTCGGCCCACATTCCTCACTAATCCACAGCTGTCCAACCTTATCAGTGACCTGATCTGACCTCGGCCCACATTCCTCACTAATCCACAGCGATCCAACCTTATCAGTGACCTGATCTGACCTCGGCCCCCATTCCTCACTAATCCACAGCTGCCCAACTTTATCAGTGACCTGACCTGACCTCGGCCCACATTCCTCACTAATCCACAGCTATCCAACCTTATCAGTGACCTGACCTGAACTCGGCCCACATTCCTCACTAATCCACAGCTGTCCAACCTTATCAGTGACCTGACCTGACTGACATTCCTCTAATCCACAGCTATCCAACCGTATCAGTGACCTGATTCCCACATTCCTCACTAATCCACAGCTGTCCAACCTTATCAGTGACCTGATCTGACCTCGCCCCCATTCCTCACTAATCCACAGCTGCCCAACTTTATCAGTGACCTGACCTGACCTTGGCCCACATTCCTCACTAATCCACAGCTATCCAACCTTATCAGTGACCTGACCTGAACTCGGCCCACATTCCTCACTAATCCACAGCTATCCAACCTTATCAGTGACCTGACCTGAACTCGGCCCACATTCCTCACTAATCCACAGCTATCCAACCTTATCAGTGACCTGACCTGACCTCGGCCCACATTCCTCACTAATCCACAGCTGTCCAACCTTATCAGTGACCTGACCTCGTCCCACATTCCTCACTAATCCACAGCTGTCCAACTTTATCAGTGACCTGATCTGACCTCGGCCCCCATTCCTCACTAATCCACAGCTGTCCAACCTGTGACCTGACCTGACCTCGGCCCACATTCCTCACTAATCCACAGCTATCCAACCTTATCAGCCTGATCTGACAACCTTAATCAGTGACCTGACCTGAGACTCCTCACTAATCCACAGCTGTTCAACCTTATCAGTGACCTGACATTCCTCACTAATCCACAGCTGTCCAACCTTATCAGTGACCTGATCTGACCTCGGCCCACATTCCTCACTAATCCACAGCTGTCCAACCTTATCAGTGACCTGATCTGACCTCGGCCCACATTCCTCACTAATCCACAGCTATCCAACCTTATCAGTGACCTGACCTGAACTCGGCCCACATTCCTCACTAATCCACAGCTGTCCAACCTTATCAGTGACCTGACCTGACCTCGTCCCACATTCCTCACTAATCCACAGCTATCCAACCGTATCAGTGACCTGATCTGACCTCGGCCCACATTCCTCACTAATCCACAGCTGTCCAACCTTATCAGTGACCTGATCTGACCTCGGCCCACATTCCTCACTAATCCACAGCGATCCAACCTTATCAGTGACCTGATCTGACCTCGGCCCCCATTCCTCACTAATCCACAGCTGCCCAACTTTATCAGTGACCTGACCTGACCTTGGCCCACATTCCTCACTAATCCACAGCTATCCAACCTTATCAGTGACCTGACCTGAACTCGGCCCACATTCCTCACTAATCCACAGCTGTCCAACCTTATCAGTGACCTGACCTGACCTCGTCCCACATTCCTCACTAATCCACAGCTATCCAACCGTATCAGTGACCTGATCTGACAACCCACATTCCTCACTAATCCACAGCTGTCCAACCTTATCAGTGACCTGATCTGACCTCGCCCCCATTCCTCACTAATCCACAGCTGCCCAACTTTATCAGTGACCTGACCTGACCTTGGCCCACATTCCTCACTAATCCACAGCTATCCAACCTTATCAGTGACCTGACCTGAACTCGTTCCTCACTAATCCACAGCTATCCAACCTTATCAGTGACCTGACCTGAACTCGGCCCACATTCCTCACTAATCCACAGCTATCCAACCTTATCAGTGACCTGACCTGACCTCGGCCCACATTCCTCACTAATCCACAGCTGTCCAACCTTATCAGTGACCTGACCTCGTCCCACATTCCTCACTAATCCACAGCTGTCCACCTTTTCAGTGACCTCAACCATGTGATTGCCTTTTCCCTTACTTAGTAACTTTCCAGGCCCCTGGCTCTTATCCAGCTTCCATTGAGTGCAGCAATGCTCCCCATCTAACCTGACAGAGCTTGAGAGGATCTGCAGAGAAGAATGGGAGAAACTCCCCAAATACAGGTGTGCCAAGCTTTTGTAGCGCCATACCCAAGAAGACTCAAAGCTGTAATCGCTGCCAAAGGTGCTCCAACAAAGTTCTGAGCAAAGGGTCTGAATAGGGTCTGTATGATATTTCAGTAAAAAAAACATTTGCAAACATTTCTAAATACCTGTTTTTTAATTGTCATTATGAGGTATTGTGTGTAGATTGATGAGGGGGAAAAAACAACTTAATCCATTTTAGAATGAGGCTGTAACATAACAAAAGGTGGAAAAGGTCAAGGGGTCCGAAGATTTTCTGAACTGTATGATCACCCTTGCACTATATTGAAATGATGGTCTCATTCCAGATTTTCCCTGACTCTTCTCCAATGTCAGTGTACCTAGGTCCATGGATCTGCAGTGATGTATTTTTCCCATGTTGTCCCACAGCCTCGAGCGAAGACGACAGCTTGGAGTCGACACCCACAGAGAAAAACACAGAGACTTTTTCAATGTTCAAGAAGTCGACAGCGGAGCAGCTGCAGTCCGTGTGGAACGTGGTAGAGAGAGGTCTGGAGGGAGTGATCAGAGGCTGGACCAGACTACTGCCCTGTGATGGATCAGCCATCTCTGACATGGTCTTCATGCAGGTAAGACCTCACCTTAACACCTAATGTTATCTCCTCTCCTGCACAGCAAATAAAGTACAGTCTTAAAAAGTCTTAAATTCATTCATCTGATTTAAAGGCCTTAATAAGTCTTAAAATGTTCCATTTTCAAAGATCTTGCAAATTGCGTCGGAGATGACTACAGTGTTTTACCGCTATACCGTGCCGCTGCTTAATTGTTGCCACCACGGCAACAAAAGACAAACAATTGATCATCAAATAATATGCAAGGCAAATTTTCAAGAGAGCTATCCACATGTGCGCCTCTGAGTCGGGCTGTTGCCAGAGGAGATAGAGGAGAGAGCAAGGTAGATTATACAATCTGATAGATAAGAACACTAACTAGAGCTGGGACGGTAAACCAAAACGACACCGATCATTGCCCTCCTCTTACTGAAACAATTTTGGTTATGGGGGGTGGCTTATGGTGGAGAAATTGACATTCAATTCACTGACAACAGCTGTAGTGGACATTCTTGCAGTCAACATGCTAATTGAGACATCTGTGGCATTGTGTGACAAAACTTCATATTTTAGAGTGGCCTTTTATTGTCCCCAGCACAAGGTGCACCTGTGTAATGATGATGCTTGATATGCCACACCTGTCAGGTGGATGGATTATATTGGCAAAGGATAAATGCTCACAACAGGGATGTAAACAGATTTTTGCACAGAACTTGAGAAAAATAAGCTTTTTGTGCGTGTGGATAATTTCTGGGATGTTTTATTTCAGCTCATGAAACATGGGATCAACACTTTACATGTTGCGTTTATATTTTTGTTAAGTATACACTACCGGTCAAAGTTTTAGAACTTCTACTCATTCAAGGGTTTTTCTTTATTTGATTAAGACATCAAAACTATGAAATAACACATATGGAATCATGTGGTAACCAAAAAGTGTTAAACAAATCAAAATATATTTATATTTGAGATTTTTCAAATAGCCACCCTTTTTCCTTGATGACAGCTTTGCACACTCTTGGAATTCTCTCAACCAGCTCAACCAAGTTGTATCTTCATGTCTGTAACTTCGCTCTCACTCCACTGTAAGCCCTCAGCTCTTCACCCTTGACCTCCCATTGGCCAAGGCCTCCTGCCAAACCGACAACAAGTTACTCCAGGAGTATACATGTTTATGGTGTGTCGTGACGTTGCTACCATTAATGCGGTGGCGGCTATTCATCGAATAATTACAAACAACATTCAATTATTACGCGATTAAATTAATCATAACAATTACTTAAGTATTAATCTAGGGCACCACGGGAAATGTTTATTTAACGAGTTACCGTTTCCGGAATTAACTAAAAAATATCAGAATATCTCAATATACAATCCATCATCTATCAATAATTTGCTCCTATTTCAGTTTCATTCTGAATGTCGTAATATCCTATAAATCTGCACGAACCCAAGTCTCCATGATGAATCAGTTTACACAAATTGTCATAATTATTTAGAATAATCACAAAGAATGACATAAACACACACACAGGATAGATTATACGTTGATTACTAACAATGTAATGAAAAGTCCCTAGTGGACAAACCCGATATGACGTCTGGGTACACAATGAAATGGGGTGGGGAAAGAAAGAGTGGGGAAGGAGAGACGAAGTTTAAAGTACTCTCATCATAAGTGTGGATATTTAGCACCCTGACAACCGCTCATTCGGATTTAGAAATGCAAAGTACATATTTACACTTGTATGTCTTTGTCGTCTCGCTCTGTTGAAATCGCCCCATCAGTCTGTGATGAATAGTTTGACAGAAAGTCTCTAGTTGTGCAAGTCTCTGGACCATGTCCTTAGTAGTTGTAGTAGGTATTCCTTTGTTATGGAAGTGTCTTTTAGAATGGATACATCAGACGTACCAATGGTCTTTTGATAGGGAAATGTTCTCCCCCTCTCATCTTCGTTAGACTGGATTCTTCAAAGGTATACTTAAACAGCTGCAGACTGAATGTTCCGATGTAGTCTTTATCTTCTTAACTCGAGAGTTTGAGGGTCTTACCATTTTCTGGTCTGGTTGAGTCTAACCATTTTACACACCAGTAGCAACCCTGTAAAGTAACAACCTGGGGCGGCAGGTAGCCTAGTGGTTAGAGCGTTGGGCCAGTAACCGAAAGGTTGCTGGGTTGAATCCCCAAGCTTTCAAGGTAAAAGTATGTTGTTCTGCCACTGACGAAGGCAGTTAACTTCACTAGGGTAGGGGGCAGCATTCGGAATTTTGGATGAAAAGGGTGTCCAAACTAAACTGCCTGCTACTCAGGCCCAGAAGCTAGGATATGCATATAATTAGTAGATTTGGATAGAAAACACTCTAAAGTTTCCAAAACTGTTAAAATAATGTCTGTGAGTATAACAGAACTGACATGGCAGGCGAAAACCTGAGGAAAATCCTTCCAGGAAGTACTATTATTTTGAAAGGCTGTTCTTCCATTGAAAGCCTATCCACCATACAAAGACTTAGGACCCAGTTCACGATCATTATGGCTTCTTCTACATGTGGCCAGTCTTTAGGCATTGTTTCAGGCTTCTACTCTGAAAAATGAGGGAGATACAGCACTTTCAATGAGGGGACAGTGGAAATTTCCAGCCATGAGCCCAGCCTGTGATCGGGCCCCAACATCGGGCCCCTTCTAGGGCAGACTGCACCCCACCATGCTAACAGGACAGCACCCCAATCAGAATAGACCAACAGTCCAGCAAGACAGCTTTGCAGAAGTTGCACAAAGAATAGAGAACCCTGCTGCAGCCGAGCTAAACCAGATTAGGCATCTGCTGAACATAATCTGCTCCAAAATCCATTATTTTATTATCAGAAATATATTTATTAGAAATAGAACCTATTATCATTATGAGTTCAGTTGTATATAAGATACACAGGAAAGGGTTCAAGTTGGCTCATATAAATATACTATATATATGTAGCCACATAAATAAAATTCATGTGATTAGTAATTTGCTAATCTTAGATAATATGAATATATTAGCCATTTCTGAGACTCACTAACAGCACCTTTCATGATACAGCAGTAGGAATACAAGGATACAACATCTATAGAAAAGGCAGGAATGTCTACGGGGGAGGTGTTGCTGTATATATTCTGAACCATATTCCTGTAAAACTCTGAGAGGATAGAAGTGCTGTGGTTGCAGGTTCACCTGCCTCCTCTGAAGCCTCTTCTTTTAGGGTGCTGCTATAGGTCACCAAGTGCAAACTGTCGAATATCTGGAGAATATGTGTGTGATGTTAGATAAGGTCTGTGATGCTAACAGATAAATATATTTTCTTGGTGACCTGATACTAATGCTTGTAACATGACTCAGGTTATCACTCAACCAACTAGAGTGTATACTAATAGTGTTGGATCTGTGACATCCACTTGTATATATCATACACTACATGACCAAAAGTATGTGGACACCTGTCGAACATATCATTCCAAAATCATGGGCATTAATATGGAGTTGGTCCCCCCTTTGCTACTATAACAGCCTCCACTCTTCTGGGAAGGCTTTCCACTAGATGTTGGATCATTGCTGTGGGGACTTGCTTCCATTCAGCCACAAGAGCATTAGTGAGGTCGAGCACTGATGTTGGGCGATTTGGCCTGGCTCGCAGTCGGCGCTCCAATTCATCCAAAAGGTTCCTTCTCCACCCAAATGTACAGTTGGCACTATGCATTCAAGCAGGTAGCATTCTCCTGGCATCTGCCAAACCCAGATTTGTCTGTCGGACTTGCCAGATGATGAAGCATGATTCATCACTCCAGAGAACGCGTTTCCACTGCTCCAGAGTCCAATGGCGATGAGCTTTACACCACTCCAGCCGACGCTTGGCATTGTGCATGGTGATCGTATGTTTGTGTGCATCTGCTCGGCCGTGGAAACCTATTTTCAGTGGCAAGAAAAAGTATGTGAACCCTTTGGAATTATCGAGATTTCTGCATAAATTGGTCATCAAATATGATCTGATCTTCATCTAAGTCACACCAATAGACAAACATAGTGTGCTTAAACTAATAACACACAAATTATTGTATTTTTCTTGTCTATATTGAATACATAATTAAAAAATTCAGTGTAGGTTGGAAAAAGTATGTGAACCCCTAGGCTAATGACTAAATGGAGTCAGGAGTTGGAGCTGCCTTGCCCAGTAAAAAACACAACATTTGAGTTTGCTATTCATAAGAAGCATTGCCTGATGTGAACCATGCCTCAAACAAAAGAGATCTCAGACACCACAGAAGAAGCCACTGCTGTCCCAAAAAAACATTGCTGCACGTCTAAAGTATGGTGAAGGGAGCATCATGGTTTGGGACTGCTTTGCTGCCTCAGGGGCTGGACAGCTTGCTATCACGGAAAAATGAATTCCCAAGTTTATCAAGACATTTTGCAGGAGAATGTAAGGCTATCTGTCCGCCAATTGAAGCTCAACAGAACTTAGGTGATGCAACAGGACAACGACCCAAAACACAGAAGTAAATCTACAACAGAATGGCTTCAACAGAAGAAAATACGCTTTCTGGAGTGGCCCAGTCAGAGTCCTGACCTCAACCTGATTTGAGATGCTGTGGCATGACCTCGAGAGCAGTTCAAACCAGACATCTCACAAATATTGCTGAACAGTTTTGTAAAGAGGAATGGTCTAAAATTCCTCCTGACAATTGTGCAGGTCTGATCCGCAACTACAGAAGATGTTTGGTTGAGGTTATTGATGCCAATGGAGGATCAACCCGTTATTAACTCCAAGGGTTCACATACTTTTTTTGTTTGTTTGTGACCTAGATGAAGATCAGATCAAATTTTACGACCAATTTTGCAGAAATCCAGGTATTTCCAAAGGGTTCACATACTTTTTCTTGCCACTGTAATTTAGCTCCCGATGAACAATTCTTATGCTGACGTTTCTTCCAAAAGCAGTTTGGAACTTGGTAGTGAGTTTTGTAACCTATGTCAGATGATTTTTACGCGCATCAGCCTACCATTTCGTAGCTGAGCCGTTGTTGCTCCTAGACGTTTCCACTTCACAATAACAGCACTTACAGTTGACCAGGGAAGCTTTAGCGGGACAGAAATTTGACGAAATAACTTGTCGGAAAGGTGGCATCCTATCCCAGAGTGGCGCAGTGGTCTAAGGCACTGCATCTCAGGCTGTATCACAACCGGCCGTGATTGGGAGTCCCATAGGGCGGCGCACAATTGGCCCCGCGTCGTCCTGGTTTGGCCGGTGTAGGCCGTCATTGTAAATAAGAATTTGTTCTTAACTGACTTGCTTAGTTAAATAACATTTAAAAAATGACGGTGCCACGTTGAAAGTCACTGAGCTCTTCAGTAAGGCCATTCTACTGCCAATGGTTTCCTATGGAGATTGCATGACTGTTCACTCGATTTTATACACCTGTCAGCAACAGGTGTGGCTGAAATAGCTAAATCCACTAATTTGAAGGGATGTCCACATACTTTTGTGTATATCAAGTGTATTTGCCTTTCCCTTACCCTCATCCCTCTCAGCCATACAGTTTTTCAATTCATCATCTATCCATGGGGATTTGGTTGTTTTAACAGTCCGTTTCTTTATGGGTGCATGCCTGTCAGTAACCAGAAGAAGCAATTTCATTAACATTTCAAGTGCAGCTTCAGGATATTCTACATCAGACCAACAAATATTTTTCACATCTTCAATATAGGAATCATTGCAAAACCTCTAACATCTCTGGAGAGACCTGAAAATAGCTGTGCAGCGACGCTCCCCATCCAACCTTACAGAGCTTGAGAGGATCTGCAGAGAGGAATGGGAGAAACTTCTTAAATACTTGTCTGCCAAGCTTGTAGTGTCATACCCAAGAACACTCGTCTGTAATCGCTGCCAAAGGTGCTTCAACAAAGTGCTCAGTAAAAGGTCTGAATAGTTATGTAAATCTGATACTTAAATGTATAATGCATTTGCAAAAAAATATTAAATATATGTTAAATAACACATGGAATCATATAGTAACCAAAAAAAGTGTTAAACAAATCAAAATATATTTTAGATTCTTCAAATAGCCATCCTTTGCCTTGATAAAAACATGTTTCACGTTCAAACGGCTCTCCTGTAAAGTTGTGACTTGCGACATACTCCTAGCTTACTGAATTGGGTCACATATGCTGAGCACTTGTTGGCTGCTTTTCCTTCACTCTCCAATCCAACTCATCCCAAACCCTCTCAATTGGGTTGAGGTCGGGTGATAGTGGAGGCCAGCTCATCTGATGCAGCACTCCATCACTCTCTTTCTTGGTCAAATAGCCCGTACACAGCCTGGAGGTGTGTTAGGTCATTGTCCAGTTGAAAAACAAATGATAGTCCCACGAAGCGCAAACCAGATGGAATGGCATATCGTTGCAGAATGTTGTAGTAGGCATGCTGGTTAAGCATTCTAAATCAATTCTAAAATCACAGACAGTGTCACCAGCAAAGCACCCCCACACCAACTCCTCCATGCTTCACGTTGGTAACCACACATGCGGAGACCATCCGTACACCTCTGCGTCTCACAAAGACGCTAATGAACTTTTTCCTTTGCAGCAGAGTTAACTATGGGTCTTCCTTTGCTGTGGCGGTCCTCATGAGAGCCAGTTTCATCATAGTTCTTGATGGTTTTTGCGACTGCACTCAAAGAAATTTTCAAAGTTCTTTACATTTTCCGTATTGACTGACCTTCATGTCTTAAAGAAATGATGGACTGTCGTTTCTCTTTACTTATTTGAGCTGTTCTTGCCATAATATGGACTTGGTCTTTTACCATATAGGACTATCTTCTGTATACCACTCCTACCTTGTCACAACACAACTGATTGGCTCAAACGCATTAAGGTGGACAGAAATTCAAATTAAGTTTTAACAAGGCACACTTGTTAATTGAAATGCATTCCAGGTGGTTGAGAGAAGGTGGTTCAGAGAATGCCAAGAGGAATGTTTAACACTTTTTTGGTTGCTAAATGATTCCATATGTGTTATTTCAAAGATTTGATATATTCACTATTATTATACAATGTAGAAAATAGTACAAATAAAGAAAAACCCTTGAATGAGTAGGTGTGTCAACCTTTTGACTGGAACTGTGTATATATTTTTACCACATTTTAATCGAATAGACACTCAGGTGAAATACCGAATATCAGATTATTACAACCTATATAATCCTTTTTTAAAGGTTGTATAAAGAACCCTGCTCAAAAGGTTCTACAGTATATGGAATCTTTATGGTGCTATGATGAACCATTTCGTAAGGTTCTAATAAAGAGCCATTCTCAAAGTTTTTACAAAGAAAACCCTTTGAAGAACCGTACAGGTTTCTTCATTTTGTTTTCTTTATATGGTTAGCCATATTGTTTTGTGTCCAAATGTTAAAGTATGTTCCTCTATACAGTGCCTTGCAAAAGTATTCATCCCCCTTGGCATTTTTCCTATTTTGTTGCATTTCAACCTGTAATTTAAATAGATTTTTATTTGGACTTAATAGTCCAAATAACAAAATAGTCCAAATTGCTGAAGTGAAATAATTTTTATTTTATTTCAATCAATTCTAAAAAATAAAATAATAAAAGTGGTGTGTGCATATGTATTCACCTCTTTTTTTATGAAGCCCCTAAATAAGATATGGTGCGACCAATTACCTTCAGAAGTCACATAATTCGTTAAATAAAGTCCACCTGTGTGCAATCTAAGTGTCACATGATCTGTCACATGATCTCAGTATACACCTGTTTTGAAAGGCCCCAGAGTCTGCAACACCTCTAAGCAAGGGGCACCACCAAGCAAGCGGCACCATGAAGACCAAGGAGCTCTCCAAACAGGTCAGGGACAACGTTGTGGAGAAGTATCGATCAGGGTTGGTTTATAAAAAAATATCAGAAAATTTGAACAACCCACGTAGCTCCATTAAATCCATTATTACAAAATGGAAAGAATATGGCACCACAACAAATGTGCCAAGAGAGGGCCGCCCACCAAAACTCACAGACCAGGCAAGGAGGGCATTAATCAGAGAGGAAACAAAGATACCAAAGATAACCCTGAAGGAGCTGCAAAGCTCCACAGCGAAGATTGGAGTATCTGTCCATAGTACCACTTTAAGCCGTACACTCCACAGAGCAGGGCTTTATGGAAGAGTGTCCAGAAAAAAATAAGCAAACACTTTTGGTGTTCGCCAAAATGACTTAAATGTAAATGTAAATGTGGGAGACTCCCCAAACCTATGGAAGAAGTTACCCTGGTCAGATGAGACTAAAATGGAGTTTTTTGGCGATCAAGGAAAACCCTATGTCTGTTGCAAACCCAACACCTCTCATCACAATGAAGCATGGTGGTGGCAACATCATGCTGTGGGGATGTTTTTCATCGGCAGGGACTGGGAAACTGGTCAGAATTGAAGGAATGATGGATGGCGCTAAATACACGGAAATTCTTGAGGGAAACCTGTTTCAGTCTTCCAGAGATTTGAGACGGGGACGAAGGTTCACCTTCCAGCAGGACAATGACCCTAAGCATACTGCTAAAGCAACACCTGGGTGGTTCAAGGGGAAACGTTTAAATGTCTTGGAATGGCCTAGTCAAAGTCCAGACCTGAATCCAATTGAAAATCTGTGGTATGACTTATTGATTGCTGTACACCAGCAGAACCCATCCAACCCATCCAAACAGCAGTTTTGCCTTGAAGAATGGGCAAAAATCCCAGTGGCTAGATGTGCCAAGCTTATAGAGACATTCCCCAAGAGACTTGCAGCTGTAATTGCTGCAAAAGGTGGCTCTACAAAGTTTTGACTTTTTTTTTTTTTTTTGTCACTTGTTAAATCCACTTCAATCAGTATAGATGAAGGGTAGGAGACAGGTTAAAGAAGGATTTTTAAGCATCGACCATTGTGACATGGATTGTATATGCCATTCAGAGGGTGAATGGGCAAGACAAAAGATTTACAGTAAGTGCCCTTTGAACGGAGTATGGTAGTAGGTGCCAGGCGCACTGGTTTGTGTCAAGAACTGCAACGCTGCTGGGTTTTTTCACGCTCAACAGTTTCCTGGGTGCATTAAGAATAGTCCACCACCCAAAGGACATCCAGCCAATTTGACACAACTATGGGAAGCATTGGAGTCAACTTGGGCCAGCATCTCTGTGGAACGCTTTCGACTCCTTGTAGAGTCCATTCCCCGACGAATTGAGGCTGTTCTGAAGGCAGTACAAGGGAAATGGGAGGTCGCAACTCTATATTAGGAATATTTTCCTAATATTTGGTATACTCAGTGTATGCGCTTCTTATTCATCCGAAATTCCTGTTATTTTTCAAAGATTTCTCACAAAAACAAGCTGTAAAATGTCAAATGAGCACTGAGCTTACCCCAAGCTTTTTATTTTCAAAGCCTTTTATGTTTAATTCAGCTTGTGTCATGCTAATTTACCTTTTTGCAACCATCGGAAACAGCTATGAAGACGACCACCACAACATGTGAAATCCTCAAAAGTTGAGGCGAGAAAGATGCACCCACCGCTCTGTCAACAGAGCTTGGTGATTATTATCGGATGTATTGGGTTACGAAATCCAACTTTTTTGATATACTGTTAATGAAATGTTAGAGAGAAAAAAACCTGAACAATTTAGAACATGAATAATCATATTTGTTTTGGTAAAATATATGTTATAAATGTAATCACTAAAGCACGTTTTCACCCACTGTGGGTAGACACCCTACTACCTGATAGTAAGGATGATAATGTATTATTGCATTGCTAGACTAATGCTTTTCACTAGGTGCTTTGCATTGTGCAAGACTCTACACAACCACCTCCGAGATGACAGCTATTTTGGCCCAGGTCTCTCACCACACATCATTCTCTATTTACAGAAGTTTGCTGGGCCGGACATGCATTCCCCTGCAGAAGGAGGAGAGGGAGAGAGGGTGAAGAGTCCCTCCCTGTCTCTCTCTCTCTCTCTGGTCCCCATGGACCTGCATCTGGAACTGCTGTCTGTCCAGCACAGAGTCTCCCTCAAGCTGCTCAACACCTTCCCAGGTATGTCAGCAAGGCCTCCAGACAGATAGTCCTCCACCATCCCAGAATGCTTTTCTGTGATTTTTTCCCCACCAGATTAATCAGGATTTCCTGCTTTTCCAAGACATCCTCTATTTCATCCTCATCGAAAACGTACACAAAACCAAACCTGTGTCCCCCTCTTCTTAAGAGTTATTGTCATGCTCATCATCTCAAATCTGCCATCCTCACTTCCCCTCGACCCATCCACTCTGTATGCTGTGCTGTGCTGTGTTGTGTCCCTTCCCTTAGCTGAGCTGCAGCAGCATGCTGGTGACAGTAGGAGATCTATGAGGCCCCCTGGTGGTGTGGACATACCTGAGACCATGGCTAACAGAGCCAGAGGAGGTGAGACTGAGAGCCCTTAACCATGGCCCTGCACTCCATACTTTACATGGCTGCATCAGGTTTTCAGCTTTGACACAAGCAGTTGTGTATTTCAAGCTGATATTGTGCTTAAGTTTGATTACTTCATGAATCAGTATTTAGGTAATGCATTAGTTATAAACAGAACATATTGCCAATTATTGTGATAATGATTGTGTGGTCCCTAAAACCTCTGTTTACAGAGTCGGTGCTTCTGGAGCGGATCAGAAAGAATACGATCTCCATAGCTCTGTTCCTGGTCCAGAAGGCTCTGCTGTCCCACAGGAAGGATCAGAACAGCAGCACCACCAAGAGACTGCTAGAGGTAAAGACACTGAAAATGTCAATTGAATATCATGTTGATTTTGATTTGATTTATTAGGATCCCCATTAGCCGATGCCAATGACAACAGCTAGTCTTACTGTTGATATGACACATTATGATTGGAGACACATTATATCACAAATGCCATTCTATAAAAATGCTTCGCTTGTCCGTCACGTTGATATGTACATTACAAGAGAATGACTAATGCCTTTAGTTGGTATACACAATAAATAGCTAGTTCTGCTAGCCTTACTTGAGGTTTGCCCACCATTGAGGTTTTCACCCATTCCTTGTATCCTCCCTGTGTTGGTCACAGGAGGCTGTTGTCTTGATAGAGAAGGCAGAGGTGGAGGAGAGGAAGCTGTTCAGCTCCTCTGGTCCGTCAGAGAGGAAGGAGAGAGGAGGAGAGGAGGAGCGAAACACTAGACCTCCTCCTTCCCCTATCCTCCTGTCCCGTACCTACCACTCCATGACCTTCACCCCTGCACCCTACGCCCTGGAGGAACAGGTGATAGGATGTCTACACTAAGCAGACACTCCTGTCTGGATCAGTCAGTGTGTAGCTTACAGTATGAGGATGGTGATCATTATGATTGGAATCATGAGGATCATATCCAGAGCAACTGTCACTCTAAGTACAGTCTGAAGTAGGGGCAGTAATGTTCTTATGCTACTCTCATACTGTATCTGGGAGGAATTACATACTGTATGTCTTTGTGGGTGCTATTTTACTCATACTGTATCTGGGAAGAATGACATACTGTATGTCTTTGTGGGTGCTATTTTAGGGATTCATATGATAGTGTTTTACTGTAAGGATAGTATTATATATTATAAGGATAGTATCATAGTATATAAACAGTAGCATGTTGTCTCTCCACGGTGTGGTGCAGGTGTGCTGGTACCATATCTATGCACGTGAGGCTGAGGGAATCAACCTGAAAGTCAGACTAGGAGACAGCAACCTGGTGGGCACTGGAGACGAGGTAAGTTACTCTACATAATGTCTACTGACACCTACACAGCAAGTTCTCACCTTGTCTGCTGCCCTCTTCAGGTACACATTTTATATGGCCATGGGTATGTATTACAGTTATGTTGCTTTTCAATGCAGCCCCACCAATGTTTCCTCAATTTGTTTTCAGCACTGGCCAAATTTCAGGTCTGCTGAGTGCAAACTTGAACGTTGTAAAAATTATTGCCGCATGTTTACTGTGAACACTGAGGCTGTACCTGCTTTAAAGGGTGTTTTTAAAAGTGGCCAAGTAGCCTACTGTGGCTATTTGATCATAATGTTGGCCTACCAGAGTGGCCTACCATCAGAAACAATGCTACAGTAGCAGCACATGTGTAGTGTTCAATGTAGGCCTACATTACATGAGACTTTTGAAAAAAACAAAAACATGCAGGACTTGACATTAACCTGTTTATCCACTTGTCCTTCAGACAAAGAGGTGACTGAAAATGTTTTGTTGTTTGATGAAAGAAACCACCTTACAAAATGTAATTAATTATTATTCCCATTATTACAGAAAGTCAGACAAATTATGCTGCAATCTGCCTATTGGCTACATAGCCGTCTCAAAATACAACACTTCCCCTTTAAGACATAGAAAAACTCTTCACCTGACTTGCTTTTCAAAGATGTCTTGTAGGAAGCAACCACTCCCCCATTGTTGGCTAGAAATTAGCTATAACTGGGCTAATAACTCACTAACTAGCAAAGAATATGAACAAATGTGCACAGGTGGCTACATGCAGCTCTCACTTTGATCTCAAAACAATCACTTCTACTCACGACTGCTCATGCTGTAAACACAGTCCAGTTCAAAGTGAATGGCAGATCCATATATGGCAATGACTATTTGCATATTATGGCCCTCCGGTCTGTGTAGATTAAGGCCTGAGTCGTGCCTGTCAATGCAATAGAATCCTACTCCAAATAGAATCCTACTCCAATGTGCTCTGCCTATAAGAAAATCTCTCGCACGGTGAGTTTAGAATCCTAAATCTTGCATAGTTAATTTTGCTTCAATATATTACTTTGAAAGTGGCTAAAATTGCGTTGGTTTGAGCACAATTCCCACAGTAACGGGAAACGTTGATAGTGTTAACTAAAGGGAAAACTCTAGAAAGTTGAGTGATGTACATTCTGGTGCTTCTCTGCGTAGGCTGATATTTCTTCTGTGCAGCAGTCCAAGGGGAGCTGCGCGCCCATGTGCAGCTTAGAGGGAAAATTGGCCACCACTAATTATTCCCAAGACATCTGTACTCATGGTTGGCCTAGCTAGATTCATAGAAATAGAATGAATATATTTTTATTCTATTTCAATGGCTAGATTTTTCATAAACTCTCTGTCCCTGTGTTTCTGCCCAGGTTCCTGCATCAGGGGAGCGACTGCTACGAGTGGACTGCTTGGAGCCGAACCAGAAGTATGTGTTTGCTGTAGCAGCCTACAACGCCGGGGGTAAACTGGTGGGCAATGCCATTGGAGAGACAACCAGGCCTCTGCTAGCCTCCTTGCCTCTGCCACTGCTCACCACCTGGGCACACCTGGCACAGGTACTGAGAAAGGAATCCTAACACTCACACCTCAAAGACTTATCATGTAACATGATATTCAAATCCTGTAGCTGTGTTTGTCAATCAAAGACTAGTGAGAAAGTTTGGGTTATAGCTACACACATCTCACGTTAGGATTCGGCCATATATAAAGTCACCGATTTATTTAGTGTGTGTGGGTTCCTCTATGTATAATCTGGTGACTGTAGGACCCTCTCTCCCTGTCTGTGTTGTGTCCCATGCAGGCAGCGTACCAGACAGGGCAACACGCTCTAGCCAAGAGAGCCTGCAGTGAACTGTGGAGCCACTTCAACCAGCCTAAAGGTCTTCAAGAGCCAGGATCCACTTTAGAGGGGCTAGCTCAGACCAAGTGAGGACAACACACTCTGACTGAGGATATGTGTTTGTTTGAGATACTTATTCCCTCACATTCCTTTCTGTCATGGCTCTTGTTAATCTAGCCCCTCTTTCACCCGATTTACCTCTCGTTTTCTCACCCCCCCCCCCTCCTCCTCTGCAGGCTGCGTTTGGAGACTCTGCAGCGCTCCTCTCCTCTCCTCCTCCACCTCTTCCTCTCCTCCATCCTGATGCAGACAGAGATCCACATCCAGGAGGGTGCGCTGTTCTGTGACACCCTCAGTGACGGGGGACCACTCATTTGGGGACAGGTAAGTACACTAAGGCACTGTTTCCTAAATGGATGGCTCCTTTATGGTCATGGCTGTAAACTGGGCAAGGACATTTGTTTATTTTACTTGGTGCGTCATAAGAAAAAGGGAAAGTCCAAGAGTCCCTGCGTGGGAGTCACATGTGGAATTTGGATTTTTCAGAATGTAATATATGTGACTCTGAGAGAGAACCAAGCATGACAGTGAGAGATGTTAGAGAGGGTGGTATGATGGCAGCTGTGTTTACTTTTATCCCCTTCAGGAGGCCAGGTTGGCAGAGTGTGAGCGGATGCTGGTGGCCATAGACCTGGCTCTCTGGCTGAATGACAGCAGCGCTGCCCTTCAGGCTGTGGTGGGGTGTTATGGCCTGCTGGCCCCGCTCATGTTTCACCAGATCCCAGCAGAGCCTGTTGTACAGGTAAGGTACAATAAACCTACTGAGCTCCTTCCTGATTGACTCTTGGCTCTGAATGACTCACTGTTTCCTGGACCCAGATTAAGCCTATTGGTGTATGTCTAAGCACCTTCGATGTAGATTCTCCATTTAGCATGCTTTTTAATAGTTTTTGGAAAAATGTTGCTTATTGTTTGTAAATGATTGCTTTACTATTATGATTATCACATTGCTGTATGTCTCTTCCAGGTGCTGATGAAGTGCCTGGCGGTGCTGACAGAGATCTCAGGAGTTGTCAAACAAAAACGCTCAGCCACCACCTCAGAGTCTCTCCTGCACATGATAGCCTGTATAACATATTATGTTGCCAAGGTAACCATGTGTTTGTGTGTGTCGGAGTATAATATTTTCCAGAGAATCTACAAATTTTCCTTCCCGAGAAAAGCCAAGAAATTACCGGGCATACCGGTATTCCCGTTCAAACCGAAGGTGCTATTTAAAAACATATATTACCAGTGAATAAAACTGAAACTGAAATGATTATACCACTCTAAATGGAGAAATTAACACATTAATCTAAAGTTTTCTTGTTGTATTTGTTGCAATTTAATAAACTCAAAGTTCTCTCAGAGTCACCATATTATTTTGTTGGTGTAGCCTATTAATGTAGGCCTATGAAGCACTGTTGGCAAACTGGTAAAAATATTATGCGGTCTAGTGAAAATTACATTTGTTTTAATCTACCTTTCACTGAAAGATGTCACTTGTTGGCCCTTTTCTCTCCGCTTGCACCTGGCTCCCGGGGGAATTTGGGAAGGTTGTGGCTGTTTTAGGGCTGACCCCATTTAGTTGACTGGTAGATTGTTTGGTTGATAGGCTGTTGGTCAACCAAGATTTGTTTAGTCCAGCAGTCTAAAATATATACAGTACCAGTCAAAGGTTTGGACACCTACTCATTCAAGGGTTTTTCTTAATTTTTTATATTTTCTACATTACAGAATAATAGTGAAGACATCAAAGCTATGAAATAACACATATGGAATAATGTAGCAACCAAAAAAGTGTTAAACAAATATGAACATATTTTAGATTTTTAGATTCTTCAAAGTAGCCACCCTTTACCTTGATGACAGCTTTGCACACTCTTGGCATTCTCTCAACCAGCTTCATGAGGAAGGCTTTTAGAACAGTCTTGAAGGAGTTTCCACATATGCTGAGTACTTGTTGGCTGCTTTTCCTTCACTCTGCGGTCTGACTCATTCCAAACCATTTCAGTTTGGTTGAGGTCGGGGGATTGTGGAAGACAGATCATCTGATGCAGCACTCCATCACTCCCCTTGGTAAAATAGCCCTTACACAGCCTGGAGGTGTGTTGGGTAATTGTCCTGTTCAAAAAGAAATGATAGTCCCACTAAGCGCAAACCAGATGGAATGGCGTATCACTGCAGAATGTTGTGGTAGCCATGCTGGTTAAGTGTGCCTTGAATTCTAAATGAATCACAGACAGTGTCACCAGCAAAGCACCCCCACACAATAACACTTCCTCCTCCATGCTTTACCGTGGGAAATACACATACACATGAGATCATCTGTTCGGTTGGAACCAAAAATGTCTAATTTGGACTCCTAACAAAAGGACACATTTTCACCAGTCTAATGTCCATTGCTCGTGTTTCTTGGCCCAAGCAAGTCTTTTCTTATTGGTGTCCTTTAGTAGTTTTTTTTGTTGCAGAAATTCAACCATGAAGGCCTGATTCACACAGACTCCTCTGAACAGTTGATGTTGAGATGTGTCTGTGAAGCATTTATTTGGGCTGCAATTTCTGAGGCTGGCAACTCTTAATGAATGTATCCTCTGCAGGGAATTCTGGATATTCCATGCCTATGGCCCTCATGAGAACCAGTTTCATCATAGCGCTTGATAGTTTTTGTGACTGCACTTGAAGAAACTTTCAATGTTCCTGAATTTTTCCAGATTGACTGACCTTCATGTCTTAAAGCAATGATGGACTGTCGTTTCTCTTTGCATTCTTGAGCTGTTCTTGCCATAATATGGACTTGGTCTTCTACCAAATAGGGCTCTCTTCTTTATACACCCCCCACACACACACACCTTGTCACAACACAACTGATTGGCTCAAACGTGTTAAGAAGGAATGAATTAACCACATGTAACGGTTCTCTTCTTGGTGTAGCAAGGATCGGACCAAAATGCAGCGTAGTTGGTGTTCATGTTCTTTAATAAAGAAAAAACTCAAACATGAACATAATACAAAACAATAAACGTGAAAAACCGAAACAGTCCTCTCTGGTGCAACAAACACAAAGACAGGAGCAATCACCCACGAAACACTCAAAAAAAAACATGGCTGCCTAAATATGGTTCCCAATCAGAGACAACGATAAACACCTGCCTCTGATTGAGAACCACTTCAGGCAACCATAGACTTTTCTAGATAACCCCACTATACCACAATCCCAATACCTACAAAACCCCAAGACAAAACACACCACATAATATAACCCATGTCACACCCTGGCCTGACCAAAATAATAAAGAAAACACAAAATACTAAGACCAGGGTGTGACACCACAAAAAGTTAATCCACAAATGAACTTTTAAGAAGGCACGCCTGTTAATTGAAATGCATTCGGTAACCCGGATCCCGCTATTAAACCCTAGTGTGTGTATGTGTGTGAAAAAGAAGAAGAGCCGAAGAAGATTTTGCGCAGCCACCCAAAGTGTTTGTAAGGATACGGCTGTTTGTTCCGTTTTGGGCCTTTGAGCTATATACCAACCAAAGAGGGAGAGCTGGAAAAGGTTTTAACTCAGTGCGTGTGTGCGAGTTCCATACATCTAGATCTATTAAGACCAGTCTTCTACTAACCCATAGGCCCTTCGCACCCTGGAGAAGCACCGTTTGGCAGCAACAGTGATCGAACAGGGAAAGAAAGTCCTCCGTGATATCCTGGAGACCGTGCAGGGACCCAGTAAGCCCCTTCCAGTGGAGCCAGACGGGGTATGTACTGCACTGTAACCTATACTGCCTTTTAATCAATTACTCATCAAAGCACACCTCCATTTACAGCCCAAGCAGGGCATAAAATTAACACCCGCCAAATGCCGGTAGATTTTGGTATTGGTGGGTAAGAATGTCTATTCCACCAGCCACGTTGGCGGGTGGTCAATTTGCAGGGCTTTACATTGTGAGCATTACATTCGCATTTGCTAATAAAAATAATAGAGTCAGAAGTCAAGTATGAGCACTTGCGAGTTGCAATTTATAAAATGAAGTAGCTGTTTTCCATGTATTTCTGCAGTTTTGTTTCATAGAAATAAGTATCCTATATCCCACCTCACGCAGCATCAATGACTGGCTGGTGAGCTGCATGAAAGTTGGTATAATTTACTCGAAAGCCTACAAAGTGAGACTTTGTCCACGTGTTTCTTGGCTATTTACATTGTTTTGTTCACGAGCTTGGTTGTTTTTCAATGTTAGTTGGAGTTGGCTCAACTGCTTGCAAAGAGACATGGTCTACTCCTAGTCAGTTGTCAGATTCAAAATCTCACACAGACGTGACTAGGCTTGAGTGGCCCCATTACTATGGTAACGTCCCACACTTAAGCCCCTGTTACACACATCAATAGTGTGTTTTGTCTGTTAATTACCATGTTGTCTAAATGAAGCAGAGGATTCAAAGAATCACTACAGAAAAAAAACCTATACTTCAAATAGCCTCACGTTGTTCAGTACCAGTCAAAAGTTTGGACACCTACTCATTCAAGGGTTTTTCTTTATTTTTACTACATCAACTATGAAATAACACATATGGAATCATGTAGTAACCAAAAAAGTCTTTAACAAATCTAAATATATTTCATATTTGAGATTCTTCAAAGTACCCACCTTTTGCCTTGATGACAGCTTTGCACATTCTTGGTATTCTCTCAACCAGCTTCACCTGGAATGCTTTTCCAACAGTCTTGAAGGAGTTTCCACATATGCTGAGCACTTGTTGGCTGCTTTTCCTTCACTCTGCGGTCCAACTCATCCCAAACCATGTCAATTGGGTTGAGGTTGGGTGATTGTGGAGGCCAGGTCATCTGATGCAGCACTCTATCACTCTCCTTCTTGGTCAAATAGCCCTTACACAGCCTGGAGGTGTGTTGGGTCATTGTCCTGTTGAAAAACAAATGATAGTCCCACTAAGCGCAAGCCAGATGGGATGGCGTATCGCTGCAGAATGTTGTAGTAGCCATGCTGGTTAAGTGTGCCTTAAAATTCTAAATAAATTGTTGACAGTGTTACCAGCAAAGCACCCTTATACCATCACAGCTCCTCCTCCATGCTTCACGGTGGGAACCACACATGCCGAGATCATCCTTTCACCTACTCTGCGTCTCACAAAGACGGTTGGAAGCAAAAATCTCTCATTTGGACTCATCAGACCAAAGGACAGATTTCCACCGGTCTAATGTCCATTGCTCGTGTTTCTTGGCCCAAGCGAGTTCTGAATGGCTCAAACGCATTCAGAAGGAAAGAAATTCCACAAAGGAACTTTTAACAAGGCACACCTGTTCATTGAAATGCATTCCAGGTGAATATATAATGAAGCTGGTTGAGATATTGCCAAGTGTGTGCAAAGCTGTCATCAAGGCGAAGGGTGGCTACTTTAAAGAATCTCAAATCTAAAATTTGTTTGGATTTATTTAGCACTTCTTTGGTTACTACATGATTCCATATGTGTTATTTCATAGTTGATGTCTTCACTATTATTTTGCAATGCAGAATTTAGTAAAAAATAAAGAAAAAGCCTGGAATGAGTACGTGGGTCCAAACCTTTGACTGGTACTGTATGTCACATTGAGGATTGTGCTCTTCGCTTTGTGTGTGTGTCATGGTTTCCGGACATTTAACCAGCAGCATTTTAATTTACTGATCATTGAAGAAATTGTGACTCACCACCTGGATTTATGTAGCAACATTTGAAATTGGGTTTTTAACATTGGTAAAAAGTAGAGACTCAGAGCTACATCTTGGTATATCATACACTGCATTTTTGAGGAACAATCGGAAAGTAATTCTGCTTTGGAAGCTGATACACTTGAAAAATCACTTTTGAGAAAAGGGCAATTTAGTGTGTACGGCCGGCACAGGTATTGAACCAGCACCTGTAGAAACGCAGTAAACGCAGTGATGCAGTGTCTTAGAACTTTGCGCCACTCAGGCGCTGTACAATGTGACCGGTCGGGAGTAGGCTACAGTACTACAGTAATAGCAAAATAATCCTAACATTTCCACACCCTAATTGTAGTCTACGTTTCTCTTAGAATAAAAACCTTAGTGTAACAACAGTTTTATTAGTAAGTAATACTGACGAGTAGTAACAAATTAAATAAGTGTATCTTTCCGGGTGTGCATGTGCAGGACAGAGGAATAGCAATTCTAACACTATTGTTCTAAATTCAATCACCTTCTTCATCCTCATCATTCAGTTCATTGAAATTCAATTTTGAAGTCATGCACAATTATCATTGGTTTATGTCACCCATTCATTGTCAGTTAGAGACACAGTAGCACCTTGGGACCCAAAAGCATAATCAGTGCTCTAACTCCCCCTTGCGCTGGTCTGGAGCAAAGAAGTAATGACGCAGAGTACCGTACTAAACCACAAATTACCTCTAAATCCCGCAGCATAATTAAAACTTTTAGTTGAGCAACCACTGTATGTTTTTTCGCGTTATTTGTAAGTTACTTTGTACATAATGTTTCTGCCACCATGTCTTATGATCGAAAAGAGCTTCTACATATCAGGACAGCGATTACCCACCCCGTACTGGAGGAATTATTTTTCTTCATCGAGTCGGACGGCAAGGATTTACCTCAGACGCCCGACAAGGCCCTCTTCCCCGTCATTCACAGGAGAAAGAGACGGAGGTATCGAGGACGAAGGTCTGGGTGCCTTGTAAGGATCTGTCGCCGAGAGGGTAATCTACCTTTACCATCGGTCCTATTAGCCAACGTAAAATCAATCAATAATAAAATAGACAAACTATGATTACAAATTTCCTACCAACGGGACATTAAAAACTGTAATATCTTATATTTCACTGAGTCGTGGCTGAACGATGAAATTAATAACGTACAGCTGAAAGAGACGGAGGTATCGAGGACGAATGTCCGGGTGCCTTGTAAGGATCTGTCGCCGAGAGGGTAATCTACCTTTACCATCGGTCCTATTAGCCAATGTAAAATCAATCGATAATAAAATAGACAAACTATGATCACGTATTTCCTACCATCAGGACATTAAAAACTGTAATATCTTATATTTCACTGAGTCGTGGCTGAACGACGACATGAATAACGTACAGCTGGCGGGTTTTAAGCTTATTCGGCAGGATAGAACTGCAGCCTCTGGTAAGACAAGGGGTGGCGGTCTATGTATATTTGTAAACAACAGCTGGTGCATGAAATCTAAGAAAGTCTCAAGGTTTTGCTCACCTGAGGTAGAGTATCTCATGATAAGCTGTAGACCACACTATTTACCAAGATGGTTTTCATCTGTATTTTTCGTAGGTGTTTATATACCACCACAAACCGATGCTGGCACTAAGACCACACTCAATGAGCTGTATACGGCCATAAGCAAGCAGGAAAACGTTCATCCAGAGGTGACGCTCCTAGTGGCCGGGGAGTTTAATGCAGGGAAACTCAAATCAGTTTTACCTAATTTCTACCAGTATGTTAAATGTGCAACCAGAGGGGGAAAAAAACCCTCAAGACCACCTTTACTCCACACACAGAGACACGTACAAAGCTCTCCCTTGCCCTCCATTTGGCAAATTTTACCATAATGCTATCCTCCTGATTCTTGCTTACAAGCAAAAACTCAAGCAGGAAGCAACAGTGACTCAGTCAATAAGAAAGTTGTCAGATGAAGCAGATGCTAACCTACAGGACTGTTTTGCTAGCACAGACTGGAATATGTTCCGGGATTCTTCCGATGGCATTGAGGAGTACACCACATTAGTCACTGGCTTCATCAATAAGTGCATCGATGACATCGTCCCCACAGTGACTGTACGTACATACAACCAGAAGCCATGGATTACAGGCAACATCTGCACTGAGCTAATGAGTAGAGCTGCCACTTTCGAGGAGCGGGACTCTAACCCGGAAGCAGATCCACAGATGATGCGGTCTCTTGCACTCAACACTGCCCTTTCCCATTGACCACGGCTCAGCGTTCAACATCACAGTGCCCTCAAAGCTCATCACTAAGCTTGGGACTAAACACCTCCCTCTGCAAATGGATCCTGCAAATGGATCACCAACAACGAAGAGACAGCCTATAGGGAGGAGGTCAGAGACCTGGCCGTGTGGTGCCAGGACAACAACCTCTCCCTCAACGTAAACAAGACAAAGGAGATGATTGTGGACTACAGGAAAAGGAGGACCTAGCACGCCCCCATTCTCATTGACGGGACTGCAGTGGAGCAGGTTGAGAGCTTCAAGTTCCTTGGTGTCCACATCACCAACAAACTAACATGGTCCAAACACACTATGACAGTTGTGAAGAGGGCACGAGCATCCTGACTGGTTGCATCACTGCCTGGTATGGCAACTGCTCGGCCTCCGACCGCAAAGCACTTCAGAGGGTAGTGCGTACGGCCCAGTACATCACTGGGGCCAAGCTTCCTGCCATCCAGGACTTCTTTACCAGGCGGTGTCAGAGGAAGGCCCTAAAAATTGTCAAAGACTCCAGTCACCCTAGTCATGGACTGTTCTCTCTGCTACCGCACTGGAGCGGTAGCAGGTACTGGAGCGCCAAGTCTAGGTCCAAAAGGCTTCTTTACAGCTTCTACCCTAAGCCATGAGACTCCTGAACAGCTAATCAATGGGCTATCCAGACTATTTGCATTGCTATCCAGACTATTTGCATCTCGTGTTACATCTATTGGTATGGATAGGCTAAAATGCATTACTTCACAATGGGATTTGTTTTCTTCTCCCGGACAATTTTTTTTGTGGGGGGGGGCAAAAGCCGGCTAATGGAAACCTTGGTGTGTGTGTGTGTGTGCGTATGACCGGATTGAGAAGTTGATGAAGAAGGCAGGCAGCATCCAGGGAGAGGAGGAGCAGAATGAACAGATGAAGGCTCTGGAGGGCAGTGCCATGAAGAACAAGAGGACTGGAACCTTCATGCAGCATGACAGCTCAGCCTGGAGCAGGGGTATGAGATGCTACAGGCCTTTGCTGTACTGTCCTGTGCTAACTGTCCTGTTTGTAACATTGTAGACATTAAAACAAATTACTATCAACTGTTGTTGATTGGCAATATTATATTATACAGTGGGGCAAAAAAGTATTTAGTCAGCCACCAATTGTGCAAGTTCTCCCACTTAAAAAGATGAGAGAGGCCTGTAATTTTCATCATAGGTACACTTCAACTATGACAGACAAAATGAGAAATTCACATTGTAGGATTTTTAATGACTTTATTTGCAAATTATGGTGGAAAATAAGTATTTGGTCAATAACAAAAGTTTATCTCAATACTTTGTTATATACCCTTTGTTGGCAATGACAGAGGTCAAACATTTTCTGTAAGTCTTCACAAGGTTTTCACACACTGTTGCTGGTATTTTGGCTCATTCCTCCATGCAGATCTCCTCTAGAGCAGTGATGTTTTGGGGCTGTTGCTGGGCAACACGGACTTTCAACTCCCTCCAAAGATTTTCTATGGGGTTGAGATCTGGAGACTGGCTAGGCCACTCCAGGACCTTGAAATGCTTCTTACAAAGCCACTCCTTCGTTGCCCTGGCAGTGTGTTTGGGATCATTGTCATGCTGAAAGACCCAGCCACGTTTCATCATCAATGCCCTTGCTGATGGAAGGAGGTTTTCACTCAAATCTCACGATACATGGCCCCATTCATTCTTTCCTTTACACGGATCAGTCGTCCTGGTCCCTTTGCAGAAAAACAGCCCCAAAGCATGATGTTTCCACCCCCATGCTTCACAGTAGGTATGGTGTTCTTTGGATGCAACTCAGCATTCTTTGTCTTCCAAACACGATGAGTTGAGTTTTTACCAAAAAGTTATATTTTGGTTTCATCTGACCATATGACATTCTCCAAATCTTCTTCTGGATCATCCAAATGCTCTCTAGCAAATTTCAGATGGGCCTGGACATGTACTGGCTTAAGCAGGGGGACACGTCTGGCACTGCAGGATTTGAGTCCCTGGCGGCGTAGTGTGTTACTGATGGTAGGCTTTGTTACTTTGGTCCCAGCTCTCTGCAGGTCATTCACTAGGTCCCCCCGTGTGGTTCTGGGATTTTTGCTCACCGTTCTTGTGATCATTTTGACCCCACAGGGTGAGATCTTGCGTGGAGCCCCAGATCGAGGGAGATTATCAGTGGTCTTGTATGTCTTCCATTTCCTAATAATTGCTCCCACAGTTGATTTCTTCAAACCAAGCTGCTTACCTATTGCAGATTCAGTCTTCCCAGCCTGTTGGAGGTCTACAATTTTGTTTCTGGTGTCCTTTGACAGCTCTTTGGTCTTGGCCATAGTGGAGTTTGGAGTGTGACTGTTTGAGGTTGTGGACAGGTGTCTTTTATACTGATAACAAGTTCAAACAGGTGCCATTAATACAGGTAACAAGTGGAGGACAGAGGAGCCTCTTAAAGAACAAGTTACAGGTCTGTGAGAGCCACAAATCTTGCTTGTTTGTAGGTGACCAAAAACTTATTTTCCTCCATAATTTGCAAATAAATAAATAAAAAATCCTACAATGTGATTTTCTGGATTTTTTGTCCTCATTTTGTCCGTCATAGTTGAAGTGTACCTATGATGAAAATTACAGGCCTCTCTCATCTTTTTAAGTGGGAGAACTTGCACAATTGGTGGCTGACTAAATATTTTTTTGCCCCACTGTATATGTATCATTGAATATGGATTGATTCTATTATATTCTCTTCTCTTGTACATTATTCTTAGCGGTGGCCCATGCTCATGAACTGACTGGACAGGAGGACCCCATTCTGCTGTACCCCATCGTCACCAACAGCCCTCTGAAGGCTGCTTTCAAAGATTGTACGTATTTATTAACCCTATCTGTCTTCCCTCTGTGTTTACTGTACCTGTCTTCCCTAGGTGTTTAGTGCCTTCAGAAATTATTCACAGCCCTTGACGTTTTCTTCATTTTATATGCTTGTCATCAGCAAGGACAAGGGAGTGTTTTAGGATAAAAAGAAATGGAATAGAGCTAAGCACAAGCAAATCCTAGAGGAAAAGCTGGTTCAGTCTGCTTTCCAACAGACACTGGGAGACAAATTCACCTTTCAGCAGGACAATAACCTAAAACACAAGGGCAAATATATACTGGAATTGCTTACCAAGACCTACTTGAATGTTCCTGAGTGGCCTAGTTACAGTTTTGAGTCAAATCGGCATGAAAATCTATGGCAAGACTTAAAAATCATCTGTCTAGCAATGGTCAACAAGCAATTTGACAAAGATTACATTTTTTCAATAATAGTGCAAATATTGTACAATCCAAGGTGTAAAAAGCTCTTAGAGACTTACCCAGAAATAATCACAGCTGTAATCGCTGCCAAAGGTGATCCTAACATGTATTGACTCAGGGATATGAATACTTATGTAAATTTGATATTTCTATATTTTATTTTCAATAAATGTGTAAAGATTTCTAAAAACATGTTTTCACCTTTTGAGAAAAAATATATGTAGGCTGTAACACAACAAAATATTGAATAAGTCAAGGGGTATGAATACTTTCTGAAGGCACTTTGTGTATGTGTCTGTCTGTACTGTATGATCAATGAGTATTTGGCCTGTGTTTCAGTGATGAAGTTCAAGCGCAAGGCGTGCTTCATGGAGTTTGCTGTGCTGCTGCTCCAGAGGACCATGCAGGCAGACCATCTAGAGCTGGTCCTGCAGTGGGGACACGACATATTTGGCTGGCTTAGCAGGTACTGTATAGTACCGCCCTCTAAGTACTATTATCACATTTTAGTTAGTGGACCTGCGTGGACCTCTGTGGACCAGTTTAGTGGACTTGCGTGGTTCTGACAGACATTTTTGCTTATAAATCGATCTGTGGACACGGTAGGATTCACACAGACACAGGAGTATGTCTCTTCTGCCTGTGTGTAGCAGGATGTGAAATCTGACACCACTTGAAGCTGGGCTGTCCCTCCTATCATTTCATTTGCTCTACCAACTGTCCATCAACTCCTGACTGAACTCTAACTAACAACTAACGCAGCAGGAGAGAGTGGTTTCGTCATTGTAACACATTCAGAGATAAGTTAATAGCCAGTAATCTAAAATAATTAATATATTTTAAACAAAAAAACACTTTCTGTTTGCCATAGACAGACAGTATTAACATGAGATGAAAGGCGACTTCCTAGTTTAGATATATTTTCCCTAACACTGACAAGCTGACCAAACCGCTCGCACCCCTGCGTGCTCCATAATGCCCGTGTTGATTTTGTACCCCCACACCAGACACGATCAGGACACGCAGGTTGAAATATCATAACAAACTGAACCAATTATATTAATTTGGGGATAGGTCGAAAAGCATTAAGCATTTATTTAGCTAGCTGGTCCTGGGATATAAACATTTGGTTGTTATTTTACCTGAAATGCACAAGTCCTCTACTGCGACAATTAATACACAGATAAAACGGTAAACCGAATTCCTTTCTCGTCATCTCTCCTCCTTCCACAGCATTCTTTTTTACTTCTTTGGGCTTTATATGGAGGTTGGCTACCAGCTTTACGGTGCGTTACTGACTGGAGTGTGGACGTCAGTTCATCTTTCAATCACCCACGTGGGTATGTGCTCCTAAAACCAGTGAGGAGATGGCACGTGGGTATATGCTAAAAACCAAAGAGGAGATTTGAGAGGCAGGACTTGCAGTGCATTGAGCGTCACAAATACGACTTTCCTGAAGCGGATCCTCTGTTTGGCCCACCACCCAGGACAATGGATCGGATCCCAGCCGGCGACCCAAAACAACCGCGCCGCAGAAGGGGCAGTCTTCTGGTCAGGCTCCGTAGACGGGCACATCGTGCACCGCTCTCGAGCATACTACTCGCCAATATCCAGTCTCTTGACAACAAGGTAGACAAAATCCGAGCAAGGGTTGCCTTCCAGAGAGACTGTAACATTCTTTGTTTTACGGAAACATGGCTCACTCGAGACACGCTATCGGAGTTGGTACAGCCACCTGGTTTCTTCACGCAACGCGCCGACAGAAACAAGCATCTCTCTGGTAAGAAGAAGGGCGGGGTGTATGCCTTTTGATTAACGAGACGTGGTGTGATCATAACAACATACAGGAACTCAAGTCCTTTTGTTCACCTGACTTAGAATTCCTCACAATCAAATGCCAACCGCATTATCTACCAAGAGAATCCTCTTCGATCATAATCACAGCCATGTGTATCCCCCCCAAGCAGACACCTCGACGGCCCTGAAAAAAATTAATTGGACTCTATGTAAACTGGAAACCACATATCCTGAGGCTACATTTATTGTAGCTGGGGATTTTAACAAGGCTATTCTGAAAACAAGGCTCCCTAAATTTTATCAGCATATCGATTGCGCGACCTGGGCTGGTAAAACCCTAGATCATTGTTATTCTAACTTCCGCAACGCATATAAAGCCCTCCCCGCCCTCCTTTCGGAAAAGCTGACCATGGCTCCATTTTGTTGCTCGCAGCCTATAGACAGAAACTAAAAACGGAAGCACTCGTGCTCAGGTCTGTTCAATGCTGGTCCAACCAATCGGATTCCACGCTTCAAGATTGCTTTGATCACGTGGACTGGGATACAGTGCCTTGCGAAAGTATTAAGTAAACTGTATTTTTTTGTGAAGAATCAACAACAAGTGGGACACAATCATGAAGTGGAACGACATTTATTGGATATTTCAAACTTTTTTAACAAATCAAAAACTGAAAAATTGGGCGTGCAAAATTATTCAGCCCCTTTACTTTCAGTGCAGCAAACTCTCTCCAGAAGTTCAGTGAGGATCTCTGAATGATCCAATGTTGACCTAAATGACTAATGATGATAAATACAATCCACCTGTGTGTAATCAAGTCTCCGTATAAATGCACCTGCACTGTGATAGTCTCAGAGGTCCGTTAAAATCGCAGAGAGCATCATGAAGAACAAGGAACACACCAGGCAGGTCCGAGATACTGTTGTGAAGAAGTTTAAAGCCGGATTTGGATACAAAAATATTTCCCAAGCTTTAAACATCCCAAGGAGCACTGTGCAAGCGATAATATTGAAATGGAAGGAGTATCAGACCACTGCAAATCTACCAAGGCCTGGCCATCCCTCTAAACTTTCAGCTCATACAAGACTGATCAGAGATGCAGCCAAGAGGCCCATGATCACTTTGGATGAACTGCAGAGATCTACAGCTGAGGTGGGAGACTCTGTCCATAGGACAACAATCAGTCGTATATTGCACAAATCTGGCCTTTATGGAAGAGTGGCAAGAAGAAAGCCATTTCTTAAAGATATCCATAAAAAGTGTTGTTTAAAGTTTGCCACAAGCCACCTGGGAGACACACCAAACATGTGGAAGAAGGTGCTCTGGTCACATGAAACCAAAATTGAACTTTTTGGCAACAATGACAAACGTTATGTTTGGCGTAAAAGCAACACAGCTCATCACCCTGAACACACCATCCCCACTGTCAAACATGGTGGTGGCAGCATCATGGTTTGGGCCTGCTTTTCTTCAGCAGGGACAGGGAAGATGGTTAAAATTGATGGGAAGATGGATGGAGCCAAATACAGGACCATTCTGGAAGAAAACCTGATGGAGTCTGCAAAAGACCTGAGACTGGGACGGAGATTTGTCTTCCAACAAGACAATGATCCAAAACATAAAGCAAAATCTACAATGGAATGGTTCAAAAATAAACATATCCAGGTGTTAGAATGGCCAAGTCAAAGTCCAGACCTGAATCCAATCGAGAATCTGTGGAAAGAACTGAAAACTGCTGTTCACAAATGCTCTCCATCCAACCTCACTGAGCTCGAGCTGTTTTGCAAGGAGGAATGGGAAAAATGTTCAGTCTCTCGATGTGCAAAACTGATAGAGAAATACCCCAAGCGACTTACAGCTGTAATCGCAGCAAAAGGTGGCGCTACAAAGTATTAACTTAAGGGGGCTGAATAATTTTGCACGCCCAAAAAAAGTTTGAAATATCCAATAAATGTATTTCCACTTCATGATTGTGTCTCACTTGTTGTTGATTCATCACAAAAAATACAGTTTTATATCTTTATGTTTGAAGCCTGAAATGTGGTCGCAAAGGTTCAAGGAGGACGAATACTTTCGCAAGGCACTGTATGTTCCGCATAGTGTCGAACCACTACATTGATGAATACGCTGATTCGGTGAGCGAGTTTATTAGCAAGTGCATCGGTGATGTTGTACCCACAGCGTCTATTAAAACATTCCCCAACCAGAAACCGTGGATTGATGGCAGCAGTCGCGCAAAACTGAAAGCGCGAACCACTGCTTTTAATCAGGGCAAGGTGACCGGAAACATGACCGAATACAAACAGTGTAGCTATTCCCTCCGCAAGGTAATCAAACAAGCTAAGCGCCAGTAGAGAGACAAAGTAGAGTCGCAATTCAACGGCAATGACACGAGAGGTATGTGGCAGGGTCTATGGACCATGATGTCTCGCTCCCAGACAAACTAAACAACTTCTTTGCTCGCTTTGAGGACAATACAGTGCCACTGACACGGCCCCCTACCAAAACATGCGGGCTCTCCTTCACTGCAGCCAACATGAGTAAACATTTAAACGTGTTAACCCCCGCAAGGCTGCAGGCCCAGACAGCATCCCCAGCCGCGTCCTCAGCGCATGCGCAGACCAGCTGGCTGGTGTGTTTACGGACATATTCAATCAATCCTTATCCCAGTCTGCTGTTCCCACATGCTTCAAGATGGCTACCATTGTTCCTGTTCCCAAGAAAGCTAAGGTAACTGAGATAAATGACTAGTAGCACTCACTTCCGTCATCATGAAGTGCTTTGAGAGACTGGTCAAGGATCATATCACCTCCACCCTACCTGACACCCTGGTCTTGGCCATTGTGGAGAGGTTGGAGTCTGTTTGATTGAGTGTGTGAACAGGTGTCTTTAATACAGGTAACATGTTCAAGCAGGTGCAGTTAATACAGGTAATGAGTGGAGAACAGGAGGGCTTCTTAAAGAAAAACTAACAGGTCTGTGAGAGCCGAATTCTTACTGGTTGGTAGGTGACCAAATACTTATGTCATGCAATAAAATGCTAATAAATTACTTAAAAATCATACAATGTGATTTTCTGGCTTTTTGTTTTAGATTCCGTGTTTCACAGTTGAAGTGTACCTATGATAAAAATTACAGACCTCTACATGCTTTGTAAGTAGGAAAAACTGCCAAATCGGCAGTGTATCAGATATAAGTAATTTCAAACCATACAGTTTTGTTGAATATAAAATACATAATATTAAACATTTCATATTTTCATTATATTTCTGCTGTGTACTTGAGCTCAAAAGTGACTACACCTCAGCAATGTATAACTATTTTTACCAGAAAGGTGAGATTTTAACCTTTCTTGGAGTTTGCAGCATTACTAGTTATTATGTATTTGTATTTATGTTAGGGAGGCTGCAATATTTTCGCAGCTTTTTGTTAAAAATCGCGCAAAATTTCAACGTCCTGCCACTCCTGCAAGGAATATAGTAAATGCATAAATCATGTCTGTGGCTATAACAGAACGTGTTTAGGAGGCAAAATCTCAAGGAAAACTGTTCACCAAAAACACAAAAAAATATCCATCCGCCAGTCTCTGTATTGTCTATGGCAAGGGAAAAGATAGAGCCCCGTTTACAATGCCTACAGCTTCCACACGATGTCGCCAGTACTGGCAATTCAGTTGTAGTTTATCCTTGGTGGGATGAGGAATAGGCACTTCCTGTCTTGGGGTACACCGAAGGAAGTTATGAAAGGGAGATTGTGGACGATGATTTCAAGACTTGCTGCTATCAAATACAGATCGCCCCGTGATCAATTTGATCGATTATTAACGTTTATTAATACCTAAAGTTGGTTTACAAAGGTAGTTTGAAGTGTTTTGTCAAAGTTTATAGGCAACTTTTTTAATTTAAAAAAATGCTGTTGCGTTTTGGAAAGGTGCTTTTTCCTGGATCAGACGGGCTTCATAAATGGACATTTTGGGTATACATGGACGGATTTAATCGGAAAAAAGACCCAATTGTGATGTTTATGGGACATATAGGAGTGCCAACAAAGAAGCTCGTCAAAGGTAATGAATGTTTTATATTTTATTTCTGCGTTTTGTGTAGCGCCGGCTACGCTAATTATTTCTGTTTACGTCCCCTTTGGGTATTTCGGGGGTTGCATGCTATCAGATAATAGCTTCTCATGCTTTCGCCGAAAAGCATTTTACAAATCTGACATGTTGGCTAGATTCACAACGAGTGTAGCTTTAATTGAGTACCCTGCATGTGTGTTTTAATGAAAGTTTGAGTTGTATCGAGTACTATTAGTTGGCGCTCTGAAATTTCCGCTGATTTTGATCCCTGTACAGGGACAGCAGCCGTAAAAGGATCCCGATTAGCTGCTGGAAAGGCAGAAGCTTCTCTTCCTGGTGTCCAAACACAAGGCATTTACATTACATATACATTTCCAGTCAAAAGTGTTTGAGACACCTACTCATTGCAAGGATTTTCTTTATTTTTACTATTTTCTACAGACTTGTTAGATTTTTGTGACTGCACTTGAAGAAACTTTCAAAGTTCTTCAAATTTTCCGGATTGACTAACCTTCATGTCTTAAAAAGTAATGGTGGACTGTCTCTTATTTGAGCTGTTCTTGTCATAATATGGACTTGGTATTTTACCAAATAGGGCTATCTTCTGTATACCACCCCTACCTTGTCATGTCAAGAGTGTGCAAAGCTGTCATCAAGGCAAAGGGTGGCTACTTTGGAGAATCTCAAATACAAAAAAACATATTTTGATTTGTTTAACACTTTTTTGGTTACTACATGAGTCCATATGTGTTATGTCTTCACTATTATTCTACAATGTAGAAAATAGTAAGAAAATTAAGAAAAAAACGTTGAATAAGTAGGTGTGTCCAACTTTTGACTGGTACTGTAAAACAACAGATAAAACAGTACAAATGTTAAAACAGTACATCATATAACATTATTACACCACTAAATATCTACAATACAAAATGTATAGTACCACCATACAACAATATTACAGTGTAGGTATGTTTAGAGTGCGTGTGCTGTCGCTTGTGTGTGTCTCTTCACAGTCCCCACTTTATGGCCCTCGTGATAAATAATTACTTTTGGGGATTACGTAGATTACATTTTTGATTATCTTTAGTTACATTTAAGAGTTTAAAGAATGATGTACAGTATGTTGTTGTTGTTTTAGGGCTCTGATTTATATATACCAAGTGACAGACCAGGACAAACACTTGCGGGGTCAGACTCAGAACCCAACTGTATGTGATGTGGTGTGTGTGTGTGTGTGTGTGACAGGAGGGATGAGGGACTGATAGGGCCTAAGAAGGGCCCAGGGGACAGATCAACCTCAGGGAAAGAACTGAAGAAGTACTCCTCCTCCATCATGGAGTACAAGGTGAGCTCAGCTAAAATCCTTCCCTTTTCTTTTCTGTCCCTCCCATGAAGCTATTGCAGAAGAATAATTCAATAAATCTGATAGCCGTTTGTTGTCTCCTTTAGAAGAATAAAGCTAGTACATTCTGGAGTGACAAGAAGAGGAAAGAGCTTCTCCAGAAGAAACAACTGACTGCTCTGAAAGCACAGAACACAGAGAGGTGGGTACTGTAATACTTGTCTTCGTCCTCCTCTGACGAGGAGTAAGAAATGTCAGACCAATGCGCAGCGTGGTAGGTGTCCATATTGTCTTTAATACGAATACTGAACACTTGAACAAAAACAATAAAACGAAAAAACAAACAGTCCTGAACATGAAGCAAAACACAGAACAGAAAAAAATCACCCACCACTCAAAGGTGAAACCTGGCTACCTAAGTATGGTTCTCAATCAGGGACAACGATTGACAGCTGCCTCTGATTGAGAACCATACCAGGCCAAACGCAGAAATCCCAAATTATAGAAAAAAGAACATAGACTGCCCACCCCAACTCACGCCCTGACCATACTAAAACAAAGACAAAACAAAGGAACTAAGGTCAGAACGTGACAGGTACAGTACTTTTACAGCAACTGTCTCTCTTTGTGCTTATGACCAATTACTGTTCAGCGTTTACCCCAATTGCATGAGTGTTGTTTATGCAAGTGTACATGTGTGTCCTTACCTGCATGTATGCTCCGCTCACATCTGTGTGTCAGGGAGTGTAAGGCGGTGGACACCATGCTGAACCAGCTAGCCCCCCTGGTGCGCCGTCACCAGCGTCGGAGGCGTCTGAGACAGGTGTGTTCTGAGGAGTGGTTGTGGAGGTGTCACCTCAACCTTAGCATCGCCAGGGCTCACCTGGGACTACTGAGAAGGAACCTGGAGAACCACCAGGGCCTTGGGGCCCAACAACACAGGTAAATATAGACACAAACACACACATGCATACATACACATATACACACACACATACAGATCACTGTTTTCCACATATACATACTGTACCCTTGTCACGCTATCATTCCCTCCAGATTGTACTGTGCTGGCTCAGATGTTTTCACAGTCACTGTCCTTTCCAGCACGATTCGCTAAGAGTGTAGCTAAAAGTGAGCTGAGCTAGCCCTATAACGTATCTGGTGCCAGCTCACTTTTAAGCAAGCATAGGAGTTAGCTACATTTCTGTGTTTTTTTGATTGTACATATATGTACAATATTTTTGTGTACATTTTACATTTTACAACAAAGACAATAGACCATGATGACATTTTTGTTCTTGTAGCTACAGCCAGCTGCCTCCGTCGTTGTTCTCCCTGGCCCACTCTGGTACTCTGGTGAGGTGGAGGAACATGCATCAGCACATCGGAGTCCCTGACCTGATCCCCCCGCCCCCCAAAGCCAAGCCCCAGCCCTGCCTCAGAGCCATCCTCCACAAGGCCAAGGAGAGCGGACAGGGTAAGGAAATAACTAACTAAACCAGCGAACTGTCATCAACACTCTCTCCCTCTCCCTGTCTCTCTTTTTTTCTCTTTTGCTGTCTATATCTCTCTCTTTCACTCTCTCTCCCTCTCCCTATGTCTCTTTTTTTGACCCATCACCAGAGGAGTCACACATCAGAGGACAAGAACATTCTTCCTATCTTTCACTCTTTCTCTCTCCACCCTTCAGCTGCCACCACCATCAGTGGAGAGGACTTCAGCACGACAGAGAGCAGTGAGCAGGACAGTGAGCAGGACTCTCCCCGTACCCAGCCAGCTGTGGACTCGGACTATAGTGAGCCCTCAGTGATGACCACCTCCCCGACCAGACGCACTTCCACTCAGCTGCTGGAGTCACTCAACAAGGCTGCCCTGCACCTCCGCAGAGCCATGGTACCTGATATACACACACAAACAGACACGGATGCATATACACACGAACACACACACACATACAAACAGGCAACAAAAATGAAATAATCATGCACTGTATGTATGCATACATGCGCCCACACACACTCCAAAATGTAAACCGTAACGTCAGTACAAACAATATCTGTATTTATGTTGAGAGTGTAATGTGTTTGGCAATGACCTGTATATTGGTATGTTTATGTATGGTATTTTTGAAGGGTGTGTGTGTGTGTGTAAACAGGTACTTGCCCATCGTGGGGGCCACTGGACAACGTTGCAGTGTGTGTGTCGGACACTATGGGACCAGGGCTGTACCATCACTCTACTAGTAGACAGGGGTACATCCATGGAGCCCCCCATCCCTTTAACATTGGACCAGCTCAACACTGTCCTCACCCCTTTGTTTGAGCTGGCTACAGACCTCGTTATGAACATGATGGAGACGATGCAGGTCTCACTTTATCACTTTACTCTTACTTGCTTTTGAGCTCGATTATTGTTCAACTCATAAACATACTAATTTGTCTACACAACTTCACCAAACACTTGATATTGCTAAAGCAACATCAAAGTAATGTATAAACGAATGTACAGTGGGGTCCGAAATGATTGACACCCTTGATAAAGAAAAGCAGAAATGACTGTATATAATAAATAATTCAAATGCTGAGCTACACTGAGTACAAAACATATTTGGAACACCTGCCGGTTCCATGACATAGACTGAGCTGGTGAATCCAGGCTTATTGATGTCAGTCATTATTAGGAATGTGTTCCTAATGTTTGGTATACTCAGTGTTTATTGTATGCAAAAAAAAGGGACATTATATTATTTGATACTAATGCTATTGCTCAGAGATATAACTTTTGTTTAACAGGTAATATATACTGAACAAAAATATAATCGCACATACAACAATTTAAAAGATTTGACTGAGTTACAGTTAAATCCTTTAACAGTTATACGTACTGCCAAATTCTCTAAAACGTCCTCGGATGCGACTTATGGTAGAGACAATAACGTAACATTTTCTGACAACACCTCTGGTGGAAATTCCTGCAGTCAGCATGCCAATTGCACGCTCCCTCAAAGCTTGAGACATCTGTGGCAGGCATTGTGTTGTGTGACAAAACTGCACATTTTAGAGTGGCCTTTTATTTTCCCCAGCACAAGATGCACCTGTGTAATGATCATGCTGTTTAATCAGCTTCTTGATATGGCTTCGTGATTATTGCAGCTCAATGGCGATAACTTTTGTTGACAATTTTGGAAACAAAACAGGATGGGATACACCCAAATCATTTGGGTTCCTGGATCCTTTCACAGCATTATAAGGCTGCGTTGAGACAATGACTTATCAATGACCCATGTCCAGCTCAGTTAATCCCTACCATTAGGCCGCTGAGTTATCATAATGCTTTAGCAAATGTACATTATACCAGGGGCATTGGTAGAAACAATGTACGTAACCCAATTTATGTCCCGCTAACTGCCCTGAATGCCTCTGCTGATCCTACAACTATTTTATGCAGCAATTATGTGTCTATGAACCAGATTTAGGCTGTTGTCACTGAGGCAGTGGGCCCTAGTAGGAAGTCCTCTGTGTGCAGCTCACCCTGCACCAACATAAATAACAGGGGAATATCTACTGCTGCTAAGCTTCCCAGTAAAGCAATGAAAACAAGCAAGCATCCCAGAAAACTGCTCAAAATAGCGCATGTTAACATATCTAGCTTAAGAAACAAGGTTCATGAAATTAATAACTTGCTAGTAACAGATGACATTCATATTCTGTCTATCTCTGAAACTCACTTAGATAATACCTTTGATGATACAGTGGTAGCAATACATGGTTATAACATTTACTGAAAAGACAGAAATGCCAATGGTGGAGGTGTTGCCGTCTACATTAAGGACCACATTCCTGTTAAGATTAGAGAGGATCTCATGTTAAATACTGTTGAAGTAATATGGCTACAGGTTCATCTGCCTCAACTAAAGCCTATTCTGGTGGGAAGCTGCTATAGACCAACAAGTGGTAAGTCAGTATCTGGATAATATGTGTGAAATGCTTGATAATGTATGTGATATCAACAGAGAGGTATATTTTCTGGGTGATTTAAATATTGACTGGCTTTCATCAGGCTGCCCACTGAAGAAAAAACTTCAAACTGTAACCAGTGCCTGGTTCAGGTTGTCATTCAACCTACCAGGGTAGTTACAAACAGCACAGGAATGAAATCAACATTTATTGATCATATCTTTACTAAATGTGTGCTTGAAAGCAGTATCCAGATCCATCGGATGTAGTGATCACAATATAGTTGCCATATCTAGGAAAACCAAAGTTTCAAAGGCTGAGCCTAATATAGTGTATAAGAGGTCATACAATAAGTTTTGTAGTGATTCCTATGTTGATGTAAAGAATATTTGTTGGTCTGTGGTGCGTAATGAGGGCCAACCAGACGCTTCACTTGACACATTTATGAAATTGCTTATCCCAGTTACTAATAAGCATACACCCATTAAGAAAATTACTGTAAAAACTGTTAAATCCCCATGGATTGATGAGGAATTGAAAAATTGTATGGCTGAGAGGGATGAGGCAAAAGGTATGGCAAGTAAGTCTGGCTATACAACCAATTGGCAAACGTACTGCATATTGAGAAATCATGTGACTCAAATGAATAAAAAGAAGAAGAAACTATACTATGAAACACACATAAATGACATAAAGAATGAGAGTAAAAAGCTTTAATTAAATTTTCAGCTCCATAATTCATTGAATCAGATGGCTCATTCGTTACAAAACCGACTGATATTGCCAACTACTTTAATACTTTTTTCATTGGCAAGATTAGCACATTTAGGCATGACATGACAGCAGCAAACGCTAACACGATACATCCAAGTATATCTGACCAAACTATTATTGACAAGAATTGTAATTTTGAATTCCGCGTGTGGAGGAGGTGAAAAGATTATTGTCTAGCACCAGGGTCTGACAACTTGGATGGAAAATTCCTAAGGATAATAGCAGACGACGTTGTCACTCCTATTTTCCATATCTTCAATGTAAGCCTACTTGAAAGAAAGTGTGTGCCCTCAGGAGGGAAGCAAAAGTCATTCCCCTACCTAAGAATAGTAAAGCCCCCTTTACTGGCTCAAATAGACGACCAATCAGCCTGTTACCAACCCTTTGTTAGCTTTAAGAAAAAATTATGTTTGGCCTGATACAATGCTATTTCACAGTAATATACATTGCTAATGTTGTAAATTAATATTGTAGCTGGAAACTGCTCATTTACAATGGAATATCTACATAGGCGTACAGAGGCCCATTATCAGCAACCATCACTCCTGTGTTCCAATGGCACGTTGTCTTAGCTAATCCAAGTTTATAATTTTATAAGGCTAAATGATCATTAGAAAACCCTTTTGCAATTATGTTAGCACAGCTGAAAGCTGTGGTCCTGATTAAAGAAGCAATAAAACTGGCCTTTAGACAGCCGTGTGGTCAAAAACAAGGACATTTCTAAGTGACCTCAAACTTTTGAAAGGTAGTGTACCTACACACACATGATAACATACCCACTATACACACACGTACACATGGATTTTGTGTTGTAGATATGTGGTAGTGGAGTAGGGGCCTGAGGGCACACACTTAGTGTGTTGTGAGTTCTGTATAACTGCATTCATTTTGCCGGACCCCAGGAAGAGTTGCTGCTTCCTTGGCAGAAATGAGCTTTTTGTCCATATGGAAAATGTCTGAGAAAACTTATTTCAGCTCATGAAACATTGGACCAACACTTTACATGTCGCATTTATATTTTTTGTTCAGTAAATATCTATTTTTCAAAAACATAGGGGTTAAAATGATTGAAAACAGAGGCATCAATAATTTTGACCTCTACCTCTGTGAGAAAAAAAGATTACTTGTTAAACAAAATGTCTTTCTTTGAGCAATTTTATTGTGTGAAATAATATAATGTCCCCATTTCCCCCCCGTAAAATATAGCTCAGTATTTGAATTATTTATTTTATTCAGTCATTTTGTCTCATCAAGGGTGTCAATAATTTTGGGCCCCACTGTATGTACGTATGTACATTACATTGAAACACCCTTCATGTTTTATACAAAAATCTTTAATTTGAGTCGAAAATATAATTAAATAGTTGACACCACTATTATACCATGTGAATAATTGTACTTTTGTGTGTCTGTTTCCCTCTATCCGTCCTTAGCTCTGGCAGGTGTTTGAATTGGAGGATGAGGAGATGGAGGCCAGCATGCACTTCTCCGCCCCTCTGGATGACGGTACCCTGGTGGACCTGAGATGGATCAGGAGCCTCACCCTTCACACCCTTGAGCTGCTCTACCTCGAGGCTCGCTGGGAGACTCTGGCTCACCTCGCCCTGCTCTTCAACTCACACACACGGTAGGTAACATCCCTCACACACACACACACTCTCTCTCTCTTTTGCTCTCGCTCTCTTTCTCACACTCTTTCTCGCTCGTTCTCTCCCTCGCTCTCTCTCTCTTGCTCTCTTTCTCTTGCTCTCTCGCTATCTCTCTTGCTCTCTCTCTTTCTCGCTCTCTCTCTTGCTCTCCACACACACACACACACACACACACACACACACACACACACACAATCACTCACTCACTCACTCACTCACACACACACACTATGTTTCTCTCTCTTGCTCTCTCTCTTCCTCTTCCTCTCGCTCTTGCTCTCCAAACACACACACACACACACACTCACTCACTCACTCACTCACTCACTCACTCACTCACACACACTATCTCTCTCTCTCTTGCTCTCTCTCTTGCTCTCTATACACACGCACAGTCGACCCTGCTCTTCAACTCACACACATAGTAGGTAGTTTCCATCCTGTCACAGGGAGGTGTGCGTGCCTGCCTGCCAGTACTGTCTCTGTCCTGTATGTTGTGCATCCCAGAGAGCGCTACACCCACATGATCACACCTATCCTGGTCCACGCTCAGAGGAGACTGCTAGAGAGGATCAGCTACTTCGGAGGACCTCCGGTCCCTCAGCCACACTTCATCAAAACACAAAACGTCACTGGAGAGAAGGTTAGAGGGAATAGACACAAGCTTTTACCACCCAATGAACAGGGTGTCATACTTGAACTCAATGTCAGGACACTAATCCATTCCTAAGGCTTGGTGTGGACTAGAGGATAACTCTGCTTCTATGGGATATGGTTTATAATGACTGTAGGGACATAATTGAGACTACTGCTGTGTGTTAGGATGCTGTTTGTGTGTGTACAGTGTGTGCGTTGAACAGTCTCTACCCCTGCGTGTCAGATCACCTGTAAGAACTATGCAGGGAGACAGCTGCTGAATTGCTGGACTCCCCCTGCTGTGCCTGCCCCCAGACGAGGGTGCAACACTCCCACCAACCCAAACGCTGAGCTCCTCGAACTCTCTGGTACCAGTAGCAGCTGGAAATCAATCAGTCAATCAATGAATCATATTTTATTGCTATAAGTCGATAAGCCTAGCACTATTGATATAGGCCAACCTTATTATGCTATTTATTCCAGGGCTTGACATTAACTTTTTATCTCTTGTCCTTTGGACAAGTAGGACTCGTTTTTTTTACTTGTCAAAGTTCAAGTCACTTGTCCGTCCAAAAATGTAAATGGTCTTTAACACCATTTCTACGTCATTGTATAATGCAAGGAACCACTTTACAAAATAAAATGCATTAGTAGGCTACACTCTTGCCTATTGGTTTCTGATGCATATTCAAGGAGAAGTGGGTAGCTGTATCCCAATATGGTGACATAGTATGGGCGAGTGGGTTTGTCGAAAGGAAAGTAGTGGGTTTGTCGAAAGGAAAGTAGTGGGTTTGTCGAAAGGAAAGTAGTGTGTTTGTCGAAAGGAAAGTAGTGGGTTTGTTGAAAGGAAAGTAGTGGGTTTGTCGAAAGGAAAGTTGTGGGTTTGCCGAAAGGAAAGTACATTTACATTTAAGTCATTTAGCAGACGCTCTTATCCAGAGCGACTTACAAATTGGTGCGTTCACCTTAAGACATCCAGTGGAACAGCCACTTTACAATAGTGCATCTAAATCTTTTAAGAGGGGGGGGGTGAGAAGGATTACTTTATCCTATCCTAGGTATTCCTGAAAGAGGTGGGGTTTCAGGTGTCTCCGGAAGGTGGTGATTGACTCCGCTGTCCTGGCGTCGTGAGGGAGTTTGTTCCACCATTGGGGGGCCAGAGCCAAGTAGTGGGCGTGTCGAAAGGAAAGTAGTGGGTTTGTCGAAAGGAAAGTAGTGGGCGTGTCGAAAGGAAAGTAGTGGGCGTGTCGAAAGGAAAGTAGTGGGTTTGTTGAAAGGAAAGTAGTGGGTTTGTCGAAAGGAAAGTAGTGGGCGTGTCGAAAGGAAAGTAGTGGGTTTGTCGAAAGGAAAGTTGTGGGTTTGTTGAAAGGAAAGTAGTGGGTTTGTCGAAAGCGCTCTGCTGTAGGTTAGACTGTTTGATTGAGCACTGCAATCAAAGTAGTGCAACTACCGTACCGCAAGAGTTTGGACTTCTGTTTTTAAGCCAGAGGATGAACTGTTGGTTTTACACAAATAATTGTAGATTTTCAGTTCTAAAACTGACGATTGTTTATTTTTGATTAAAAGTATTGATGATGGGTGTACTGTTGATACGTTGTATGCGTGTGTTTACTGTGACTGTCACCCTGATATTGGATACAAGGTAGCTACTTCCCACACCGGTGACGGACAATAGTGCTTGTCAAGTGGAAGCGAAGGGCACTGGGTCTCGGTGTTGTTGCAATTCACACCCTACCCATTGAGGAGTAGACCGTATGTATGTATCAAAGTGACATCTAAATGGTTATTAATATTAGTTATTTCTTGTTCTCAAAAGTTTTCATGTAACAGAGATAATATCCATTAGAAATTAAGAAAGAGGTGAGATCTAACTAGCAACTACCATCTAGCATGGGTTACTTACATTGCCTTTGGAAAGTATTCAGACCCCTTGACTTTTTCCACATTTTGTTAAATTACAGCCTTATTCTATAATGAATTTAAAAAAAACATAAAATACTCAGCAATCTACACACATTACCCCATATTGACAAAGCGAAAACAGGTTTTAATTTTTTTGTTGCAAATCTATTAAAAATATAAATAACTTATTTACATTCATATTCAGACCCTTTGCTATGAGACCTGAAATTGAGCTACGGTACATCCTGTTTCTGTTGATCATCCTTGAGATGATGAAGTTCCCCTGTGGTAAATTCAATTGATTGGACATGATTTGGAAAGGTACACACCTGTCTATATAAGGTCCCACAGTTGACAGTGCATGTCAGACCAAAAACAAAGCCATGAGTCAAAGGAATTGTCCATAGACCTCCGAGACAGGATTGTGTCGAGGCACAGATCTGAGGAAGGGTACCAAAAAATGTCTTCAGCATTGAAGGTCCCCAAGAACACAGTGGCCTCCATCATTCTTAAATGGAAGAAGTTTGGAACCACCAAGACTCTTCCTAGAGCTGGCCGCCTGGCCAAACTGAGCAATCGGGGGAGAAGGGCCTTGGTCAGGGAGGTGACCAAGAACCCAATGGACACTGACAGAGCTCTAGAGTTCCTCTGTGGAGATGGGATATCCTCCCAGAAGGACAACCATCTCTGCAGCACTTCACTAATCAGGCCTTTATGGTAGAGTGGCCAGATGGAAGCCACTCCTCAGTAAAAGGCCCAGGACTTGAACCCTTGAATCTCTGGAGAGACCTGAAAATAGCTGTGCAGCAATGCTCCCCATCCAACCTGACAGAGCTTGAGAGGATCTGCAGAGTTGAATGAGAGAAACTCTCCAAATACAAGCTTGTAGCGTCATACCCAAGAAGACTTGAGGCTGTAATCGCTGCCAAAGGTGCTTCAACAAAGTACTGACTAAAGGGTCTGAATACTTATGTAAATGTAATATTTCTAAAAACCTATTTTTATTTGGCCATTATGGGGTATTGTGTGTAGATTGATGAGGGGAAATAATAGGGCTGTAACGTAACAAAATAGAAAAGATCAAGGGTTTTGAATACTTTCTGAAGGCACTGTATATGACTAATGAACTCAAACGTTGATTTAAAAACCAATAGAACATGAGAAAAGTTAAGTGTTATTGAGTGTTTACAAAACAATGCTGAACGCCTCCGATTCAAGGTGGGTGATATACGGTGCACCAATGGCATGGTCTTTCACTCTCCGGGCTATATTTATATCATTAAAAGTCTCATTAATGTTTGGCTACATTTTCTGAATGTCAGCATTGGTTTGGGCAATATGTGTTGTATATCACCTACACCTTGACATGTAGGCTTTTTTACTTGCAGTATGTACATGAAAAATAGATAGAATAAATAGAATATTATTCCAATGTTTGTCTCTCAATTATTTTCAGAGTAATTGTTTGATATTGAGATTTTTTTGTGATTTGTTTTTCTATATTCTTCTTCTCCCGGACAAGAGGACAAGCGTTAATGTCGAGCCCTACATTCAACCATTCCTTTCTAAAATAAATCATCAGTCATTCTGGTCTGTGGGTATATTGATGTGTCGCCGTAGTCATATTGCCGTGTGTGTGTGTGTGTTTTGGTCTGTTGTAGAGGTGCGCCGGGCCATGTGTGTGGTGTGTGTTCCTCTGGATGTGGAGGATACACTGTGTTGTTTCAGGGAGGCCCTGGAGAAGGGCCATCACACTCTGAAGAACTTCCAACACAGCCGCACACTGCTACTACTGCTGCTGGCACACACACAGCCCTGTGAGTACATCCTTTCTATCTCACTTTGCTGTGTGTTTGTGACTCTGGCCTTTAATCAAGTACATTTGCTCATCTCCTGCGTCCTTCTCGTCTCCTTTTAAAAAAGGTCAAAGTTAATCGAGGAGAGTCAGCGAGTGAACGTGGATGGAAATGCGCTTGAAATGAGACGGTCCTTCTCCATTAGGCAAATTAAGTTTACAGGGGTGGATCAAAACAAGTTAAGTTAGAAATGTTAGACATTTTATAGATAAATAGCGTATTGTTTTTAAACGTGTGCATATTTTTTTTTTTTATCAAAAACCAAATCTGATTCAAAAGGGGTGTTGCAGATTTAAAAAATAGGATACACATGAATATCCTCGATGAGAGGTGGCTATTGAGGAGGGGAGGACACTCTTCCATTTGCCTTCCTTTTTCCTATACGAGATAACCCCTGTGTGTTGCTGAGTGGCGGGAGAAGGAGAAAGAGAGAGACAGCAGCAACCAAGCCGACTCGCATTTGTTACTAACTTTTAGCTGCCAAAGCTATGTTTTTATCATCCAATCTGATTATATAGTACCTGTTTTGACTGCATCAACCCGAGAAGAGAAGACAGTTAAGCTAGCTAGGTAGCTGGGTTGGCTAATCAAATCTACATAGGCTGCGCTTTCCCCCGTCCTTCACAATAACAACAGCAGCTCTAATCAATGTATTAAGGAACAGCCTACCTCTTGGCCCTTGGTTGTTGAAACATATCATTCTCATTTAACTTTTAATTACGTAATTTTAATTGCATCTTCCATTGATCTCCTAAGTTGATTGCCACAACAGACACAGAGCCAGAGGCTAGTGCCACTTTGGTGGCTTGTGATTGGCCGACAAAAACAAAAAGCTACACGCCCCACTCGTGAAAAACACGCGCCTCTCTCGGGTTCGTGTGGACCCGTGAAGACCCCTACTGTGTATACTTCTTCAACTATAACCATATTACATTTCCATGAATTAACATAGGTTTGAATGAGAACCATAGGAATACAGAGGTAGCTATTCAAAATGGTCCTGCTCCTTGGCCAATTAAGCTACAAGGCTAACTTGTGAACATTCAGGCTATCCTAACTTCAAATTCTTAAAAACATTTATCAACTATATCTACACTGAGTGTATATTAAGGACTCAAAACATTAAGGACACCTGCTTTTTCCATGACATAGACTGACCAGGTGAATCCAGGTGAAAGCTATGTTTCCTTATTGATGTCACTTGTTAAATCCACTTCGATCAGTGTAGATGAAGGGGAGGAGACAGGTTAAAGAAGGATTTTTAAGCCTTGAGACAATTGTGACCGACCGTCTCGATTCGATCTTATGTAGCAACATTTGAAATTGTGTTTTTTACATTGGATAAAAGTAAAGACTCTGAGCTATAAAATGGTATATCATACAGTCGTGGCCAAAAGTTTTGAGAATGACACAAATATTAATTTCCACAAAGTTTTCTGCTTCAGTGTCTTTAGATATTTTTGTCAGATGTTACTATGGAATACTGAAGTATAATTACAAGCATTTCATAAGTGTCAAAGGCTTTTATTGACAATTACATGAAGTTGATGCAAAGAGTCAATATTTGCAGTGTTGACCCTTCTTTTTCAAGACCTCTGTAATCTGCTCTGGCATGCTGCCAATTAACTTCTGGGCCACATTCTGACTGATTGCAGCCCAATCTTGCATAATCAATGCTTTGAGTTTGTCAGAATTTGTGGGTTTGTGTTTGTCCACCCGCCTCTTGAGGATTGACCACAAGTTCTCAATGGGATTAGGGTCTGGGGAGTTTCCTGGCCATGGACCCAAAATATTGATGAGGTACTCCATCATGCTGGAAAAGGCATTGTTCGTCACCAAACTGTTCCTGGATGGTTGGGAGAAGTTGCTCTCGGAGGATGTGTTGGTACCATTCTTTATTCATGGCTGTGTTTTTAGGCACAATTGTGAGTGAGCCCACTCCCTTGGCTGACAAGCAACCCCACACATGAATGGTCTCAGGATGCTTTACTGTTGGCATGACACAGGACTGATGGTAGCGCGCACATTGTCTTCTCTGGACAAGCTTTTTTCCGTATACCCCAAACAATCGGAAAGGGGATTCATCAGAGAAAATGACTTTACCCCAGTTCTCAGCAGTCCAATCCCTGTACCTTTTGCAGAATATCAGTCTGTCACTAATGTTTTTCCTGGAGAGAAGTGTCTTCTTTGCTGCCCTTCTTGACACCAGGCCATCCTCCAAAATTCTTTGCCTCACTGTACGTGCTATTCCTGAGCAAGCTCTTTACTGGTGGTGCCCGATCCCGCAGCTGAATCAACTTTAGGAGACGGTCCTGGCGCTTGCTGGACTTTCTTGGGCGTCCTGAAGCCGCCTTCACGACAATTGAACCGCTCTCCTTGAAGTTCTTGATGATCTGACAAATGGTTGATTTAGATGCAATCTTACTGGCACCAATATCCTTGCCTGTGAAGCCCTTTTTGTGCATAGCAATGATGACGGCACATGTTTCCTTGCAGGTAACCATGATTGACAGAGGAAGAACAATGATTCCAAGCACCATCCTCCTATTGAAGCTTCCAGTCTATCATTCGAACTCAAATCAGCATGACAGACTGATCTCCAGCCTTGTCCTCATCAACATTCACACCTGTGTTAATGAGAGACTCACTGACATGATGTCAGCTGGTCCTTTTATGGCAGGGCTGAAATGCAGTGGAAATGTTTTTGTTTTTTTGTATTTAGTTCATTTGCATGGCAAAGAGGGACTTTGCAATTAATGGCAATTCATCTGATCACTCTTCATAACATTCTGGAGTATATGCAAATTGCCATCATACAAACTGAGGCAGCAGACTTTGTGAAAATTAATATTTGTGTCATTCTCAAAACTTTTTCCACAACTGTACACTACATTTGAGGAACAATGGGAAAGTAATTCTGCTTTGAAAGTTGATAAACTTGTAAACTCACTTTTGAGAAAATGGACCTTGAATTTTTTGGTACACCTGCTGGAGAGCTCTTTGTCTAAACCCATTCAGCATTGTTTACACCCTCTTAAGCCTTAGCCCACCCTTCTCTTTAAGGATTCACATGTGAGGCCTTGTGCTAAACAGTCAGTATGGTAGTGAGTGTACTAAACATCCAAAGATTTCAAGACTATAATATGTATATCGACATGTCTGTATACACATTAGCACATTAAAGGCTGCTGCCCTATATACATATACTTGAAATCACTGGCCACTTTAATAATGGAACACTAGTCACTTTAATAAAAGCTCACAACAAGTACTATTTACAAGTTAATGATGAGCTAATTACAGAAAATCACTTACGGTTGTGAATGTGACGAAATAAAAGCAGGGCCTTCAACTGGAGAATTTAAGAACTTGGACACTGTCTCGTTGGCTTAATGTCGTCCTAATTTGACTTTGATGCAGGTCATGTTGTTCTTCACATTACTGTCTCTAGCAAACACACACTATATAAAACAACGTTCATTTGTCACATGCACAGGATACAGAAGGTGTAAACGGTGCAGTGAAATGGTTACTTGGAATGTGGAGTCTTTTATTTAGACATGTAGCTAGCTAGCTAAACAATGAAACATAATCCCAACTCCTAACGTTACTACCCTGCATGAATCTAACTAGATTCATTGTTAGCTAGCTAGCTAACATTAGACTATATCTAGCAATGCAAATGGATTTGAGATATGAATAATATTACTACACAGATCAAACACGTAACGTTAGCTTACGAGCCAGCCAGCTAATGTTAGCTAGCTAGCTAACGGTACGCTTTAACGGCTTTCTTGCGTCGAAGGAGAGTCGGACCAAAATGCAGCGTGGTTAGTTCGATACATCTTTAATAAGGAAAAACACAAACAATACAAAAACAACAAACGGAATGTGAAAACCTATACAGCCTATCTGGTGAATAACTAACACAGAGACAGGAACAATCACCCACAAAACACACAGTGAAACCCAGGCTACCTAAATATGGTTCCCAATCAGAGACAACGAGAATCACCTGACTCTGATTGAGAACCGCCTCAGGCAGCCATAGCCTATGCTAGACACCCCTACTCAGCCACAATCCCAATGCCTACTAAAACCCCAATACGAAAACACATGTCACACCCTGGCCTGACCAAATAAATATATAAACACAAAATACTAAGGCCAGGGCGTGACAGAACCCCCCCCCAAGGTGCGGACTCCCGGCCGCACACTAAAACCAATAGGGGAGGGTCCGGGTGGGCGTCTGTCCACGGTGGCGGCTCCGGCTCGGGACGTGGACCCCACTCCAACCAAGTCTTAGTCCCCCTGTAACGCGTCCTTTGATTGGCGACCCTCGCCGCCGACCTAGGCCTAATAACCCTCACCAAGGACCCCACTGGACTGAGGGGCAGCTCGGGACTGAGGTAGAAGCTTGGGACTGAGGGGAAGCTCAGCATAGAGGGGAAGCTCAGCATAGAGGGGAAGCTCAACACTAAGGGGAAGCTCAGCACTGAGAGGAAGCTCAGCACTGAGAGGAAGCTCAGGCAGGTAGTTGGCTCCGGCAGATCCTGGCTGGCTGGCGGATCTGGAAGAGTCTGGTTGACTGGCAGATCTGGAAGAGTCTGGTTGACTGGCAGATCTGGAAGAGTCTGGCTGACTGGCAGATCTGGAAGAGTCTGGCTGACTGGCAGATCTGGCTGCTCTGGCTGCTCCATGCAGACTGGCAGCTCTGGCTGCTCCATGCAGACTGACAGCTCTGGCTGCTCCATGCAGACTGACAGCTCCATGCAGACTGGCAGCTCTGGCTGCTCTATGCAGACTGGCAGCTCTATGCAGACTGGCAGCTCTGGCTGCTCCATGCAAACTGGCAGCTCTGGCTGCTCCATGCAGGCTGACAGCTCTGGCTGCTCCATGCAGGCTGACAGCTCTGGCTGCTCCATGCAGGCTGACAGCTCTGGCTGCTCCATGCAGACTGGCAGCTCTGGCTGCTCCATGCAGGCTGACAGCTCAGGCTGCGCTGAACAGGCAGGAGACTCCAGCAGCGCTGTAGAGGAGGAAGGCTCTGGCAGCGCTGAACAGGCGGGAGGGAGGCTGCGGCAGCGCAGGAGAGGAGAAAGGCTCTGGCTGCGCTAAACAGGCGGGAGACTCCAGCAGCGCTGTAGAGGAGGAAGGCTCTGGCTGCGCTGAACAGGCGGGAGACTCCGGCAGCGCAGGAGAGGAGACAGGCTCTGGCAGGGCTAAACAGGCGGGACGCACTGAAGGCCTGGTGCGTGGTGCTGGAACTGGTGGTACTGGACCGAGGACACGCACAGGAAGCCTGGTGCGGGGAGCTGCCACCGGAGGACTGGTGTGTGAAGGTGGCACAGGATGGACCGGACCGTGAAGGTGTACTGGAGAGCCTGAGAGCAGGGCTGGCACAGGACGTGCAAGGCTAGGTAGGTACACAGGAGGCCTAGTGCGTGAGGCTGGTACAATTTTCACCAGCCGACTAACACGCACCTCAGGACGAGTATGGAGCGCTGACCCAGGTGCCATCAAATCCCCGACTCGCTCCGTCGGACGAATATCGTACCTAAAGCACCAAACTAGCAACTCCCTCATTAGTCTCTCCTCCACTTTCCCCATTAACTCCTTCACAGTCTCTGCTTCGCTCACCTCTAACACCGGCTCTGGTTCTGGTCTCCTCCTTGGCTCCTCACGATAAACAGGGAGAGTTGGCTCAGGTCTGACTCCTGACTCTGCCACTCTCTCCCTGAGCCCCCCCCAATACATTTATGGGGCTTCCTTCCGCCGTGCTTGCTTCTCCAACTCCATTCTCCGATAACCTGCTTTGCACTGCTCCAGCGAATCCCAGGCGGGCTCCGGCACTTTCTCTGGGTCGACAGCCCACCTGTCTATTTCCTCCCAAGTAGTGTAGTCCCGATATTGTTGCTCCTGCTGCCGCTGTTGCTTCTCCTCATACCAGCGCCTCTCAGCTCTCGCCGCCTCCAGTTCTTCTTTGGGGCGGCGATATTCTCCAGGCTGATCCCAGGGTCCTTCTCCGAACAATTCATCCTCCCATGTCCAATCCTCTCTTTGTTGCTTCTGCTGTCGCTGCCTGTCACCACGCTGCTTGGTCCAGTTGTGGTGGGTGATTCTGTAACGGCTTTCTTCCGTCGAAGGAGAGTCGGACCAAAATGCAGCGTGGTTAGTTCGATACATCTTTAATAAGGAAAAACACGAACAATACAAAAACAACAAACGGAATGTGAAAACCTATACAGCCTATCTGGTGAATAACTAACACAGAGACAGGAACAATCACCCACAAAACACACAGTGAAACCCAGGCTACCTAAATATGGTTCCCAATCAGAGACAACGAGAATCACGTGACTCTGATTGAGAACCGCCTCAGGCAGCCATAGCCTATGCTAGACACCCCTACTCAGCCACAATCCCAATGCCTACTAAAACCCCAATACGAAAACACATGTCACACCCTGGCCTGACCAAATAAATATATAAACACAAAATACTAAGACCAGGGCGTGACACTTGCAATGAATTCGATTCAATGTAGCTAGCTAGACTCTCTTGCCCGTATACTATATACACTGCTCAAAAAAATAAAGGGAACACTAAAATAACACATCCTAGATCTGAATGAATGAATATTTTTATTAAATACTTTTTTCTTTAAATAGTTTAATGTGCTGACAACAAAATCACACAAATTATCAATGGAAATCAAATTTATCAACCCATGGAGGTTTGGATTTGGAGTCACACTCAAAATTAAAGTGGAAAACCACACTACAGGCTGATCCAACTTTGATGTAATGTCCTTAAAACAAGTCAAAATGAGGCTCAGTAGTGTGTGTGGCCTCCACGTGCCTGTATGACCTCCCTACAACGCCTGGACATGCTCCTGATGAGATGAGGTGGCGGATGGTCTCCTGGGGGATCTCCTCCCAGACCTGGACTAAAGCATCCGCCAACTCCTGGACAGTCTGGTGCAACATGGCGTTGGTGGATGGAGCGAGACATGATGTCCCAGATGTGCTCAATTGGATTCAGGTCTGGGGAATGGGCGGGCCAGTCCATAGCATCAATGCCTTCCTCTTGCAGGAACTGCTGACACACTCCAGCCACATGAGGTCTAGCATTGTCTTGCATTAGGAGGAACCCAGGGCCAACCGCACCAGCATATGGTCTCACAGGGGGTCTGAGGATCTCATCTCGGTACCTATCTCGGTACTTCACAGAAGTGTGATTGACTTGGAGTTACATTGTGTTGTTTAAGTGTTCCCTTTATTTTTTTGAGCAGTGTATATATTTCTGTACAGCACTTTGAGAAATCAGCTGATGTAAGAAGGGCTTTATAAAAACATTTTATTTGATACATGGATGAATGTGTTATGCAGATGAGTAAGGACCCAACAGCGATTCAACAGAAACAGAGTCTTTTAATGTCCAAACAGGGAAAACATAAATCCTCAATCTTTACAGGAGATGTCCAAACAGGGAAAACATAAATCCTCTATCTTTGCAGGAGAGTCCTCCTTCTAGTAGTAGAGGAGAATTGCAGGGCTAGCGGCAACCGACTGCAGGTCCCTCTGGGTAGGCGCGGGCCGTAGAGGACAGAGACACCTGCTCACACGCAGCATCTGAAGAAGAGGCAGATTACGACAGGACGGGACAAGGGCAAAGCAAACAAGAATCCGACAAGGACAGAAGCAGAAACAGAGAGAGAAATAGAGACTTAATCAGAGGGCAAAAGAGGGGACAGGTGTGAGAGAGTAAACGAGGTCGTTAGGAGAATGAGGAACAGCTGGGAGCAGGAACGGAACGATAGCGAGAGAGAGTAACCAATACGACCAGCAGGGGAAACGAAGAGAAGGGAAAGCACAGGGACAAGACATAACATGACAGTACCCCCACTCACCGAGCGCCTCCTGGCGCACTCGAGGAGGAAACCTGGCGGCAACGGAGGAAATCATCGATCAGCGAACGGTCCAGCACGTCCCGAGATGGAACCCAACTCCTTTCCTCAGGACCGTAACCCTCCCAATCCACTAGGTACTGATGACCACGGCCCCGAGGACGCATGTCCATAATCTTCCGAACCCTGTAGATAGGTGCGCCCTCGACAAGGACGGGGGGAAGACGAACGGGGGCGCGAAGAAAAGGCTTGACACAGGAGACATGGAAGACCGGGTGGACGCGACGAAGATGTCGCGGAAGAAGAAGTCGCACTGCGACAGGATTAACGACCTGAGAAATACGGAACGGACCAATGAACCGCGGGGTCAACTTGCGAGAAGCTGTCATAAGGGGAAGGTTACGAGTGGAGAGCCATACTCTCTGACCGCGACAATACCTAGGACTCTTAGTCCTACGCTTATTAGCGGCTCTCACAGTCTGCGCCCTATAACGGCAAAGTGCAGACCTGACCCTCCTCCAGGTGCGCTCACAACGTTGGACAAAAGCCTGAGCGGAGGGGACGCTGGACTCGGCGAGCTGGGACGAGAACAGAGGAGGCTGGTACCCGAGGCTACTCTGAAAAGGAGATAGCCCGGTCGCAGACGAAGGAAGCGAGTTGTGAGCGTATTCTGCCCAGGGGAGCTGTTCTGCCCAAGACGCAGGGTTTCGAAAAGAAAGACTGCGTAAGATGCGACCAATCGTCTGATTGGCCCGTTCTGCTTGACCGTTAGACTGGGGGTGAAAACCGGAAGAGAGACTGACGGAAGCCCCAATCAAACGGCAAAACTCCCTCCAAAATTGAGACGTGAATTGCGGACCCCTGTCCGAAACGGCGTCTGACGGAAGGCCATGAATTCTGAAAACATTCTCAATGATGATTTGTGCCGTCTCTTTAGCAGAAGGGAGTTTAGCGAGGGGAATAAAATGAGCCGCCTTAGAGAACCTATCGACAACCGTTAGAATAACAGTCTTCCCCGCTGACGAAGGAAGACCGGTAATAAAGTCTAAGGCGATGTGAGACCACGGTCGAGAGGGAATGGAAAGCGGTCTGAGACGGCCGGCAGGAGGAGAGTTACCGGACTTAGTCTGCGCGCAGTCCGAACAAGCAGCCACGAAACGACGCGTGTCACGCTCCTGAGTGGGCCACCAGAAACGCTGGCGAATAGAAGCAAGCGTACCCCGAACGCCGGGATGGCCGGCTAACTTGGCAGAGTGAGCCCACTGAAGAACGGCCAGACGAGTAGGAACGGGAACGAAAAGAAGGTTCCTAGGACAAGCGCGCGACGGAGTGTGAGTGAGTGCTTGCTTTACCTGCCTCTCAATTCCCCAGACAGTCAACCCCGACAACACGCCCTCAGGGAGAATCCCTCGGGGTCGGTGGAGGCTACTGAAGAACTGAAGAGACGGGACAAAGCATCAGGCTTGGTGTTCTTTGAGCCCGGACGATAAGAAATAACGAACTCGAAACGAGCGAAAAACAGCGCCCAACGAGCCTGACGAGCATTAAGTCGTTTGGCAGAACGGATGTACTCAAGGTTCTTATGGTCAGTCCAAACGACAAAAGGAACGGTCGCCCCTCCAACCACTGTCGCCATTCGCCTAGGGCTAAGCGGATGGCGAGCAGTTCGCGGTTTCCCACATCATAGTTACGTTCCGACGGCGACAGGCGATGAGAAAATACGCGCAAGGATGGACCTTATCGTCAGAATGGGAGCGCTGGGACAGAATGGCTCCCACGCCCACCTCTGACGCGTCAACCTCGACAATGAACTGTCTAGAGACGTCAGGTGTAACAAGGATAGGAGCGGATGTAAAACGCTTCTTGAGGAGATCAAAAGCTCCCTGGGCGGAAACGGACCACTTAAAGCACGTCTTGACAGAAGTAAGGGCTGTGAGAGGAGCTGCCACCTGACCGAAATTACGAATGAAACGACGATAGAAATTCGCGAAACCGAGAAAGCGCTGCAGCTCGACACGTGACTTAGGGACGGGCCAATCACTGACAGCTTGGACCTTAGCGGAATCCATCTGAATGCCTTCAGCGGAAATAACAGAACCGAGAAATGTGACGGAAGACACATGAAAAGCGCACTTCTCAGCCTTCACATAAAGACAATTCTCTAAAAGGCGCTGGAGGACACGTCGAACGTGCTGAACATGAATCTGGAGTGACGGTGAAAAAATCAGGATATCGTCAAGGTAAACGAAAACAAAGATGTTCAGCATGTCTCTCAGTACATCATTCACTAATGCCTGAAAGACAGCTGGAGCGTTAGCGAGACCGAACGGCAGAACCCGGTATTCAAAATGCCCTAACGGAGTGTTAAACGCCGTTTTCCACTCGTCCCCCTCCCTGATGCGCACGAGATGGTAAGCGTTACGAAGGTCCAACTTAGTGAAAAACCTGGCTCCCTGCAGGATCTCGAAGGCTGAAGACATAAGGGGAAGCGGATAACGATTCTTAACCGTTATGTCATTCAGCCCTCGATAATCCACGCAGGGGCGCAGGGTCCCGTCTTTTTCTTAACAAAAAAACCCCGCTCCGGCGGGAGAGGAGGAAGGGACTACGGTACCGGCGTCGAGAGCTACAGACAAATAATCTTCGAGAGCCTTACGTTCGGGAGCCGACAGAGAATATAGTCTACCCCGGGGGGGAGTGGTACCCGGAAAGAGATCTATACTACAATCATACGACCGGTGAGGAGGAAGGGAGGTGGCCCTGGACCGACTGAAGACCGTGCGCAGATCATGATATTCCTCCGGCACCCCTGTCAAATCACCAGGCTCCTCCTGTGAAGAGGGGGCAGAAGAAACAGGAGGGATAGCAGACATTAAACATTTCACATGACAAGAGACGTTCCAGGAGAGGATAGAATTACTTGACCAATTAATAGAAGGATTATGACACACTAGCCAGGGATGGCCCAAAACAACAGGTGAAAAAGGTGAACGAAAAATCAAAAAGAAATGGTTTCGCTATGATTACCAGAGACAGTGAGGGTTAAAGGTAGCGTTTCACGCTGAATACTGGGGAGAGGACTACCATCCAAGGCGAACATGGCCGTGGGCTCCCTAACTGTCTGAGAGGAATGTCATGTTCCCGAGCCCAGGCTTCGTCCATAAAACAGCCCTCCGCCCCAGAGTCTATCAAGGCACTGCAGGAAGCTGCCGAACCGGTCCAGCGTAGATGGACCGACAAGGTAGTACAGGATCTTGAAGGAGAGACCTGAGTAGTAGCGCTCACCAGTAGCCCTCCGCTTACTGATGAGCTCTGGCTTTACTGGACATGAAATGACAAAATGACCAGCGGAACCGCAATAGAGACAGAGGCGGTTGGTGATTCTCCGTTCCCTCTCCTTAGTCGAGATGCGAATACCCCCAGCTGCATGGGCTCAGCACCTGAGCCACTGGAGGAAGATGGTAGTGATGCGGAGAGGGGGAAACGGATAACGCGAGCTCTCTTCCACGAGCTCGGTGACGAAGATCTACCCGTCGTTCTATCCGAATAGCGAGTTCAATCAAAGAATCCACGCTGGAAGGAACCTCCCGGGAGAGAATCTCATCCTTTACCTCCGCGTGGAGACCCTCCAGAAAACGAGCGAGCAACGCCGGCTCGTTCCAGTCACTGGAGGCAGCAAGAGTGCGAAACTCTATAGAGTAGTCCGTTATGGATCGATTCCCTTGACATAGGGAAGACAGGGCCCTGGAAGCTTCTTTCCCAAAACTGAACGATCAAAAACCCGTATCATCTCCTCCTTAAAGTTCTGATACTGGTTAGTACACTCAGCCCTTGCCTCCCAGATTGCCGTGCCCCACTCACGAGCCCGTCCTGTAAGGAGAGATATGACGTAGGCGATACGAGCTGTACCCCTGGAGTACGTGTTGGGCTGGAGAGAGAACACAATATCACACTGGGTGAGGAACGAGCGGCATTCAGTAGGCTCCCAGAGTAACACGGTGGGTTATTAATTCTGGGCTCCGGAGACTCGGAAGCCCTGGAAGTAGCCGGTGGATCAAGGCGGAGATTGTGAATATGTTTCGAGAGGTCGGAGACTTGGGCGGCCAGGGTCTCAACGGCATGTCGAGCAGCAGACAATTCCTGCTCGTGTCTGCCTAGCATCGCTCCTGGATCTCGACGGCTGAGTAGAGAGGATCCGAAGTCGCTGGGTCCATTCTTGGTCGGATTCTTCTGTTATGCAGATGAGTAAGGACCCAACAGCGATTCAACAGAAACAGAGTCTTTTAATGTCCAAACAGGGAAAACATAAATCCTCAATCTTTACAGGAGATGTCCAAACAGGAAAACATAAATCCTCTATCTTTGCAGGAGAGTCCTCCTTCTAGTAGTAGAGGAGAATTGCAGGGCTAGCGGCAACCGACTGCAGGTCCCTCTGGGTAGGCGCGGGCCGTAGAGGACAGAGACACCTGCTCACACGCAGCATCTGAAGAAGAGGCAGATTACGACAGGACGGGACAAGGGCAAAGCAAACAAGAATCCGACAAGGACAGAAGCAGAAACAGAGAGAGAAATAGAGACTTAATCAGAGGGCAAAAGAGGGGACAGGTGTGAGAGAGTAAACGAGGTCGTTAGGAGAATGAGGAACAGCTGGGAGCAGGAACGGAACGATAGCGAGAGAGAGTAACCAATACGACCAGCAGGGGGAAACGAAGAGAAGGGAAAGCACAGGGACAAGACATAACATGACAGAATGCTTCTCCCTCTCTGTCACAGATGCCATGGTTGCCCTTAGTTTGAAGATGTAATCTGGAGACAGGTGTTATATACAACAGCCTTCTGTGTTCTCTTTTCCACTCTCTCCGCATTTGCAATCTAACGCCTGAATTTTCTCCATCTCCTTAGCTATCATATTCTACTTCCACCGATTTCGTGATATATATATTTTTGACCTACATACTGAGTCTTATGTTATAGAAGGAAGCGTGCTACATGGCAGACCAATCCAAACTCATCACTCTGCATGTCCAGCCCATCCATTATCTCAGCCAATCATGGCTAGCAGGAAGGTTCATATAGCTTTTTCCATGGCTAAACCACCTAGGCTCGTGACTTAACCATTTTATTTGTATTTACAGATGGCATAGCAGTGTGTTATTAAGGTACATGAACGTTCACATGTTCCAGAAGGCATTCCCGCTAAAAAAAATGTATATGTTACAATGCCTCTCCTGTGAAAAAGTGACGCACGACATAAGCCTAGTTTCCTGAAATGAGTCACAATTAAGACATGGATTGTGTACAGTGAAATTGGAAAGTATTAAGACACCGTCCCTTTTTTCACATTTTGTTACGTTACAGCCTTATTGCTCCAGAGCGCTATTTCCCTCATCAATCTACACACAATACCCCACAATGACAAAGCGAAAACAGGTTTTTAGAATTAAACAACAGAAATACCTTATTTATATAAGTATTCAGACACTTTGCTTGCTATAAGACTAGAAATTGAGCTCAGGTGCATCCTGTTTCCATTGATCATCCTTGAGATGTTTCTGCAACTTAATTGGACTCCACTTGTGGTAAATTTAATTGATTGGACATGATTTGGAAAGGCATACACCTGTCTATATAAGGTCCCACGGTTGACAGTGCATGTCAGAGCAAAAACCAAGCCTCAAGGTCGAAGGAATTGTCTGTAGAGCTCCGAGACAGGATTGTGTTGAGATCCTCAAGAACACAGTGGCCTTCATCATTCTTAAATGGAACAAGTTTGAAACCACCAAGACTCTTCCTAACAGCTGGCCACCCGGCCAAACTGAGCAATCTGGGGAGAAGGGCATGGTCAGGGAGAACTGACCAAGAGTTCCTCTGTGGGGATGGGAGAACCTTCCAGAAGGACAACCATCTCTGCAGCACTCCACCAATCAGGCCTTTATGGTAGAGTGGCCGGACGGATGCCACTCCTCAGTAAAATGCACATGAAAGCCCGCTTGGAGTTTGCCAAAAGGCATCTAAAGACTCTCAGACCATGAGAAAACAGATTCTCTGGTCTGATCAAACCAAGATTGGTTGGCCTGAATGCCAAGCATCACGTCTGGAGGAAACCTGGCACCATCCCTACGGTGAAGCATGGTGGTGGCAGCATCAAGCTGTGGGGATGTTTTCAGCGGCAGGGACTGGGAGACCAGTCAGGATCGAGGAAAAGATTAATGGAGCAAAGTACAGAGAGATTCTTGATGAAAACCTGCTCCAGAGCGCTCAGGACCTCTGACTGGGGTGAAGGTTCACCTTCCAACAGGACAATGACCCTAAGCACACAGCCAAGACAATGCAGGAGTGGCTTTGGGAATGTCCTTGAGTTGCCCAGCCAGAGCCCGGACTTGAACCTGATCGAACATCTCTGGAGAGACCTGAAAATAGCTGTGCAGCAACGCTCCCCATCCAACCTGACAGAGCTTGAGAGGATCTGTAGAGAAGAATGTGAGAAACTCCCCAAATACAGGTGTGCCAAGCTTTGTAGCGTCATAACCAAGAAGTCTCGATGCTGTAATTGCTGCCTAAGGTGCTTCAACAAAGTACTGAGTAAAGGGTCTGAATACTTATGTAAATGTGATATTTCAGTGTTTTACTTTTAATACATTTGCAAAAAAATCTAAAAACTTGTTTTTGCTTTGTCATTATGGGGTACTGTGTGTAGATTGATGTAAAAAACGATTTAATCCATTTTAGAATAGGGCTGTAACAAAACAAAATGTGGAAAAAGTTAAGGGGTCTGAATTCTTCCCGAATGCACTGTATGTGTGCCATTCAGAGGGTGAATGGGCAAGACAAAAGATTTAAGAGCCTTTGAACTGTAAGGGTTTTCCTGTGGTGAAGGAGAAGCAGACCAAAATGCAGCGTGGTGGTTATTCATGTTCTTTAATAAAGGAAATAGACATGAAATAACTAACAAAACAATAAATGTGTGAAAACCTAAACAGTCCTATCTGGTGCAAACACAGAGACAGGAACAATCACCCACAAACACACAGTGAAACCCAGGCTACCTAGGTATGATTCTCAATCAGAGACAACTAATGACACCTGCCTCTGATTGAGAACCATACTAGGCCGAAACATAGAAATACCCAAAACCTAGAAAAACAAACATAGACTGCCCACCCAACTCACACCCTGACCATACTAAATAAATACAAAACAAAGGAAATAAAGGTCAGAACGTGACATGAACGGAGTATGGTAGTAGGTGCCAGGCGCACCGGTTTGTGTCAAGAACTGCAATGTTGCTCAACAGATTCCTGTGTTTATTAGAAATGGTCCACCACCCAATGGACATCCAGCCAACTTGAAGCATTGGAGTCAACATGGGCCAGCATCCCTGTGGAACGCTTTTGATTCTTTGTAGAGTCCATGCCCCAACTAATTGAGGCTGTTCTGAGGGCTAAAGGGCATGCAACTCAGTATTAGGAAGGTGTTCGTAATGTTTTGTACACTCAGTCTATTTACATTAGCATAAATTATATAAAATGTTCTCATCTTAGCGAAGCCTAATGAAGACAATATACAGTTGTGAATGCTACACTATTTTTGTGGAAATGTATTCTTTGTCTTAACTGGTTTCATTGCATGCTTGGAACTATGTCTATGAAACTGACACCTGTGTCTCTTTGCCAGTGTTTGAGGTTCCATTCTGTAAGGAGAACAGTAGCAAGGCTCAGGGTCATGGCAGGGTGGACTTTAACGTGACGGTGTGCACTGCCCCGGCCATCGGCCCTCCAGACCTGGCCACTGAGGACTACAGGACCCTGAGTTCTATCTACGGCTGCCCTCTGCCCCCCAACCAGATACACACCGTCATCAACTCCTATAGCAACTCCATACGTAAGAGACATGACCCATATAACACTTGTATTTTTAATTTTCATTTCATTTAAAAAAAAATATACACCTTTTTCTCCCCAATTTCGTGGTATTCAATTGTTAGTAGCTACTCTCTTGTCTCATCGCTACAACTCCCGTACGGGCTCGGGAGAGATGAAGGTTGAAAGTCATGAGTCCTCCAATACACAACCCAACCAAGCCGCACTGCTTCTTAACACAGCGCGCATTCCAACCCGGAAGCCAGCTGTACCAATGTGTCGGCGGAAACACCGTGCACCTGGCAACCTTGGTTAGCGCGCACTGCGCCCGGCCCACCACAGGAGTCGCTGGTGCGCGATGAGACAAGGATATCCCTACCGGCCAAGCCCTCCTTAACCCGGACGACGCTAGGACCTCCCGGTCGCGGCCGGTTACGACAGAGCCTGGGCGCGAACCCAGAGTCTCTGGTGGCGCAGCTGGCGCTGCAGTACAGCGCCCTTAACCACTGCGCCACCCGGGAGGCCAAATTTTTTTTTTTACACACATTTTCATGATATCCAATTGGTAGTTTACGAACTTGTCTCATCGCTGCAACTCCCCAATGGGCTCGAAGGTCGAGACATGCGTCCTCCAAAACATGACCCACCACTCCGCGCTGCTTCCTAACACTCTGCTCACTTAACCCAAAAGTCAGCCGTACAAATGTGTCGGAGAAAACACGGTTCAATTTCCGACCGAAGTCAGCTTGCAGGCGCCCGACCCGCCACGAGTTGCTAGAGTGCGATGAGCAAAGGAAGCCCCCCGGCCAAACCCCCCCCCTAACCCGGATGACCCTATTGTGCGGCGCACTATGAGGCTTCTGGTCACGGCCGGGATGGAACCCAGGCTGTAGTGGCGCCTCAGCACTGCGATGCAGTGCCTTAGACCGCTACGCCACTAACATTGTTTTTTTAAAGCTATAGTCACAATCAGACTGTTACACTGTTACTCTTCACCAATCCTTTGCTGTTCACTAGTCTACCTGTTAGCCTCACAATACCAGTAACTGATATTCCACTTGTATCTGCAAAGAAATGGTTGTGATTGATCCTTCTGATTGTACTGAATATTTGTTTCTGGGTGTGTTTTTTAATGAAAGATGAGGGACACTGGACTTTTTTTCTACTTCAATCTAGAGTACCTTCAGGCCAACAACCATGACTCTCTCAGGGTACAGGCGCTACATGACCTGGGAAACCTGCACTATTATAATGGAAACAGAAGGTAAGATATGACTGTACTCATAATGTACAGTACTATTTGTATTGTGTTTAATTTGTATGTCTACATGATTGTACACAAAATTGTTGAATACCAAAGTTTTTTCTGATTCTGTGTGATTCTGCTTGTAAACCAAGGGCGGCTCATTCCTACTGGAGCAAGGGAGTGGACTGTGCCCTGCAGAGCTCTGGGGTGCTAGACTCATGGGACGGGGTGTCGTGGGGTACAAGTTCCCTCCAACACCAACCCACCCTGAAGCAAGCTGGAGTCTGGGGCTGTCTGCAGGGAGCTTTACTGACCGCTAAGATCGCACAGTGAGTCATTTACATTACATTTAAGTCATTTAGCAGACGCTCTTATCCAGAGCGACTTACAAATTGGTGCATTCACCTTATGACATCTAGTGGAACAGCCACTTTACAATAGTGCATCTAAATCTTTTAAGGGGGGGGGGGGGGGTGAGAAGGATTACTTTATCCTATCCTAGGTATTCCTTAAAGAGGTGGGATTTCAGGTGTCTCCGGAAGGTGGTGGTTGACTCCGCTGTCCTGGCGTCGTGAGGGAGTTTGTTCCACCATTGGGGGCCAGAGCAGCGAACAGTTTTGACTGGGCTGAGCGGGAACTGTACTTCCTCAGTGGTAGGGAGGCGAGCAGGCCAGAGGGGGATGAACGCAGTGCTCTTGTTTGGGTGTAGGGCCTGATCAGAGCCTGGAGGTACTGAGGTGCCGTTCCCCTCACAGCTCCGTAGGCAAGCACCATGGTCTTGTAGCGGATGCAAGCTTCAACTGGAAGCCAGTGGAGAGAGCGGAGGAGCGGGGTGACGTGAGAGAACTTGGGAAGGTTGAACACCAGACGGGCTGCGGCGTTCTGGATGAGTTGTAGGGGTTTAATGGCACAGGCAGGGAGCCCAGCCAACAGCGAGTTGCAGTAATCCAGACGGGAGATGACAAGTGCCTGGATTAGGACCTGCGCCGCTTCCTGTGTGAGGCAGGGTCGTACTCTGCGGATGTTGTAGAGCATGAACCTACAGGAACGGGCCACCGCCTTGATGTTATTTGAGAACGACAGGGTGTTGTCCAGGATCACGCCAAGGTTCTTAGTGCTCTGGGAGGAGGACACAATGGAGTTGTCAACCGTGATGGCGAGATCATGGAACGGGCAGTCCTTCCCCGGGAGGAAGAGCAGCTCCGTCTTGCCGAGGTTCAGCTTGAGGTGGTGATCCGTCATCCACACTGATATGTCTGCCAGACATGCAGAGATGCGATTCGCCACCTGGTCATCAGAAGGAGGAAAGGAGAAGATTAATTGTGTGTCGTCTGCATAGCAATGATAGGAGAGACCATGTGAGGTTAAGACAGAGCCAAGTGACTTGGTGTATAGCGAGAATAGGAGAGGGCCTAGAACAGAGCCCTGGGGGACACCAGTGGTGAGAGCACGTGGTGAGGAGACAGATTCTCGCCATGCCACCTGGTAGGAGCGACCTGTCAGGTAGGACGCAATCCAAGCGTGGGCCGCGCCTGGGATGCCCAACTCGGAGAGGGTGGAGAGGAGGATCTGATGGTTCACAGTATCGAAGGCAGCCGATAGGTCTAGAAGGATGAGGGCAGAGGAGAGAGAGTTAGCTTTAGCAGTGTGGAGCGCCTCCGTGATACAGAGAAGAGCAGTCTCAGTTGAATGACTAGTCTTGAAACCTGACTGATTTGGATCAAGAAGGTCATTCTGAGAGAGATAGCGGGAGAGCTGGCCAAGGACGGCACGTTCAAGAGTTTTGGAGAGAAAAGAAAGAAGGGATACTGGTCTGTAGTTGTTGACATCGGAGGGATCGAGTGTAGGTTTTTCAGAAGGGGTGCAACTCTCGCTCTCTTGAAGACGGAAGGGACGTAGCCAGCGGTCAGGGATGAGTTGATGAGCGAGGTGAGGTAAGGGAGAAGGTCTCCGGAAATGGTCTGGAGAAGAGAGGAGGGGATAGGGTCAAGCGGGCAGGTTGTTGGGCGGCCGGCCGTCACAAGACGCGAGATTTCATCTGGAGAGAGAGGGGAGAAAGAGGTCAGAGCACAGGGTAGGGCAGTGTGAGCAGATCCAGCGGTGTCGTTTGACTTAGCAAACGAGGATCGGATGTCGTCGACCTTCTTTTCAAAATGGTTGACGAAGTCATCTGCAGAGAGGGAGGAGGGGGGAGGAGGATTCAGGAGGGAGGAGAAGGTGGCAAAGAGCTTCCTAGGGTTAGAGGCAGATGCTTGGAATTTAGAGTGGTAGAAAGTGGCTTTAGCAGCAGAGACAGAAGAGGAAAATGTAGAGAGGAGGGAGTGAAAGGATGCCAGGTCCGCAGGAGGCGAGTTTTCCTCCATTTCCGCTCGGCTGCCCGGAGCCCTGTTCTATGAGCTCGTAATGAGTCGTCGAGCCACGGAGCGGGAGGGAGGACCGAGCCGGCCTGGAGGATAGGGGACATAGAGAGTCAAAGGATGCAGAAAGGGAGGAGAGGAGGGTTGAGGAGGCAGAATCAGGAGATAGGTTGGAGAAGGTTTGAGCAGAGGGAAGAGATGATAGGATGGAAGAGGAGAGAGTAGCGGGGGGAGAGAGAGCGAAGGTTGGGACGGCGCGATACCATCCGAGTAGGGGCAGTGTGGGAAGTGTTGGATGAGAGCGAGAGGGAAAAGGATACAAGGTAGTGGTCGGAGACTTGGAGGGGAGTTGCAATGAGGTTAGTGGAAGAACAGCATCTAGTAAAGATGAGGTCGAGCGTATTGCCTGCCTTGTGAGTAGGGGGGAAGGTGAGAGGGTGAGGTCAAAAGAGGAGAGGGGTGGAAAGAAGGAGGCAGAGAGGAATGAGTCAAAGGTAGACGTGGGGAGGTTAAAGTCGCCCAGAACTGTGAGAGGTGAGCCGTCCTCAGGAAAGGAGCTTATCAAGGCATCAAGCTCATTGATGAACTCTCCGAGGGAACCTGGAGGGCGATAAATGATAAGGATGTTAAGCTTGAAAGGGCTGGTAACTGTGACAGCATGGAATTCAAAGGAGGCGATAGACAGATGGGTAAGGGGAGAAAGAGAGAATGACCACTTGGGAGAGATGAGGATCCCGGTGCCACCACCCCGCTGACCAGAAGCTCTCGGGGTGTGCGAGAACACGTGGGCGGACGAAGAGAGAGCAGTAGGAGTAGCAGTGTTATCTGTGGTGATCCATGTTTCCGTCAGTGCCAAGAAGTCGAGGGACTGGAGGGAGGCATAGGCTGAGATGAACTCTGCCTTGTTGGCCGCAGATCGGCAGTTCCAGAGGCTACCGGAGACCTGGAACTCCTCGTGGGTCGTGCGCGCTGGGACCACCAGATTAGGGTGGCCGCGGCCACGCGGTGTGGAGCGTTTGTATGATCTGTGCAGAGAGGAGAGAACAGGGATAGACAGACACATAGTTGACAGGCTACAGAAGAGGCTACGCTAATGCAAAGGAGATTGGAATGACAAGTGGACTACACGTCTCGAATGTTCAGAAAGTTAAGCTTACGTAGCAAGAATCTTATTGACTAAAATGATTAAAATGATACAGTACTGCTGAAGTAGGCTAGCTGGCAGTGGCTGCGTTGTTGACTTTGTAGGCTAGCTGGCAGTGGCTGCGTTGTTGACACTACACTAATCAAGTCGTTCCGTTGAGTGTAATAGTTTCTACAGTGCTGCTATTCGGGGGCTAGCTGGCTAGCTAGCAGTGTTGATTACGTTACGTTGCGTTAAAAGAACGACAATAGCTGGCTAGCTAACCTAGAAAATCGCTCTAGACTACACAATTATCTTTGATACAAAGACGGCTATGTAGCTAGCTATGTAGCTAGCTACGATCAAACAAATCAAACCGTTGTACTGTAATGAAATGAAATGAAAATGTGATACTACCTGTGGAGCAAAGCGGAATGCGACCGGGTTGTTGAGTGCGGAAGTTCTATTCGGTAGACGTTGGCTAGCTAGCAGTGTCTCCTACGTTAAGGACGACAAATAGCTGGCTAGCTAACCTCGGTAAATTAAGATAATCACTCTAAAACTACACACTCTAAACTACACAATTATCTTGGATACGAAGACAGCAAAGACAACTATGTAGCTAGCTAACACTACACTAATCAAGTCGTTCAGTTGAGTGTAATAGTTTCTACAGTGCTGCTATTCGGTAGACGGTGGACGTTTGCTAGCTGGCTAGCTGCTGGGCAGATAGCAGTGTAGACTACGTTAGGACGACGAAATACGATAATTACGCAATTATCTTTGATACAATGACGGCTATGTAGCTAGCTAAGAAGAAATTGCTAAGATTAGACAAATCAAACCGTTGTACTATAATGAAATGTAATGAAATGTAATGAAAAGTTGTACTACCTGCGGACCGAAGTGCGGATGCGACCGCTCGAGTCTGAGTAAAGTTTGTACCAACTTTAGTAGCTCAAATCAAATCAAATGTATTTATAAAGCCCTTCTTACTGCTGATGTCACAAAGTGCTGTATAGAAACCCAGCCTAAAACCCCAAACAGCAAGAAATGCAGGTGAAGAAGCACTCGAAAGGCCAGAACCTAGGAAGAAACCTAGAGAGGAACCAGGCTGTGAGGGGTGGCGAGTCCTCTTCTGGCTGTGCCGGATGTAGATTATAATGGCCAAGATGTTCAAACGTTCATAGATGAACAGCCGGGTCAAATAATAATAATCACAGTAGTTGTCGAGGGTGCAACGTCAGCACATCTACCGCTCCTGCTGTCTCTAGAGAGTTGAAAACTGCAGGTCTGGGACAGGTAGCACGTCTGGTGAACAGGTCAGGGTTCCATAGCCGCAGGCAGAACAGTTGAAACAGGAGCAGCAGCACGGCCAGGTGGACTGGGGACAGCAAGGAGTCATCATGCCATCATGTCATCCTGAGGCATGGTCCTAGGGCTCAGGTCCTCCGAGAGAAAGAAAGAAAGAATTAGAGAGAGCATACTTAAATTCACACAGGACACCGGATAAGACAGGAGAAATACTCCAGATATAACAGACTGACCCTAGCCCCCCGACACAAACTACTGCAGCATAAATAGATTCTCTGGTAGCTAACACAAGCATACAGTATACAGTGCATTCGGAAAGTATTCAGACCACTTGACTTTTTCCACATTTTGGAAACCGATTGTGGCCGATTACATTGCACTCCACGAGGAGACTGTGTGGCAGGCTGACTACCTGTTACGCGAGTGCAGCAAGAAGCCACGGTAAGTTGCTAGCTTGCATTAAACTTATCTTATAAAAAACAATCAATCTTAACATAATCACTAGTTACCTACACATGGTTGATGATATTACTAGTTTATCTAGCTTGTCCTGCTTTGCATATAATCGATGTGGTGCCTATTAATTTATCATTGAATCATAGCCTACTTCGCCAAACGGGTGATTTAACAAGCGCATTCGCGAAAAAAGCACTGTCGTTGCACCAATGTGTACCTAACCATAAACATCAATGCCTTTCTTAAAATCAATACACAAGTATATATTTTTAAACCTGCATATTTAGTTAATATTGCCTGCTAACATGAATTTCTTTTAACTAGGGAAATTGTGTCACTTCTCTTGCATTCTGTGCAAGCAGAGTCAGGGTATGTGCAGCAGTTTGGGCTGCCTGGCTCGTTGAGAACTGTGTGAAGACCATAACAAAGACCGTAATTAATTTGTCAGAATTTTACATAATTATGACATAACATTGAAGGTTGTGCAATGTAACAGCAATATTTAGACTTAGGGATGCCACCCGTTAGATAAAAAACGTAGCTGTTCCATATTTCACTGAAAGAATAAATGTTTTTTATTCGAAATGATAGTTTCCAGATTTGACCATATTAATGACCTACGGCTTGTATGTATGTGTGTTATTATGTTATAATTAATTATATGATTTGATAGAGCAGTCTGACTAAGCGGGTGTAGGCAGCAGCAGGCTCGTAAGCATTCATTCAAACAGCACTTTCCTGCATTTGCCAGCAGCACTTTGCTGTGCTTCAAGCATTGAGCTGCTTATGACTTCAAGCCTATCAACTCCCGAGATTAGGCTGGTGTAACCGATGTGAAATGGCTAGCTAGTTAGCGAGGTGCACGCTAATAGCGTTTCAATCGGTGATGTCACTCGCTCTGAGACCTTGAAGTAGTTGTTCCTCTTGCTCTGCTAGGGCCGTGGCTTTTGTGGAGCGATGGGTAACGATGCTTCGAGGGTGGCAGTTGTCGATGTGTCCCTGGTTTGGGGAGAGGAGAGGGACGGAAGCTATACTGTTACACTGGCAATACTATAGTGCCTATAAGAACATCCAATAGTCAAAGGTATGTGAAATACAAATGGTATAGAGAGAAATAGTCCTATAATTCCTATAATAACCTCAACCTAAAACGTCTTACCTCGGAATATTGAAGACTCATGTTAAAAGGAACCACCAGCTTTCATATGTTCTGAGCAAGGAACTTAAACATTAGCTTTTTTACATGGCACATATTGCACTTTTACTTTCTTCTCCAACACTTTGTTTTTACATTATTTAAACCAAATTGAACATGTTTCATTATTTATTTGAGGCTAAATTGATTTTATTGATGTATTATATTAAGTTAAAATAAAAGTGTTCATTCAGTATTGTTGTAATTGTCATTATTACAAATAAATAAGTAAATAAATAAACATATAAATCGGCTGATTAATCGGTATCGGCTTTTTTTGGTCCTCCAATAATCGTTATCTGCATTGAAAAATCATAATCGGTCGACCTCTAGTACCAAGCTTCTAGCGTCAAGCTTCTAGCGCGAAACTCCCCAAATACAGGTGTGCCAGGCTTTGTAGTGTCATACCCAAGAAGACTTGATGCTGTAATCGCTGCCAAATGTGCTTCAGCAAAGCACTGAGTAAAGGGTCTGAATACTTGTTTAACTGTTTTATCTTTGTCATAATGTGGTATTGTGTGTAGATCTAATCCATTTTAGAATGAGGCTGTAACTTAACAAAATGTGGAAAAAGTCAAGTCTGAATACTTTCCGAATGCACTGTATGTTCATTGAAACAATAAATAATCAGTTGATCAATACAGTCACTTTCACAAATGTATTGTAGTGATGCCACTGACCTCATTGTGTTTTGGCCAACAGGTATGCCTTGACCTCCAATATCAGTCAGCGCACAAAATGCTGCCTCCTATCTGCCCAGCTTTTCAAGGTATTGTCTGTGTTTGACATGTTGTGTTTGTACTAGCACATCTTGTTAATCTAATAAACTTAATACCATGATTAGTTGAATTAGATTAGTGCTTGGAACAAACGCCTGCTCACCCTGGGTGTCTCCTGGACCAGGGTGACCACCTGTGTAGTTAATCATGTCCTGTGTGTGTCTCTTCCACCAGTGTCTCCTGCGGGCCTCCCTGCCCCACCCTCAGAGTGACCTGCAGTACTCATCCTATACTGTAGGAGAGGAGCTGGTTCCTGGTCTGGACCTGTTCTCTGAACCTGACCGAGGACACCTGGGAACCACTGTGTCCAGCCTGGCCTTCCTCTGCCACTGGCTCTACACCTCAGGACACCATCTCACAGTACATACGCAGACTGCATCTGACATGGCACCATATTTCCTATTTAGTGCACTACTTTTTGGTCAATGTCCAATGAAGCATGATTGGCAATGTGTACTTCTTTTTCATTTTGAATTGACCAAGCATCTGACCAGGGAGTTTAGTAGGCGTCTCAAGAAAGTTAGCTATTGGTTTCAATGCCTCTGTGTTCTGCTGTTACAGGCCCTGCCTATGCTTGCTCTCTACCTGCATTTTGTGGGGACTGTGTGCCGAGACCCACACCTCACCATTAAAGGAAGAATACTGAAGGTTGGTATGAATATCTCAGTTACATGTGATTCCACTTAGTGTATGTGTATGTGGGCCCATTAGGATATGTGTATTTCTACTGTGTGCAGGTGAAGGTGCTGACAGAGCTAGGGCAGTACTGTCAGGCCATGAAGGAGACATCCCAGATGACTCAGGGAGAGGAGATCCCACTGCCCCACGGATGTTACAGCGGCATAGAGAAACATGCGGTACTACTGACACACACACACATTCTCACACAGTTAATACAGCATATTCTTTGAACAGAGTTTGTATATGATTGATTTTATTGATCTGCAGACAATCAGAAAGTTCTTCACCAACAAGTCTCTCATGGACTCTGCAAACATACAGGTATTTAAGGTTGTAATTACACTTAAAAATATATATATTTTGTAACAGTTTTCATTGTATGGCTGTAACAGCGTATGTGACTATCTGTGCCCTGTGTTCTGTACTGTGTGTGACCATAATGTATCTAATGGTAGTGAGTATATCTGATGGTAGTGTGTAGTGTAGTGTAGTAATATCCTGTTAAAAACCCCTAAAAACCCCTGTGGAAATCTAATTAGCATCATTTAACATATCCCCATAAAAATATGTCAGTTTAAAGCTAGAGATATCTGCCAATATCAAATACATTTTGTATATATTTTTTTATACTTCAAGGAGTCTTAAAATTCTAAATTAAGTAACTAAATGATCCTTGGTATGACCTTCTTAAAACAGTTCCATATTGCTTAGTAGGAGTCCCCCAATTAGACAGGGTTTAGACTGTTATGGGTTCACACATGTATTAGAAGCACTATGGTTTAATTCAGTTTGATGTTGAGTCTGTTGTTTTTGCATGGCAAACACTTGGGTTTTTATTTTATGTGTGAATTTCAAAGAGATACTACAGGGCATGTTGGTTGAATTCTGTAATGTTAATTCATTATTTTTCTCTCCTGTGCATGTGAACTGTGCATGTGAGTTTGGTGACCTGGCTAGATTAGCCAATCATAAGGCTTTTTTCATTTTGGGCCAATCCAGGGACTTGGGGTTTGTGGGGGTATGGGAGTTTGCGCGGGTGATTCGGGTCGAGAGTGAGGAGAGAGACGGACACTATCGTTGGTGTCGAGTTTAAACTTTATTTTTTATATTTGAAGATAACATTTATTTTGAACAGACATACTTTTACTTACTTTACAAAAAAGTATAGTTAAAAAGGGTGGTCTGTTGGATTTACTGGATGCTTGTGTTGGATGGAGGCTCCAGTCGTTTTGTGAGCTAGCTTTCGTCAGATCAGGAGCTGGAGTGGATGGCTTGGCAAAAGACGATCTGGGGACTTCTGTGACGCTTTACAATGTTTCTTGATTGCATCCAGGGCATTTTTGCCATGGATTCATAAGTAATCTAGGCCTAGGACTAATACATGCTGTATGCACTATATGTACTGTACTGTGATCGCCATATTGTTGGCGATCACAGTACATGTAGCTAGCTAGCTAGCAGTACTGCCAGACAGTGTGTATGCGCCCACACGCCCTACCATAAGATCGCCAAATCGGTAGATTAGTACTAGCTAGTGTTGTGGAAATATTCGCTCAATCATATTTCTCAGATACCGGAACTTGTGAATTCAATTAGACTTTATTACAAGGTAACAAGCCGAGCTGGCCCATAGACCAACGGCCGGACTCAGTCTCAGTCCACTCCTTTTATACAGTTTCATGCCTATTCAAGTTTCATAGTCCCTCCACTTTATGCTAATAACCATATCCCCTCGGCTTTACTCCACCATTGTTTCCAAATCTAATTTATTTCCTCTAGGCGGGGTTTCCCCTCCCCTCTAGTTCCTTGGATCAATTATATTGGTGGCACACCTATACATTATTTCCAGAAAATAATAAGTACAGATTACTATAGGCAATTATAAGATTGCTACATGCCATTATCGGACTATAATATTACTACGGGCCAGTATAGGATTAAGTACAGATTATGTACAGCCATTATAGAATCATACCAATAAGTACACTTAATCCCAGGATTATACATAGTGACTTTGCTTACTTCCTTTAGTGCTATTTAGCCTTTTAACAAGAAACACATTCTCTTAACACCCATACTAGCAACAACATGATATCATGTGACATACACAGGTGTAGTAATACAAGTATTTTAAAGACAGGAATTTGTTTTTATAGCAGCCCAACTGTGCGAAAACATGAGAGAAAAGAAATAGAGGAACTGAGTGAGCATAGTGTTTGTGGCTAGCTAGAATCAACAGAAAATATTTTCAAGCTACCAATGATATACAGTGGGGCAAAACAGTATTTAGTCAGCCACCAATTGTGCAAGTTCTCCCACTTAAAAATATGAGAGAGGCCTGTAATTTTCATCATAGGTACACTTCAACTATGACAGACAAAATTAGAAGACAAAAATCCAGAAAATCACATTGTAGTGAGCCCACTCCCTTGGCTGAGAAGCAACCCCACACATGATTGGTCTCAGGATGCGTTACTCTTGGCATGACACAGGACTGATGGTAGCGCTCACCTTGTCTTCTCCGGACAAGCGTTTTTCCGGATGCCCCAAACAATCGGAAAGGGGATTCATCAGAGAAAATGGCTTTACCCCAGTCCTCAGCAGTCCAATCCTTGTACCTGTACCTGCAGAATATCAGTCTGTCCCTGATGTTTTTCCTGTAGAGAAGTGGCTTCTTTGCTGCCCTTCTTGACCCCAGGCCATCCTCCAAAATTCTTCACCTCACTGTGCATGCACTCACACTTGCCTGCTGCTATTCCTGAGCAAACTCTTTACTGGTGGTGCCCGATCCCACAGCTGAATCAACTTTAGGAGACGGTCCTGGTGCTTGCTGGACTTTCTTGGGCACCCTGAAGCCTTCTTCACAACAATTTAACCGCTCTCCTTGAAGTTCTTGATGATCCGATAAACGGTTGATTTAGGTGCAATCTTACTGGCACCAATATCCTTGCCTGTGATGCCCTTTTTGTGCAAAAAAGCAATGATGACGGCACGTGTTTCCTTGCAGGTAACCATGGTTGACAGAGGAAGAACAATGATTCCAAGCACCACCCTCCTATTGAAGCTTCCATCCTGTTATTCGAACTCAGTCAGCATGACAGAGTGATCTCCAGCCTTGTCCTCGTCAACACTCACACCTGTGTTAATGAGAGAATCACTGACATGATGTCAGCTGTCCTTTTGTGGCAGGGCTGAAATGCAGTGGAAATATTTTTTGTGTATTCAGTTCATTTGCATGCCAAAGAGGGACTTTGCAATTAATTGCAATTCATCTGATCACTCTTCATAACATTCTGGAGTATATGCAAATTGCCATCATACAAACTGAGGCATCAGACTTTGTGAAAATTAATATTTGTGTTATTCTCAAAACATTTGGCCACGACTGTGTGTGTGCTTCCTAAAGAAAAATGTCAAGTGGCTAGCTAAAACAGCGACAAGAACAAACAACAAGCCCCCTTAGCCACCACATTATGATTATCATATAGCTCAGTACCTGCACATAATATGCTTTATTTCAAAGCTGTTTTTCATTTGGCACGATGAAATACAGTCTAAATTTAGAAAGAGTTTCAAGAATAACCATCCAAGTGAATACTACTGTAGCTATCTATCTGCAGACTACTCGTCCAGTCATGTTTGCTGGCTAACGTTACTTACAGTACCTTAGCTGTCACAACAACATGGTCTGATGCTGGTGTTGGTGGGTCAAAGTGATTGATGTCGCTATCCCATCCACAGATAAAATAGTTTTAGGAATCCAGTGACTTGTAGGCCTTCAGTTCTTGTGAAGAATAGGCGGATATAATATTAACAAGTTAATATTATAGTCCAGAATGATCATCTTTACTTAAAATTGGCTTCGACTTCTTTGGGTTCAGTCCCCCAATAAGCTCAATCTTTTCCTCATATCTCCTTTTCGCCAATTCGCCATTGTTGTTTCATCTAAAATGTAGCAGTGGTGGAAAAATAACTACATTGTCATACTTGAGTAAAAGTAAAGATATCTTTATAGAAAATGACTTAAGTAAAAGTTAGTCACCCAGTATAATACTTTTAATAATACTTTTACTAGAGTAAAAGTATTTTAGAAATACTTAAGTATCAAAAGTAAATGGAATTGCTAAAATGTACTTAAGTATCAAAGGTAAAAGTATAAATAATTTCAAATTCTTTATATTAAGCAAATCAGACAGCACAATTGTGGTTAGAGCGTTGGACTAGTAACCAGAAGGTTGCAAGTTCAAACCCCCGAGCTGACAAGGTGCAAATCTGTCGTTCTGCCCCTGAACAGGCAGTTAACCCACTGTTCCTAGGCCGTCATTGAAAATAAGAATTTGTTCTTAACTGACTTGCCTGGTTAAATAAAGGTCAAATAAATAAAAAATTAATATATATATATATATTTTTTTAATCAGACATAATTTACAAACAAATCATTTGTGTTTAGTGAGTCTGCCAGATCAGATGCAGTAGGGATGACCAGTGTGTGAATTTGACCATTTCAAAATGTACTTTTGGGTGTCAGGGAAAATGTATGGGGTAAAAAGTACATTATTTTCTTTTTGCCACAAATATAAATAGTACAGTATAGTACAGATATCCCCCAAAAATACTTAAGTAGTACTTTAAAGTATTTTTTACTTAAGTACTTTACACCACTGATATGTAGTTATTTGTATCTATAAAATATGCTATATATACAAAAGTATGTGTACACCCCTTCAAATGAGTGGATTTGGCTATTTCAGCCACACTCATTGCTGCCAGGTGTATACAATCAAGTACACAGCAATGTAATCGCCATAGACAAACATTGGCAGTAGAATGTCCTTACTGATGAGCTCAGTGACTTTCAACGTGGCACCTTCATAGGATGCCACCTTTCCAACAGGTCAGTTTGTAACATTTCTGCCCTGCTAGAGCTGCCCCGGTCATCTGTAAGTGCTGTTGTTGTGAAGTGGAAAAGTGTAGGAGCAACAACGACTCAGCCGCGAAGTGTTAAGCCACAAAAGCTCTCAGAATAGGACCACCGAGTGCTGAAGTGCATATCGGGTAAAAATTGTCTGTACTCGGTTGCAACACTCACTACCGATTCCAAACTGTCTCTGGAAGCAACGTCAGCACAATAACTGTTCATTGGGACCTTCATAAAATGGGTTTCCATGGCTGAGCAGCCGCACACAAGCCTAAGGTCACCATGCACAATGCCTAGTGTCAGCTACAGTGGTGTAAAGCTCATCGCCATTGGACTCTGGAGCAGTGGAAATGCATTCTTTGGAGTGATGAATCGTCCGACGGACTAATCTGGGTTTGGCGGATAACAGGAGAGCGCTACCTTTGCAAATGCATAATGCCAACTGTAAAGTTTGGTGGAGGAGGAATAATGGTGCTGTTTTTCATGGTTCGGGCTAGGCCCCTTACTTGCAGTGAAGGGAAACCTTAACGCTGCAGCATACAATGACATTCTAGACGATTCTGTGCTTCCAACTTTGTGGCAACAGTTTGGGGAAGGCCCTTTCCTGTTTCAGCATGACAATGTCTCCGTGCACAAAGCAAATGTCCATACAGAAATAGTTTGGTTCTCCCACCCATTACAGCAAACAGGTAGTACTCGGTCAGACAATCTGAAGTTTTCAATGAATTAGTCAATGCAACCTGTGTTGCGCTCACTACAGATGGATGGACCTCCAGGGCTACAGAGAGCTACTTAGTGACAGCCCATCACATTACCCCGGAGTGGGAGATGAGAAGTACCGTGTTACAGACCCACCCTCTTTAAGAGAGTCACACAAGTCCACATATTTTTCTCTTTGTATGAAAACATTACAGGATAGGCCGATACAATGTCTGAGCCATGTTTACAAATTTATTTCACATGCATATTTCACTTAATTTTTGTGTTGTTGATGAGTAATCATGTGTTTTAATGTAAGAAAATACTGTTGGTATTCCTGTTTTTTTATGACTTACATATAATAACTTATATATTGGATTCAGGAATACCAACACTTTGTATTTTCTTAAATAAACAAAAAATAACTACAGTAACTGTTGGCATTTCATTTTCCTGCTGTACTGAAACTGAATCGAACTGTGGACCCAAAACCGCAATACGTACCGAACCGTGGGTTTGGTGAACCATTACACCCCATTACACATTTTTGTATCTGCAAAAAAACATGTGAATATAATGAAGGCCTACCTGTTACACCTGACCCATGGCATATTTAGCCCCAGTCTCGCCAATGGTCAGCGCAGACGCAAATAAACCATGCCGCTGCTAAAAACTCTGGTTCTAAAATGATACAGTTCACAAATTTTGAGATTTAACAATTGAAAGCCCTGTGACCCTCCTCTTTTGACAGTGGCCATCAAAACGGATTTCAAAAGGTGTGTTTCACCACGATTGCATTAAGAATGTTGTACAATGACTGGGCATGCATGTTTCTTTCCCTGTGCGGGATATTATTTTCTCGCACAGAATGCGACAAGCTGGCCAATTGAATAGGTAAATGTTACTGTAATTTAAATATGCCAATGTGCTTTCATTAATTGAAAACCCTTAATCTATTTTATGAGAATTTGTAAGATTCTTGTTTGCATAAAATAGACTGAGACCAGTCTTTTTAATAATAGGTAACATAATTTATTCTCGGAGCGCGCTCCCATTTCACCACGAGCAATGGTTTATATACAAATCATGACGTCATTTCATTGCTTTAACAGAATCCCCTCCTCTCGACCGGGACAGTGAATAGGTGAAAAGTTCATTCTAACTTACTAACACACTCCCAGGTAACTTTTGACCCCTCAACATTATCAATCACCACTGAGCTGACAGTTCTAATTAACAGAAAATGTAGGAATGCACTCACTGTTTTATCTAAAAAACCCTGAGCTCAGTTCTGTAGGTTCAACCATAGGCTAACGACCTTATGTGTTTACACAGTCCACAACCCATTTGTTTCTTCCTAGTTGGAATGGTGTTCATTAACTTTAATTACTCCTTGTCCGTGTCACACAATCCCATCGTATGAACTCATATTGTTAATCAGATATAATAAAACAGAGTATAAGTTTACTTAGTTACAGTTCCATTTGTTCAGTCATTTAATCATAATTTTACCAACAGTAAACTATTCTACTATGGGGTTGCTGTTACTTTCTCATATTGTTGGCTGAGGAAAAGTAAATGTGGAAAACAATCTTTCATTAGATAATTCAAAATTCGCAAAATCAAAGGTACCAGGTCTCTGCTCCGCATGGCTCTCATTTGGTCTCAGCCCCGGCGGGACCCAACCAAATTTAACCCCTGATGGTAGTGTATGTATCTGATTTTAGTGAGTATCTTATTGTAGTGTATGTATCTGATGGTAGTGTGTGTGTGTATCTGACTAGTGTATGTTTGATTGTGTGGTGGAATTATTGTAATCAAAAGGAGAGACTATTAGATTTCTTCAAAACCATCAAACTTTATTATGTAATTACTGCAGTAATGGAGCTGGTCGGTAATCACCGCTGGAGGTGATCACTGAGAACTCAACCAGCTGGTTTACTGCAGTAATGGAGCTGGTCGGTAATCACCCCTGGAGGTGATCACTGAGAACTCAACCAGCTGGTTTACTGCAGTAATGGAGCTGGTCGGTAATCACCCCTGGAGGTGATCACTGAGAACTCAACCAGCTGGTTTGAGACACAGACTTTCATATCACCCCTGGAGGGGATCACTGAGAACTCAACCAGCTGGTTTGAGCCACAGAATTGTATAGTAAAGTCCATCCGGCTTCAGTCTACATGACACACAACAGTTATATAGAATGGGTCACAAGGTTAAGATTTGTATGAAAGATACTTATAATTCACAGCAGGCAGTATCTACTGTAAAAACAGTTATCTTTCATTGTACAGACCAGGGTCTGGCCCTGGAGTCATGTCTCCCTGGTACCATATAGAACAGAAACATTAACTCATGCTCTGGAATGTGGTATCACCCAAAGACATGGTAAATCTTCCAGAGGCCCATCCTTAGTAGAACACCACAGATGAGCGTTCTAACAACCCCTTGTTCTGTTGCATAAAACAACAATTTGATGCAATTACAGCATTATAACATAATCTTGCAATTTTGCTCTCACATTTGTTTATCTGTATCCTATGTTCAGGCTCTGGAGGACTTAGTGAACCGTCGCCTGAGCACAGAGGCCAGTGTTCTGTATGGCTCCAGACTGAGCAGGCGTCTCACCCTGGCCAGAGTACAGCTCATACTGGCCCTCAGCTCCACCATACACTCCCTGCCTGAACCTCAAGGTAACAATATAGTACTCTAACAGATGTTTTTTCCTCCAGATTTCTTTTTTTAACCTTCGTTTAAGCAGGGAGTGAAGTATGCTAAGACCACAGTCTCTTGAAGATTAGCCCTGCATGAACACATCAATAAACAACAATTACACTATACCTATCTATATACAGTGAACAGAAATATAATTGCAACAATTTCTAAGATTTTACTGAGTTACAGTTCGTAGAAGGAAATCAGACCATTTAAATAATTTAATTACTCTGGATGTCATGCTGAAACATGAAGTGAGGGCGGCAGATGAATGGCACGACCATGGGCATCAGGATCTCATCACGGTATCTCTGTGCATTCAAATTGCCATCGATAAAATATGTTCGTTGTCCGTAGTTTATGCCTGCTTATACCATAACCCCACCGCCACCATAGGGCACTCTTTTCACAAAGTTAACATCAGCAAACCGCTCGCCCACACAACGCCATACACGTTATCTGCCCGATATAGTTGAAACTGAGATTAATCTGTGGAGAGCACACTTCTCCAGTGTGCCAGTGGCCATCAAAAGTGAGCATTTGCCCATTTAAGTCGGCTATGAAGCCAGACTGCAGTCAGGTCAAGACTCTGGTGAAGACGATGAGCACATAGCTGAGACAGTTTCTGCAGAAATTCTTCAGTTTTGCAAACCCACAGTTTCATCAGCTGTCCAGGTGGCTGGTCTCAGATGATCCCGCAGGTGAAGAAGCCGGATGAGGAGGTCCTGGCGTGGTTACACGTGGTCTGCGGTTGTGAGGCCGGTTGGACGAACAGCCAAATTCTCTAAAACAACATTGGAGACGGCTTATGGTAGAGAAATTAACATTAAATTCTCTGGCAACAGCTCTGGTGGCCATTCCTGCAGTCAGCATGCCAATTGCACACTACCTCAAAACTTGAGACATCTGTTGCATTGTTGTGTGCACATTTTAGTGTGGCCTTTTATTGTCCCCAGCACAAGGTGCACCTGTGTAATGATCATGCTGTTTAATCAGCTTCTTGATATGCCACACCTGTCAGGTGGATGGATTATTTTAGCAAAGGAGAACTGCTCACTAACAGGGATTAAACAAATTTGTGCACAAACCTGAGAAATTCGCTTTTTGTTTGGGTGGAAAATTTCAGGGACCTTTTAGTTCAGCTCATGAAACATGTTACCAACACTTTACATGTTGAGTTTATATTTTTGTTCAGTGTATATACAAATAAATGACACAATACAATACTGATAAATCAAGAGTTCAGAAAATCATTCCACTTAACTCTTTCATCAGTATATTTTCATTTGAATGAACTTGTGGACATTTCCCCCCTAATGTTTGTTTGTGTCTATCTTGTTCACATCCCACTGCTAGTCAGGGACATGAAGGAGATTCAAGACTTTTGACTAACAGTTCTGAACAGCTATGGCAGGGTGATGCACAGTAGGACTGTATAATACTGTTTGTTGATATTCTCCAGATATCTCAGATGGGTCGGTGCGTTGCAGTGTTGTGAGGAGGACATCCAGTACCCCAGGTATCCCTAACTCTCCCCCCGGAGAGAGGGATAGTGACAGTGACAAATCACACAGTGGCTCCCCTACCAGGAAGACCAGGGAGCCCAAAGGACTGCACATTGACCCCCAGAAAGACAAGCTCACCCTCAGCAAATTCAAGGTGTGTGTCTCTCTGTAGAGTGTACATTAGGTGAAATAGAAAGTCATTAGGTGACATTTGTTTAGCACTTTCACCTTTTTTGTATTCCTCCGAAGATGGATTAATTTAAGTATATATTTGCATCTCTGCCTTCTTGGATTTTTCCTTTTCATAGTTTTAGAACCTTTTGCACTCCACATTAGGTGACATCCACCAAACCATCCACTAGTCATGTTTTTTAAAGTCATTATTAAATGTTTACTCTTAAGAATGGCATATCAGATTGATTCAGCCTGAAGTCACTGTGGAAAAGAGCATCTGTTAAAATGCTAAAGTATAACTTGCATTTTCTTAACCTCTCTCCTCTCCTGTAGGCGTTACTGCTAAGAGAGGTGTGTCGTCTCCTGAGCCCCCAGCTGCAGCTCTGTCTTTCCTCTCAGCTCCACTCTGACCCTGAGGAACTGGAGCTGGCTATAGACACCTACCTGCTACTGTCTAACCTCTACCTGCAGCAAGGCAAAACCGCTTACAGGTGAGGTAAAGGACTGTATCCTGTGTATAAATGTGTTTGTATTCATCCATACATTCCTCCATCCATCCACCCATCTATCAAAAGTCTGTTTATTCTTTGCAGTGCTGACATGGCAGTGTCTGCTATGAGTCTGCTCCAGAACTCTCCCATCACTCTGAGGGGAAGCCCCTCCCCTGTCCACAGACCCCTCTCCTCCTCCCTCAGAAGACAGTCCAGACCTAAGAGTGAACAGGTACCTACAATCACCTTGTAATTACCTCTCTTAACTGTACCACAAAATGCTTTTTGCATAGCTAGAGTTTTTAGAATTGTTTATGACTGAATTTTTTGGTTTATGTCATGACTCAAAAGGAACCATTTGGGAAATTTGGTTCCTCATATTCCCCCTGCCAATCAGACCCAAGACCTAGAGGTAGCTGTGTGTGTGTGTGTGTGTGTGTGTGTGTGTGTGTGTGTGTGTGTGTGTGTGTGTGTGTGTGTGTGTGTGTGTGTGTGTGTGTGTGTGTGTGTGTGAATACCCTCCCCAGGGCGGTATGAGGGAGGCTGAGCACCATGCCCCCAGTCCACAGCCAGGTGACTGTCCCCAGGTAGTAGAGGCCAGAGAGAGGATGGAACGGACTCTGTGGCTCCGCTGTAGACTGGCTGTGGTACGCAGTCTGGTCGCACACATCCCTGGCACTGCCATCTACCCAGGTACTTGTGTGTATGTGTTGATATTAACGCTTGTCCTCTTACACAGGGCAAGTTAAAAAATATATATTTTAAAAAAGGCGAACAAGCAGATTATAGATTTAAGTTGTCCGAATGAACAACTGAAAAAAATCACGCAAAAATCGCAATATCAAATAATTAGGATACACCGATCAGAATTGGATCAAAGTGTCCTCCGGATGCGATGTGTTAATTTTGTGGGCATGCATTGACAGGCACAAGCGGTCTTTCAATCATGCAGTCGTGAGATTAGTTTTGAGATGAAAGCCAGCTTAGCTGCTTGTGCACATTTGTTGATATTCATTGCTAGTTATTGAGTTATTTGTCCAGTTATAACACATTTGTGGTCAGCAATGACAATCCTGGAAAAGTCATGGTGTACATCACCTGCGTGTGTGCCAGTGGGTGTTGTCAGAGGAGAGAGAGAGCGAGAGACATTGTGCAGTAGGTAAAATGATGATATAGCCTAGCCAATTCAAAACATATTGTGTAGTTTGGCAGGTTAACTATTTAGCGTGTAGCATGTATTAATGTCATTGTCATGTCTGATTACTTTCCACCGGCACACGTGTACAATCGCAAATAGCCAACCCACAGTTGATACAGGTGTTGAAGTACAACCGCAAATGGCCAACACACAGTTGATACGGGTGTTGAAGTACAACCGCAAATGGCCAACACACAGTTGATACGGGTGTTGAAGTACAACCCCAAATGGCAAGCACACAGTTGATATGGTTGCACAGTTGATGAAGCCAATGCTGCATACTCCGGTTTTAAAACCGTCTCTCAAGTGCTCAAAATTGTCTAGGATTCTCCTCTATTCAATACTGGCCATGTAATTCTAACAAAGTTAAAATAATATTTTTAGAATAGCCTAATTGAGAAGTAGCCGAACTCCTATGCTGTCATCCTCTCCCCTGAACACTGAATATTTTAGCCTTACAAATAGATCAATATCTTAGTTAGCTACCTCGCCCACTGTGGCCATTTAATCCCTGATTCATTGAATGAGGGAATTATTTTATAAAAACAAAAGTATTTGGTTGTAATTGTAATGTTGCAGGGTGGCCAACCATCCTCCAGGAGAGCTACTGGGTGTGCAGGCTTTTGCTCCAGTCCTGCTCAAACACACCACATTGTAAAAAATGAGCTGCTCAACAGCACCTTGATAAACTGACTGGTGTGTTTGAGCAGGGTTGGGTTAAAAGCCTGGAAACCCAGTAGCTCTTCAGATGGAGAGTTGACGACCACATGTGTTTGATACAGTAACCTATTACTGCAGTATTTTACTTTGTGGGGAGTGTCTTTCTCAGGGCCACAACGCAGGAGATATATTACATGGTACCAGGGACCAGCAGCCTTCCATTGTCAATACCAGTGATAATAATGAATGCTATTTTGTGAAGTGGTTTCTTGCATCATACAACACCTTTTTGGCCCATGGTGTTAGACCATTTTTTGGGGCGGGACAATTGACTTGAGCTTTCAGGCAAGTAAAAAATCAGTCCTACTTGTCCAAAGGACAAGTGGCTAAAAAAGTGAATATCAAGCCCTGCACCTCATATCGACTTACACTCCAACTCTTTATTTTATTCTATTGTTGCTCTGTATGTGTATGGTACATTTCCCCCTAAATACAATGCATTCGGAAAGTATTCAGACCCCTTCACCTTTTCCACATTTTGTTACATTTCTAAAATGGATTACATAATGTTTCCCCCTCATTAACCTTTACACAATGCCCCATAATGACAAAGCAAAAACGAATGTTTACATAAAAAATATAAAAAACATATTTACGTAAGTATTCAGACCATTTGCTATGAGTCTAGAAATTGAGCCCAGGTGCATCCTGTTTCCATTGATCATCCTTGAGATGTTTCTACAACTTGATAAATTTAATTGATTGGACATGATTTGGAAAGGCACACACCTGTCTATATAAGGTCCCACAGTTGACAGTGCAGAGCAAAAACCAAGCCATGAGGTCAAAGGAATTGTCCGTAGAGCTCAGAGACAGGATTGTGTCGAGGCACAGATCTGGGGAAGGGTACCAAAACATTTATGCAGCATTGAAGGTCCACAAGAACATAGTGGCCTCCATCATTCTTAAATGGAAGAAGTTTGGAACCACCAAGACTCTTCGTAGAGCTGGCCGCCGGGCCAAACTGAGCAATTGGGGAGAAGGGCCTTGGTCAGGGAGGTGACCAAGAAGCCAAGTTCCTCTGTGGAGAACCTTCCAGAAGGTCAACCAACGCTGCAGCACTTCACCAATCAGGCCTTTATGGTAGAGTGACCAGATGGAAGGCACTCCTCAGTAAAAGGCACATGACAACCCACTTGGTGTTTGCCAAAAGGTCCCTAAAGGACTCAGACCATGAGAAACAATTTTCTCTGGTCTGATGAAACCAAGTGTGAACTCTTTTGCCTGAATGGCAAGCGTCACTTCTGGAGGAAACTTGGCACCATCCCTACAGTGAAGCATGGTGGTTCAGCGACGCTCCTCATCCAACCTGACAGAGCTTGAGAGGATCAACAGCGGAGAATGGGAGAAACTCCCCAAATACAGGTGTGTCAAGCTTGTAGCGTCATACCCAAGAAGACTCAAGGCTGTAATCGCTGCCAAAGGTGCTTCAACAAAGTACTGAGTAAAGGGTCTGAATACATTCAGTTTTGTATTTTTATACATTTGCAAACATTTCTACAAACCAGTTTTTGCTTTGTTATTATGGGGTATTGTGTAAAGGTTGATGAGGGTGGGGAAATGACGTAACAAAATGTGGGAAAAGTCTGGGGTCTGAAAACTTTCCGAATGCTTATATGTATCTTAAAAAAGGCGGGACAGGTTACATTTAGGTATGTGCGTATCTTACACTATCCTGTGTGTGTGTGTGTGTGTGTGTGTGTGTGTGTGTGTGTGTGTGTGTGTGTGTGTGTGTGTGCGTAGGTATAGACAGCAGTGTGGAGGCCACCAAGCTGTTGAAGGAGGGTCTACAGGAGGCTGAGGTATGGGGAGACCCAGACACCAGAGCCCTGTTTCTCCTCCAAGGGGCTAGATTGGACACACACAGAGGACTGCCCCGTGAGAACAGCACCTCACTGCTACAGGTAGCTAACACACACACACACACACGTGAGTACCTTACTGCTACAGGTCAGATACAAAAACACACTCTCACATTACAATAGTGCTGTCACGATACCAGAATTGGACTAGGTAATACCAGGTTTAGTCTCACAATACTCAATGCCAAAATGATACTCGATAGCACAACAAAAAATATAATTTATTTTGTAGAAATATCCATATTTACAATGAGCGTATTGTTCAACTGAATGTACGATAGTTGAATTCCTTTGTCTCTTCATCTCCCGCTCTTTCTCCCCCCTTTTATTGTCTAACAAGCCGTCATATCGGGTTAGTCCAATAGGGACGTATCATTATCTAACAAGCCGTCATATCGGGTTAGTCCAATAGGGACGTATCATTATCTAACAAGCCGTCATATCGGGTTAGTCCAATAGGAACGTATCATTGTTTAACAAGCTTTCATATCGGGTTAGTCCAATAGGAACGTATCATTGTCTAACAAGTCGTCATATCGGGTTAGTCCAATAGGGACGTATCATTGTCTAATAAGCCGTCATATCGGGTTAGTCCAATAGGGACGTATCATTGTCTAACAAGCCGTCATATTGGGTTAGTCCAATAGAGACGTATCATTGCATTGTTGTGAAGAAGGCTTCAGGGCGCCCAAGAAAGTCCAGCAAGCACCAGGACAGTCTCCTAAAGTTGATTTAGCTGCGGGATCGGGGCACCACCAGTAAAGAGCTTGCTCAGGAATAGCAGCAGGCAAGTGTGAGTGCACGCACAGTGAGGTGAAGAATTTTGGTGGATGGCCTGCTGTCAAGAAGGGCAGCAAAGAAGCCACTTCTCTACAGGAAAAACATCAGGGACAGACTGATATTCTGCAAAAGGTACAGTGATTGGACTGCTGAGGACTGGGGTGAAGTCCTTTTCTCTGATATATCCCCTTTCCGATTGTTTGGGGCATCCGGAAAAAAGCTTGTCCCGGAGAAGACAAGGTGCGCACTACCATCAGTCCTGTGTCATGCCAACAGTAAAGCATCATGATACCTTTCATGTGTGGGGTTGCTTCTCAGCCAAGGGAGTGGGCTCACTCACAATTTTGCTGAAGAACACAGCCATGAATAAAGAATGGTACCAACACATCCTCCGAGAGCAACTTCTACCAACCATCCAGGAACAGTTTGGTGATGAACAATGCCTTTTCCAGCATGATGGAGCACCTTGCCATAATGCAAAAGTGATAACTAAGTGGCTCGGGGAACAAAACATTGATATTTTGGGTCTATGGCCAGGAATCTCCCCAGACCTTAATCCCATTGAGAACTTGTGGTCAATCCTCAAGAGGCGGGTGGACAAACAAAACCCCACAAATTCTGACAAACTCCAAGAATTGATTATGCAAGAATGGGCTGCCATCAGTCAGGATGTGGCCCAGAAGTTAATTGACAGCATGCCAGGGCAGATTGCAGAGGTCTTGAAAAAGAAGGCTCAACACTGCAAATATTGACTCTTTGCCTCAACTTAATGTAATTGTCAATAAAAGCCTTTGACACTTATGAAATGCTTGTAATTACACTTCAGTTATCCATAGTAACATCTGACAAAAATATCTAAAGACACTGAAGCAGCAAACTTTGTGAAAATGAATATTTGTGTTTCACAGCTGTTGAAAGATGAGGACCAATGTGCAGCGTGTTGTGCGTACATTTTCTTCATTAAATCAAAATGACGTCGAACAAAACAATAAACACTACAAAAACAAACCAAGAAGCTCAACGGCTATGTGCCCTAAACAACAGTCAACTTCCCACAAACACAGGTGGGAAAAATGGTACCTAAGCATGGTTCCCAATCAGAGACAACGATAGACAGCTGTCCCTGATTGAGAACCATCCCTGGCCAAAACATAGAAATAGAAAATCATAGAAACACAAAACATAGAATGCCCACCCCAACTCACGCCCTGACCAAACCAAAATAGAGACATAAAAAGGATCTCTAAGGTCAGGGCGTGACATTGTGTCATTCTTAAAACTTCTGGCCACGACTGTACTGTGTGTGTTTATGTATTTCTGTGTGATTATTTAGTTAGTAAATAAATAAATAATCCAATTTGTGTATTGCTGATTCATCATGGAGACTAGAGTTTGTGCAGATTTATAGGATACTACGATGTGGTAATAATGATAATGAATGGAAGTCAATGATGTTCAAAATTAGATTGATGAGGTAATAATGATAATTCATGGTTGGAAGTCAACAACGTTCAGAATGAGACTGATGAGGTGATATTGATAATTAATGGATGGAAGTCAACAACTTTCAGAATGAGATTGATGAGGTGATTTTGATAATTAATGGATGGAAGTCAACAATGTACAGAATGAGACTGATGAGGTAAATGATAATTAATGGATGGGCGTCAACAGGGTTCAGAATGAGACTGATGAGGTAAATCATAATTAATGGATGGAAGTCAACGACGTTCAGAATGAGACTGATGAGGTGAATTATAATTAATGGATGGAAGTCAACAATGTTCAGACTGAGGCTGATGAGGTAATAATGATAATTAATGAATGGAAGTCAATGACGTTCAGAATGAGACTGATGACGTAATAATGATTAAAAATGGATGACTAAAATGATAACGATATATTTATATCTGTAGAATTAATTTGGGAAACGGTAACTAATTCAACAAACTTTTTCCGTGGTGCCCCAAGATTGCTAATGAGTTTATTGTTACATGAGTAATTTAATCGCGCAATAATTTGATGTGGTATGTAATTATTTGATACAATAATCGTCATTGCATTAATGGTACTAACGTCACAACACCATCCTCCTTGACAACATACCAACAGTTTGAGCTACCCAAAAGGTACCAATTGGATGGCTCTATCCTCAACATTTCAAGCTAGCTTGTGGAGCAGGTTAGTTTTGAAGGATTGGTTCCCATTGAAGCTGAAAGGTACATTCTTAATTAACTCTGTTACGGTTGTATGTGATCATGTATTAGTATATGTCTGTCATTCCTCTCGTGAACTCCCTGCTCTCGGCACAACTCATTAATTTTTTATTTTATTTTTATTTCACCTTTATTTAACCAGGTAGGCTAGTTGAGAACAAGTTCTCATTTGCAACTGCGACCTGGCCAAGATAAAGCATAGCAGTGTGAACAGACAACACAGAGTTACACATGGAGTAAGCATGTCGACTCTCTATCTTAGAACATGGTACTGTAATTGTGTGTGTGTGTGCGTGTGTCTCTGTGTGTCTCTGTCTGTAGGCTGGAAGCAACAAAATGGAGTCGTGGTCAGTTTTTCCGAAAGGAGTGCGGGGAAGGGCCTTATATGCGTCGCAGAAGTTAGAATAACAATGATCCAGGGTTTTACCAGCCCTGGTTGCGCAATCGATATGCTGATAGAATTTAGGGAGTCTTGTTTTCAGATTAGCCTTGTTAAAATCCCCAGCTACAATGAATGCAGCCTCAGGATATGTGGTTTCCAGTTTACATAGAGTCAAATAAAGTTTGTTCAGGGCCATCGATGTGTCTGCTTGGGTCGACATTTGATTGTGAGGAATTCTAAGTCAGGTGAACAGAAGGACTTGAGTTCCTGTATGTTGTTATAATCACACCACGTCTCGTTAATCATAAGGCATATCCCCCCGCCCCTCTTCTTACCAGAAAGATGCTTGTTTCTGTCGGCGCGATGCGTGAAGAAACCAGCTGGCTGCACCGACTCCGATAGAGTCTCTCGAGTGAGCCATGTTTCCGTGAAGCAAAGAACGTTACAGTCTCTGATGTCTCTCTGGAATGATACCCTTGCTCGGATTTCATCAACCTTGTTGTCAAGAGACTGGACATTGGCGAGTAGTATGCTAGGGAGCGGTGCGCGATGTGCCCGTCCCCGAAGCCTGACCAGAAGACCGCTTTCTTTGCCCCTTTTACGGCGTCGTTGTTTTGGGTCGCCAGCTGGGATCCGATCCATTGTCCTGGGTGGAAGGCAGAACACAGGTCGTAATCCTGGTCGTAATGATGGTGAGTTGACGTTGCTCTTATATTCCGTAGTTCATCCCGACTGTATGTAATGGAACCTAAGATTACCTGGGGTACCAATAGGAACACGAAGCGAGGCGGCCATCTCTATCGGCGCCGGAAGGTAGGGTGAATACGGAGGATACGGGGTGACACAAGACGGACAGCAGTGGAACTCAGAACTCTGGAGATGGGAAAAGGACCACTGAACCGGGGAGACAGCTTGCGGGACTCTACCCGAAGGGGCAGATCCCAAGTGGAAAGCCATACCCAATGCGGTAGCGGGGAGCTGGGGTCCGGCGACGGTCCGCTTGTCGACGATATCTGGAGTTGGTCTTGAGAATAGCTGCCCTGGCTCTTCTGCAGGTACGTCGACAGTGGCGGACAAACATCTGGGCCGAGGGTACGCTGACCTCCTGCTCTTGTTCAGGGAAGAGTGGAGGCTGACACCCCATCGAGCACTCGAAAGGGGAGAGTCCCGTGGCAGAACCAGTTGACGGCTCCACGAAGTGGGGTTGGTTGAGACCAGGCACCTTAAGGTGGTCTCCAGGTCTTGGTTGGCTCGCTCCGACTGACCGTTAGTTTGGGGATGAAATCCGGATGACAAGCTGGCCGACGACCCAATAAGGGTGCAGAATGCCTTCCAGAACTGAGACGAGAATCCCGATCGGAGACCATGTCTACCGGGAGTCCATGGATCCGAAAGACATGCTGTACCATACGCTGGGCCATCTCCTTGACATAATGTAGTTTGGGGAGAGGGATGAAATGGGTGGCGTTGGAGAACCAGTCGACTACCGTTAGAATGACAGTGTTGCCATCAGACGGAGGGAGCCAAGTGACAAAGTCCAGAAATATATGAGACCAGGGACGATGAGGAACCGGTAGTGGCTGTAGGAGGCCAGAAGGAGCTTGCCGTATTGTTTTGAGCACATACAGTGCATGTGGTGACAAAGGCAGAGACGTCAGGGACCATTGTGGGCCACCAAAATCGTTGTCGAAGGAAGGCTAGTGTACGTCGGAACCCTGGATGACAGGACAGCCTGGAGGAATGAGCACATTCCAGGACCCGGGACCGGACTGGGTTCAGAACAAACAGCCGGTTAGCCGGGCCCCCTTCAGGTTCAGGCTGGGAGCGTTCCGCCTCGCGAACCAGGTTCTCAATACCCCAATCCACAGTGGCAGCAAGGCAAGAGGTAGGGAGAATGGTTTTTAGACCCTGGACGGTAGATTAGCGTATACACTAGTAAAAAAATTGTAAAGTTGAATCTGGTAAACAGGAGAGCCCACCGGGCCTGCCTTGAGTTGAGGCGCTTGGCTGAACGGAGATATTCCAAGTTTTTATGGTTAGTCCAGACCAGGAATGGCTGTTCTGCTCCTTCCAGCCAGTGCCTCCACTCTTCCAACTCCATCTTCACCACCAGGAGTTCTCAGTTGCCAACATCATTGTTACTCTCAGCAGGATTGAAACAATGGAACAGGAAAGCACAGGGATGAAGCTTCTGGTCCTGGGCAGATCGCAGGGACAGGATGGCCCCCACTCCAACATCCAAAGCATCCACTTCCACCACAAATTGATGCGAGGGGTCCGGATGGATGAGAATGGGTGCTGTTGTGAACCGATGCTTCAGGTCCACAAAGGCTTTGTCAACAGCTGGAGACCATTTGAACAGTACCTTGGGGGAGGTGAGTGCTGAGAGAGGGGCCGCCAGAGTGCCTTTAATCTCGATTGAAACGGCGGTAGAAGTTTGCCAAACCAAGAAACCGTTGCAACTGCACCCTGGAAGTTGGTTTAGGCCAATCCACCACTGCTTTCACCTTTCCAGGATCCATCTAAACATTGCCCTCAGCAGTGAAATATCCCTGAAAGGTGATAGAAGAGTGGTGGAACTCACACTTCTCGGCTTTCACAAACAATTGGTTCTCCAAGAGGCGCTGAAGGCCCTATCTGACATGGAGTACATGTTCTTGTGCAGATCGGGGGGTAAAAACAGGATGTCATCCAGGTAGATTAACACAAACCAGTTTAGCATGGCCGAAGCACATCATTGACTAAAGCCTGGAAGACAGCGGGGCGTTTGGTCCAAATGGCATGACCTGGTACTCATAATGTCCACTGGCTGTGTTGAAGGCTGTCTTCCACTCATCCCCCTCACGTATCCGAACCAGGTGGTTGGCATTCCGAAGGTCCAACTTGGAAAACATGGTAGCTCCCTGGAGAGGTTCAAACGCCGAGGAGAGGAGAAGTAGGGTGTAACTATTTTTGACAGTGATATCGTTAAGTCCTCGGTAGTCATTGCACGGGCACAGGGTCTCGTCCTTCTTCTCCACAAAGAAAAACCCTGCTCTAGCAGGAGATGCAAACGGACGGACGGACCCAGTGGCCAGAGACTCCTCTATGTACTCCTCCATAGCAATGGTCTCTGGTCGGGAGAGAGAGTGCAACCCACCCCGAGGTGTGGTAGTGCCTGGGAGAAGTTCAATGGCACAATCATAAGGACGGTGCAGGGGAAGGGAAGTAGCACGTGCCTTGCTCAACACTTCCAGGAGGTCATGGTATTCCGTGGGCATAAGAGAGACATCCACAGTCTTGCTAACCTCCCGAGGAAGACGACTAGGGGAAGGATGTGCTGCTTGAAGGAAGTGGGAATGGCAGAATGGACTCCAACCCAGGATGGAGCTTGTGGTCCAGTCAATCACAGGATTGTGCTTTTGGAGCCAGGAAAATCCCAACACAACCGGAACATTGGGAGATGCGATGAGGAGGAATTTTATTTGTCTCACTGTGGTTATCAGAAACCCGTAGTTGAACGGGCACAGTACTATGGGTGACTTCCAAGAATACCAAGCTCCGAAGTTATTGTGGCATCCATAAGACATTCATCAGCCCCAGAGTCAATGAGAACTCGGGGAGCCTTAGATTGGTCTCCCCACAGCACAAGAGCAAAAAGGGGTGTGCAGGTGATGGGAATTAGGGAACTCCCAGTCTGACTTACCATAGTACTGGTACCCACTAGAGACAAGGGTTTCCTAATAGGGCAGGTAGCAATAAAATGTCCTGCCCCTCCACAGCACAGACAACAGTTATTATTCATCCTCCGTGAGCGCTCCCAAACTGATAGCCAAGTTCTTCCCAACTGCATAGGCTCAGGAGTATCCAACTCACCTGTCGTAGATTCACGAGAGAGCTCGGGTGATTTCAACGACCCCCGGAAGAGCTGCCTTCAGAATCTTCCGGATTCCATAGGAGGTGAAGGGGTCCATCAATTTGAATGGTTAAGGCGATAAGAGAGTTGAGGTCCACAGGCAGTTCCCGAGCAGCTAGCTCATCCTTTACCTCCTCAGATAATCCGTGCAGAAAAGTATCGAAAAGCGACTACGGATTCCAGACTCTCTCGGCGGCCAACGTGCAAAAGTCTGCCACACTACGGGAGTTTTGACGTAAGTCAAGCAGTTTGCTGGCCGCCGTTCTCCCGGATACCGGAGACTCAGAAACTTTTCTCACCTCTGCCATGAATTCCTCCAAATGACCGCAAATGGCAGATTGTTGTTCCCAAACTGCCGTAGCCCAGGAGAGCGCCCTTCCCGACATTAGCCCAATTATATACGCCATCTTCGAACGGTCTGAAGAAAACTAAGAAGGCTGTAGCTCAAAAATAAGCGAGCACTGAGAAAGAAAACCCCAGCAGGTACCAGGATTCCCTGAATATCAGGATTCCCCAAATATCTTTCTGGAGGAGGTAAGCAGGGTTCACGGGGAGTCGAGATAAAAATAAAAATGACTGAGTTATTGGGGTTTTTCAGATGTGGCAGACAGTCTGAGCTAACTCCCTGATTTTCTCAATAATAACCCATGATCGTGGCGTTCCGTCAAGGAAATGAGCCCTTCCAAAAGGCCATGTAGCAACTCCTGATGTCTCCCAATGGTGGCTCCCTGCAGGGGACCTTTTTCAGCTCGGGGATTCGATCCAGCAACCTTTCGGTTACTGGCCTAACTATTAACAGCTCATAAGTACCATAAGCCTCTATTTGAGAATAAAATATAATTAAATTATTCCTTAGCAATGCAGAGACTCGCAAGCTGGCTATAGCTATGGATATATATGCATGATTTAAGCATCTATTCACATGGTAATGGGGTCAGATTGATAAATGTAGTTTATTATTCAACATAAGTTCTACACATTACACTACCCCATTGGGCTAATCATTATCTAGATACCAAACTCAAAAAGTATCTTGTTACTAGTTAATGTATTGATTACTTGCAACAGTGAATATAAAGTAGGCCTACCTGGTACAATTGACCTGTGTTACATTTAGCCCCTATCTCCCCTATGCAGTCATGTCGAATTGCGGGTCGCTAATGCGACAAACTATGCTGATACAGTTCAGGCTCATTTTTTGGAGTTGAGAAATACATGAGATAGCAATGGAAAGCTGTGATCCCCTGACTTTTTAACACTAGCCATCAAAACTGCAGTCAAAGCACAACATTTTCTTATCAGAATGCATGGCTCTCTCCCTGTTGCACTCGCAACTTGATTGCGCCTCGATAGGAATTTTTATTTCTCGCATGGAACGCACAACAACTAGGTACATAGTTAAACTATTCTACTATGGGGTTGTCTGATTTTGCTGTTCGTTACTCGTTTTGTTGGCAGAGGCCCGATAACTCTCCCTGTCTTCTCTCGCACTCCTTGCTTTTCAAAAGTGTCTCGCACGCTTGTCAGCTGACTTACCATTGTCTACTATAGGAAACCTAGCCTATCACTACGAACATTCAGTAGTAAGCTTGAGAAAATTCAGACCAATTACTAGACAGACGTGATCCTCTCAATCACTATACGACGAGAGACACGATAGAAGTACCGAAATTAATTAACAAAAATGTTAGTACTGAACCGTTTTTCATGTTGTAGTATCAGAAGCTTTGGTATACCGTGCAACACTACATTACAATTGATCAAGTCTGTATAATATTGGTTAGTCTGTGTAATAATTGTTCTATAATTCCATACCGACCACTCAATCACTTACAGTACATATTTATACACATATTCTTTACTAGTGTATACGCTAATCTACACATACAAGTAGACTTATGAATGTGTTGTGTACTATAGGAGGCAGTGAGTCTTCTGTCGGGTCACTCCTGTCTGCCTCCTGGCTCCAGTGTAACGTTGGCCCAGGCCACTCTACTGCTCAGTGATCTGAGAGGGACAGGCAGCCAGGCCCTACACCTGCTCACACAGAAACTACTACAGCAACAGGTCTGTCAGACATAGTCCCTCCAACATCTCTTTCTCCTCCCATGACTCCAACCACAGTCTTATTTTCTTACCTCTCCCGTCTCTTTTTTTCTGTACCACAACAGGCTAGATTCAAAGTATGGTTAACTCAGAAAAATTACAAATAAGTCCTCATCTATCCTCTCCGCCACTCTTGTTCATTATTCCTTTACATTGTCCCCCAATTAACTTACCTTACTGCCTGTATTACAGTCGGAACACTGATTTGTCTTAATGTGTGTGCATTGTCTCTTCTCAGCTGTGTGCGTTGGGGGAGAGTGTGTCATTGGGAGAGAGAGGCAGAGTAATCCTCCCTCCAGCCCCTGGTCTCTCTAACATCTACCTCCCACATCTCCCACTACTGGCCAAGGCCACAATGCGCCTGGGTATGATTCATACTGTACCATAGTTCTCAAAAGTCTCCACCCAGTAATGCACATAGGTCCACATACAGGTAGGTTACCTATCTTATGAACAACCACTTAATCAGTCTCTCTATCTGATCTGAACAGGTCACTGCTTGGCTGTACAGGCCATGACCAGCGCCCCTTCCTCCAGCCTGTCTACCTCCAGCCATCCCTGGGTGTGTGCTCAGGAGGTGCTGCAGTCAGCCCTGCTCGTTTCCCAGGCATGCGCTACCAGAGACAGACAGCTGGAGGCTGATATCCTCTACTGCAAGGGTAAAACATTTATTTCCAACCTTATTCAATCATGAGATTAAATATGTATGTGTGCATCTACTCATTGAATGTCAGAGTGACCTTGTTAGTTTGATTATTTTTGGTGTGTGTTTTGTGTCCAGGGATGGTGGAGCGCTGTCTGATGTCTCTCGGTGACTTCCAGCCTCAGACAGTTGCGCTGACACTACTGGAGAGCATCAATATCTCTCTGTCCCAGAGTCACAATCTACAGTAAGTCGCCTACAGTAGTGTGAATGATCATCTTTGAGAGTAGTGTACTGACCTCCTCAAACACCAGTGTGCTTGTTTGACTAAAGTGTGTGTGTGTGTGTGTGTGTGTGTGTGTGTGTGTGTGTGTGTGTGTGTGTGTGTGTGTGTGTGTGTGTGTGTGTGTGTGTGTGTGTCAGGCTGATCCGTAAGTGTTATCTGGAGATGGCGTTAGTGTACTTGCACCAGTGGGAGCAGAGCATCCCAGCACCTCAGGACCAGCAGAACCCCGTCCCACCTTCACCACCTAAAAATGCCATACTGAAGGTACCTGTCTGTGTCTTGAGACATTCAATTGTGGTTCCGCGGGGCAGTATTTGTCTTTGGAGAGGACTGTGTGTGTGTGTGTGTACGCCTGCATCATGGCGTGTATTTGTCTTGTTTCAGCCTCCAGGTTGGAAGCGTGTCAGGACAACTCTGAACAGAGGCCTGACTCCAGGGGAGGCCTACTTATTGCTCTACTGGGTCTCTGTCCGAGCTGCTACTAAGGTAAATAGACTGAACACACACACACATACACGCACACACACACTTATAATGTTGTGTGTGTTCCTCAGGCGTCTGAAGCCATGTCCACTTGTAGCCAGCTGTGTGGTAGTACCGGAGCTAAAGGAGGACACCTGCCTCTCATCTCCCTCAAGCTCCTGCCTGACTTTGCCTCCAACGACCTGCTCAACCCCTGTGGTAAACAAACATCCCTCACTACAACCATTCTGTCCTTTAGCCAGGGCTACATCTGGCTGGTCTTACAATAAAAGCCATTATAAAAGTCGCTACAGTAGTGTGATTTGTGCCCATGTTTGTGTTAGATTGTGATCTACATTGTTAGCGGTTCTGTAATGTTCTCTCCTCTTTATGAGGAAAGGAGATATCATGTCTTTTCTTTATGGAAATCGTAATAGTGCTGGTTACCATATTTGTAATATCTGTCTGTGTGTTGTGTGACTCTACCAGGAGGGATAGATGTGATGGTGAGGACTGTCTCCAGCTCGTCTCCAGAGCTTGATCCAGGGCTGAGCAGCAGGAAACGCTCCCAGCTCACATGGGTCCACCTGTCCCGCTACTACAAACACCTGTTCAACCTGCAGCACATCGCCATGCGCCCAGGTACACTACCCCGGTGTCACAGTAAATCATTTTGTTACCTGACGTTCAGAGATGTTCATCTGCGTGTGTGTATGTGTGCATGCTTGCCTACGTGGGTGTGTGTTCCAGTGGTGCCCCAGTGTGTGGAGGGCCTGGTGTCCCAGTCAGAAGACAGTAGTCTGGCGCTGAGGTTGGTTCAGCTCCAGACCTTCTTCTGTTCCCACATGGTGGGCTACAGAGAGTCCTGCTGCGCCCCTGAACCCCCCACTGAAATCATCATGCAGCCACAGATTATACAGGTACACACACTAATAGGCACTATGGGCTGAATCCTGAAGAGATGCATGCATATACTGTACCATGGCTTGTATTGGGATGTTTATTCAAGTGTATGTTGATGTTGTTTGTGTGTTTGTGTTAAAGATGTGTCCTACAGTGAGAGGCACTATGGGAGCTCAGATGTACCCCTGGTCCTTTGCTGACAGGAAGCAGCTGTGTATCCAGTGGCACCGGCCTGCTCTCAGCCACACCCAAGAAGACACGGATACGGTACAATACACAACACACACACACTCTACATCCAACCACACACACTCATCAACCATAAAAGGAGCTAGCCTGGTCTCAGATCTGTTTTGTGCTATTTTACCAACTCCTTGTCACTTATTGTCATGTCAAACAGGTCGGTAACCACTGCCTTACAGGGTTGACTTTGACAGTGTTTCTCCTTTCGTCTCTGTGTTCGTCAGGTCATGCTGCTGTTTGGGCTGAACAACGTGCCACTCTCGGCCATGAGAGCCACAGCCTGCACTGTCATAGAGCTGCAGTGTGGACAGAAACTCGTCAGCATGGCGAAGTAGGTAGCTGCTTTCCATGTACAGCAGCCTAGGTGCTAGGGGCGAGATGGAGCTATCACCATATTGTAGCATCTAACGAGTGGCTAATATGGTTCGTTTAGGAGCCGGAAGTCGATATGGACCTGGCCACATCTGTATCCATTCCATCTGTAATATTTCTTACTGTATCTCTTCCAGAATCTCTCCCTAAACCCTTTTGTCTTATCTACTCTAGTTGAATTCACCAACCGTATTTAACTAAATGAAATGAATGTTGGTAACTAAATGTAATGTAACCTCTGTGACCACCAGCACCACCCCATGTGTTCTCCTCTAGACTGTGTGCAGTCCATGCTCAGCTGGCCTCAGCCTGTGTTGGGGGTAACGTCTCCTCTCCGCCTGCTGCCAGTAGCGCCCCCTCCTCCCCCAGCCCCAAGATGGAGAGACAACGCCGCACCAAGATCCCAGACAAGGCTGCTACCTCCAGCCCTCACATACAGGTATGTGTGCTACTGGTAACGGCTTTGACAGGCCTTATAGTCCACATTCACACATGTTAACAGTGATGGAAAAAACACTCAAATGTCAGATATCTTACTACTCTGAACAAAAAGAGATGCAACTGCAATAAATTCATTACGCCCTAATCTCTGGATTTCACATGACTGGGAATACAGATATGCAATCTGTATGCAACCTTAAAGAAGATTCAGGGGCTTGGATCAGAGTACCAGTCAGTATCTGATGTTACCACCATTTGCGTCATGCAGCACGACACATCTCCTTCACATAGAGTTGATCAGGCTGTTGATTGTGGTCTGTGGAATGTTATCATACTCCTCTTCAATGGCTGTGCAAACTTGCTGGATATTGGCGGGAACTGGAACACGCTGTCGTACACATCGATACAGAATATCCCAAACATGCTCAATAGTTTAGATGTATGATGAGTATGCAGGCCAGGGAAGAACTGAAGACATTTTCAGCTTCCAGGAATTGTGTACAGATCCTTGCTACATGGGGCTGTACATTATCATGCTGAAACATGAGGTGATGAATGGCACGACCAATGGTCCTCAGGATCTCGTCACGGTACAGTATGTATCTCTGTGCATTCAAATTGCCGTTGATAAATGCAATGGTGTTCGTTGCCCGTAGCTTATGCCTGCCCATACTATAACCCCCCCCCACCATGGGGCACTCTAATCAACATTGATCACACGATCATCTGCCCAGTACAGTTGAAACCGAGATTCATCCACGAAGAGCACACTTCTCCAGTGTGCCAGTGCCCACTGAAGCCGGCTACGACACCGAACTGCAGTCAGGTCATGACCCTGGTGAGGACGACGAGCACGTAGATGAGCTTTCGTGAGACGGTTTCTGGCAGTTTGTGCAGAAATGCTTCAGTTGTGCAAACCCACAGTTTCATCAGCTGTCTGGGTGGCTGGTCTAAGACGACCGGATGTGGAGGTCCTGGGCTGGTGTGGTTACAAGTGGTCTGTGGTTGTGAGGCCGGTTGGATTTACTGCCAAATTATATAAAACAACATTGGAGGCGGTAGAGAAATGAACTTTCAATTCTCTGCCAACAGCTCTGGTGGACATTCCTGCAGTCAGCATGCCAATTGCACGCTCCCTCAAAACATGAGACATTTGTGGCATTGTGTTGCGTGACAAAACTGCACATTTTAAAGTGTCCTTTTATTGTCCCCAGCACAAGGTGCATCTCTGTGTAATGATCATGCTGTTTAATCAGCTTCTTGATATATCACACCTGTCAGGTGGATGGATTATCTTGGCAAAGGATAAATGCTCACTAACAGGAATGTAAACACGTGTGCACATTTGAGAGAAATACTGAAAGCTTTTTTTTGTGAGTATGGAACATTTCAGGGATCTTTTATTTCAGCTCATGAAACATGGGACCAACAATTTACATGTTGAGTTTATATTTTTGTTCAGTGTAGAAAATAACTCAAGTAAAAGTTAGTCACCCAGAAAATTACTACTTGAGTGAAAGTAATGGTTTTGAATGGTCGAAAAAGTTCTCAATTGTCATACTTGAGTAAAAGGTCAAAAGTAAATATTACAGTGCATTCGGAAAGTATGCAGACCCTTTGACTTTGCCCACATTTTGTTATGTTACAGCCTTACTCTATAATTGATGAAATTGTTTTATTTCGTCATCAATCTACACACAATACCCCATAATGACAAAGCAAAAACAGGTTTTTAGAAATATAAAAAAATCTGAAATCCCATTTACATAAGTATTCAGACCCTTACTCAGTGCTTTGTTGAAGCACCTTTGGCAGCGATTACAGCCTCTACTCTTCTTGGGTATGATGCTACAAGCTTGGCACACCTGTATTTGGGGAGTTTCTCCCATTTTTCTCTGCATTCTATCTAGCTCTGTCAGGTTGGATGGAGAGCATTGCTGCACAGCTATTTTCAGGTCTCTTCAGAGATTTTCGATCGAGTTCAACTCTGGGCTCTGGCTGGGCAACATTCAAATACTTGACCTGAAGCCACTCCTGCGTTGTCTTGGCTGTGTGCTTAGGGTTTTTGTCCTGTTGGAAGGTGAAACTTTGCCCCAGACTGAGGTCCTGAGCGCTCTGGAGCAGTTTTTCATCAAGGATCTCTCTGTACTTTGTTCCTTTCATCTTTCCCTCGATCTTGACTCGTCTCCCAGTCCCTGCCGCTGAAAAACATCCCCACAGCATGATGCTGCCACCACCGTGCTTCACCGTAGGGATGGTGCCAGGTTTCCTCCAGATGTGATGCTTGGCATTCAGGCCAAAAAGTTCAATCTGAGTTTCATCAGACCAGAGAATATTGTTTCTCATGGTCTGAGAGTCATTTAGGTGCCTTTTGGCAAACTCCAAGTGGGCTGTCATGTGCCTTTTTTCTGAGGAGTGGCTTCATTCTTGCCACTCTACCATAAAGCCCTGATTGGTGGAGTGCTGCAGAGATGGTGGTCCTACTGGAAGGTTCTCTCACCTCCACGGAGGAACTCTAGAGCTCTGTCAGTGACCATCGGGTTCTTGGTCACCTCCCTGACCAAAGTCCTTCTCCCCCGATTGCCCAGTTTGGCTGGGCAGCCGGCTCTAGGAAGAGTCTTGGTGGTTCCAAACTTCTTCCATTTAAGAATGATGGAGGCCACTGTGTTCTTGGGAACCCTCAATCCTGCTGAAATATTTTGGTGCCCATCCCCAGATCTATGCCTCGACACAATCCTGTCTCAGAGTGCTACAGACAATTCCTTCGACCACATGGCTTGGTTTTTGCACTGTCAACCGTGGGACCTTCTATAGACAGGTGTGTGCCTTTTCAAATCATGTTCAATCAATAGAATTTACCACAGGTGGACTCCAATCAAGTTGTAGAAATATCTGAAGGATGATCAAAGGAAAGAGGATGCACCTGAGCTCAATTTCTAGTCTCATAGCAAAGGGTCTGAATACTTACAGTTGAAGTTGGACGTTTACATACACCTTAGCCAAATACATTAACTCAGTTTTTAACAATTCCTGACATTTAATCCTAGTAAGAATTCTGTTTTAGGTCAGTTAGGATTACCACTTTATTTTAAGAATGTGAAATGTCAGAATAATAGTACAGTGATTTATTTCAGCTTTTTATTTATTTCATCACATTCCCAGTGGGTCAGAAGTTTACATACACTTAATTAGTGTTTGGTGGCATTGCCTTTAAATTGTTTAACTTGGGTCAAATGTTTCGGGTAGCCTTCCACAAGCTTCCCCCAATAAGTTGTGTGAATTTTGGCCTATTCCTCCTGACAGAGCTGGTGTAACTGAGTCAGGTTTGTAGGCTTCCTTGCTCGCACACGCTTTTTCAGTTCTGCCCACAAATTTTCTATAGGTTTGAGGTCAGGGCTTTGTGATGGCCACTCCAATACCTTGACTTTGTTGTCCTTAAGCCAATTTTCCACAACTTTGGCAGTATGCTTGGTCATTGTCCATTTGGAAGACCCATTTGCGACCAAGCTTTAAGTTCCTGACTGATGTCTTGAGATGTTGCTTCAATATATCCACATACTTTTCCTCCCTCATGAAGCCATCTATTTTCTGAAGTGCACCAGTCCCTCCAGCAGCAAAGCACCCCCAGAACATGATGCTGCCACCCCCATGCTTCACGGTTGGGATGGTGTTCTTCGGCTTGCAAGCCTCCCCCTTTTTCCTCCAAACATAATGATGGTCATTATGGCCAAACAGTTCTATTTTTGTCTCATCAGAACAGAGAACATTTCTCCAAAAAGTACGATCTTTGTCCCCATGTGCAGTTGCATACCGTAGTCTGGATTGTTTTATGGTGGTTTTGGAGCAGTGGCTTCTTCCTTGCTGAGTGGTCTTTCAGGTTATGTCGATATGGGAGTTGTATTACTGTGGATATAGATACTTTTGTAGCTTTTTCCCCCAGCATCTTCACAAGGTCCTTTGCTGTTGTTCTGGGATCGATTTGCACTTTTCGCACCAAAGTACGTTCATCTCTAGGAGACAGAACGCGTCTCCTTCCTCAGCGGAATGACGGCTGCGTGGACCCATGGTGTTTATACTTGTGAGTTATTGTTTGTACAGATGAATGTGGTACCTTCAGGCGTTTTGAATTTGCTCCCAAGGTTGAACCAGACTTGTGGAGGTCTACAATTTTTTTAAATCTGCGTTCTTGGCTGATTTATTTTGATTTTCCCATGATGACAAGCAACGAGGTACTGAGTTTGAACGTAGGCCTTGAAATCCATCCACAGGTACACCTCCAATTGACTCAAATGATGTCAATTAGCCTATCAGAAGCTTCTAAAGCCATGACATCATTTTCACATCATTTTCAGGAATTTTCCAAGCTGTTTCAAGGCACAGTCAACTTAGTGTATGTAAACTTCTGACCCACTGGAATTGTGATACAGTGAAATAATCTGTCTGTAAACAATTACTTAAAATTATTTGTGTCATGCACAAAGTAGATGTCCTAACCGACTTGCCAAAACTATAGTTTGTTAACAAGAAATTTGTGGAGTGGTTGAATAACGAGTTTTAATGACTCCAACCTAAGTGTATGTAAATAAAGTATTTCTGTTTTTATTTTTAACAAATTTTCTAAAATGTCTAAACCTGTTTTCGCTTCATTATGGGGTAATGGTGTGGATTGATGGGGTGGGGACTATATAATCCATTTTGGAATAAGGCTGTAATGTAACAAAAAGTTGTGGAAGAAGTTGAGGGTTCTGAATACTTTCCGAATGCACTGTATATTTTGTGCGTAAAGGCTCTCCAAAACATTTTTTTTTTAATGGTTTTATACGTACTTTCCTAACACTAAAATTTGCCTAATAAATCTAAAAGAGTTTTTTAAATCTACCAATTGGTGTTAACTATATTTGGATTGATTTCTTTCAGGGATCCCTATTTCCTGAACCTGTTCTCACAATGTGTTCTCGTCTGTCGACAAAATTCCAATTAAAGGTACACCATATTTAAAGGAATGGTTTAAGATAAATACACTGAAAACCCTATTTAATGAAATCTCCACAAGAAAATCTGTTGGCCAGCAAGGGGAGGGTTTTCAGCACTTGAATGACATTTATTCAGTGTGCGCAAGGGAACCACGCCTGCAAAGCCTGTTACTTACCTTCAGAAGGTAAGTCTTAATACCAACTGCTGAGAAGTGCGTAGGAAAGGCATCAATTCCTAAATTGGAATCAGGCACAATATGCATAATATTTTTACAATTTGTCATGCATGTGAACTCAAGATAGTGTATTTTTATTTGTACATTGCTGACATCATCATTCCCTGTGTATACAAACGTAAAACAATCAGTAGTCTAGCCCCCCTGGAGTTTCTTGAAAGAGCAGCCAAGGAAGTGAGAGAATGTAAGACTGTTCGAGCAGCAGCAAGGGATTAACAAATGTACTGAATAAAACTAAAGAGCTACATTTGACAACAAATAAAAAGTAGATGTACCTGTGCGAAAGAGAGGCTATGATAGAGTAGCAGAGGACCACAAGGTCTGATGACATGGAGTCTGAGCTTGCTAAACATACCAAGAATCTTGCAGACCAGTTTCGTGGGCTTAGTAACCTCAAATGCAGAGAACTTGCCTACGAGTTGGCACATCGAAACAACATCCCTGTCCCAGACAACTGGTGAAGAAATAGAAGAGCAGGTAAGTGCTATTGAACAGAGAGATCTATATCTGAATGTAGGCATGCATTTAATATATCAAATATACCACACCACCATTCCATGAATTAAACTCAACTTCCTTTTTCTGGGACTTCATTATTTCAAGTCATTCAAGAAACTGCAACATCTATCATGCCGGACACCGGCGGCAACATAATTGGCAAGGGCACACTGCCTTCAATAAACACAAAAGTGATTGTGTTGAATTGTGTTTGTGAATTAAAGTGGTACAACGGGTGTGTCTAATCCTGGATGCTGATTAGTTAAAACCGCATTCCAGCTGGCATCTATTCCACAAGTTAGCACCAGCACCTGGTTCCATCTCACTGCGCAATCAACTGTCTCATCAGCCCAGCCAGACAATTTATAAGCTTACTCTCCACTGTAAAAAGCATATAAATATTCTCTCATTTCTTTTAGACTAGAAATTATTTTTTATTTTTTTCACCTTTATTTAACCAGGTAGGCAAGTTGAGAACAAGTTCTCATTTACAATTGCGACCTGGCCAAGATAAAGCAAAGCAGTTCGACACATACAACGACACAGAGTTACACATGGAGTAAAACAAACATACAGTCAATAATACAGTATAAACAAGTCTATATACGATGTGAGCAAATGAGGTGAGATAAGGGAGGTAAAGGCAAAAAAAGGCCATGGTGGCAAAGTAAATACAATATAGCAAGTAAAACACTGGAATGGTAGATTTGCAGTGGAAGAATGTGCAAAGTAGAAATAAAAATAATGGGGTGCAAAGGAGCAAAATAAATCAATAAAATAAATACAGTAGGGAAAGAGGTAGTTGTTTGGGCTAAATTATAGGTGGGCTATGTACAGGTGCAGTAATCTGTGAGCTGCTCTGACAGTTGGTGCTTAAAGCTAGTGAGGGAGATAAGTGTTTCCAGTTTCAGAGATTTTTGTAGTTCGTTCCAGTCATTGGCAGCAGAGAACTGGAAGGGGAGGCGGCCAAAGAAAGAATTGGTTTTGGGAGAGAGATATACCTGCTGGAGCGCGTGCTACAGGTGGGTGCTGCTATGGTGACCAGCGAGCTGAGATAAAGGGGGACTTTACCTAGCAGGGTCTTGTAGATGACATGGAGCCAGTGGGTTTGACGACGAGTATGATGGGCCAGCCAATGAGAGCGTACAGGTCTCAATGGTGGGTAGTATATGGGGCTTTGGTGACAAAACGGATTGCACTGAGAATAGACTGCATCCAATTTGTTGAGTAGGGTATTGGAGGCTATTTTGTAAATGACATCGCCGAAGTCGAGGATTGGTAGGATGGTCAGTTTTACAAGGGTATGTTTGGCAGCATGAGTGAAGGATGCTTTGCAATTCTAGATTTAACTTTGGATTGGAGATGTTTGATGTGGGTCTGGAAGGAGAGTTTACAGTCTAACCAGACACCTAGGTATTTGTAGTTGTCCACGTATTCCAAGTCAGAGCTGTCCAGTGTAGTGATGTTGGGCAGGTGCATGCAGCGATCGGTTGAAGAGCAAGCATTTAGTTTTACTTGTATTTAAGAGGAATTGGAGGCCACAGAAGGAGAGTTGTACGGCATTGAAGCTTGCCTGGATGGTTGTTAATACAGTGTCCAAAGAGGGGCCAGAAGTATACAGAATGGTGTTGTCTGCGTAGAGGTGGATCAGAGACTCACCAGCAGCAAGAGCGACATCATTGATGTATACAGAGAAGACAGTCGGTCCAAGTTTTTTTATCGATGGCGGTTAAGATATCGTTTAGGACCTTGTGCGTGGCTGAGGTGCACCCACGACCAGCTCTAAAACCAGATTGCATAGCAGAGAAGGTATGGTGAGATTCGAAATGGTCGGTAATCTGTTTGTTGACTTGGCTTTCAAAGTCCTTAGAAAGGCAGGGTAGGATAGATATAGGTCTGTAGCAGTTTGGGTCAAGAGGGGGATGACCGCAGCTGCTTTCTAATCTTTGGGAATCTCAGACGACACGAAAGAGAAGTTGAACAGGCTAGTAATAGGGGTGGCAACAATTTTCTGTAGATAATTTTAGAAAGAAAGGGTCCAGATTGTCTAGCCCGGGTGATTTGTAGGGGTCCAGATTTTGCAGATCTTTCAGAACATCAGCTGACTGGATTTGGGAGAAGGAGAAATGGGGAAGGCTTGGGCGAGTTGCTGTGGGGGGTGCAGTGCTGTTGGGGTAGGAGTAGCCAGGTGGAAAGCATGGCCAGCCGTAGAAAAATAGAATAGAAATTCTTAATTATGGTGGATTTATCAGTGGTGACAGTGTTTCCCTTCTTCAGTGTAGTGGGCAACTGGGAGGAGGTGTTCTTATTCTCCATGGACTTTACAGTGTTCCAGAACTTTTTTGAGTTAGTGTTGCAGGAAGCATATTTCTGCTTGAAAAAGCTAGCCTTGGCTTTTCTAACTGCCTGTGTATAATGGTTTCTAGCTTCCCTGAACAGCTGCATATCACGGGGGCTGTTCGATGCTAATGCAGAACGCCATAGGATGTTTTTGTGTTGGTTAAGGGCAGTTAGGTCTGGGGAGAACCAAGGGCTATATCTGTTCCTGGTTCTAAATTTCTTGAATGGGGCATGCTTATTTAAGATGGTTAGGAAGGCATTTAAGAAAAATAACCAGGCATCCTCTACTGACGGGATGAGATCAATATCCTTCCAGGATACCCCGGCCAGGTCGATTAGAAAGGCCTGCTCGCTGAAGTGTTTCAGGGAGCGTTTGACAGTGATGAGTGGAGGTCGTTTGACCGCTGACCCATTACGGATGCAGGCAATGAGGCAGTGATCGCTGAGATCTTGGTTGAAGACGGCAGGGGTGTATTTTGAGGGCAAGTTGGTTAGGATGATATCTATGAGGGTGCCCGTGTTTAAGGCTTTGGGGAGGTACCTGGTAGGTTCATTGATCATTTGTGTGAGATTGAGGGCATCAAGCTTAGATTGTAGCATGGCTGGGGTGTTAAGCATGTTCCAGTTTAGGTCGCCTAGCAGCACGAGCTCTGAAGATAGATGGGGGGCAATCAGTTCACATATGGTGTCCAGAGCATAGCTGGGGGCAGAGGGTGGTCTATAGCAGGCGGCAACGGTGAGACTTGTTTTTAGAGAGGTGGATTTTTAAAAGTAGAAGATCAAATTGTTTGGGTACAGACCTGGATAGTAGGACAGAACTCTGCAGGCTATCTTTGCAGTAGATTGCAACACCCGCCCCCTTTGGCAGTTCTATCTTGTCTGAAAATGTTGTAGTTAGGGATGAAAATGTCAGAATTTTTGGTGGTCTTCCTAAGCCAGGATTCAGACACAGCTAGAACATCCGGGTTGGCAGAGTGTGCTAAAGCAGTGAATAGAACAAACTTAGGGAGGAGGCTTCTAATGTTAACATGCATGAAACCAAGGCTATTACGGTTACAGAAGTCATCAAAAGAGAGCGCCTGGGGAAAAGGAGTGGAGCTAGGCACTGCCGGGCCTGGATTCACCTCTACATCGCCAGAAGAACAGAGGACGAGTAGGATAAGGGTACGGCTAAAAGCAATAAGAATTGGTCTTCTAGAACGTCTGGAACAGAGAGTAAAAGGAGGTTTTTGGGGGCGATAAAATAGCTTCAAGGTATAATGTACAGACAAAGGTATGGTAGGATGTGAATACAGTGGAGTTAACCTAGGTATTGAGTGATGATGAGAGAGATATTGTCTCTAGAAACATCATTGAAACCAGGAGATGTCATTGCGTGTGTGGGTGGTGGAACTAATAGGTTGGATAAGGTATAGTGAGCAGGACTAGAGGCTCTACAGTGAAATAAGCCAATAAACACTAACCAGAACAGCAATGGACAAGGCATATTGACATTAAGGAGAGGCATGCTTAGTCGAGTGATCAAAAGGGTCCAGTGAGTAGTGAGGTTGGTTGGGGTCACGGCGATTTAGACAGCTAGCCGGACCATCAGTAGCAAACTAGCATAGGATGGTCTGTTATTAGCCACCTCGTGCGTTTCCGTCGGTAGGATTAGTGGGGTTCCGTGTGGTAGAGGGGATGAATACAATTCACACACAAAAAAAAACAATAGATATAGTTATAGAGGCCCAAGAAAAAAATGTAAGAAAAAAATAAATGGTCCGATAGGTCTAATCTGCTTCTATCTGAAAAGACAGCTAACGATTAGCGGACCGCAGATGGGCGTTCAGGTAACGTCGCGACGGAGGAGCCAGCCGGATAACTCCCTCGGGTAGATAACGCCGGTAGTCCAGTTGTGGTCCGGATAGGTGATTGTAGCCCAGGAGTGATTGATGAAACTCTTCAGCTGGCTAGCTCCGGAATAATTGATGTTTGCTCCGGAATCGACGAAAGCCGGATAGCAGCTAGCTAGCTGCGAGATCCAGGTATAAATGTCCAGAGTTAGCGGTTGAAATCCAGGGACATGGAGAGAAAAATAGGTCCGGTATGTTCCGGTCTGAGCCGCGCCGTACAAAACTGCCGATAGATTTTCGAGCTAAACCGTGGTTAGCTGAATACTAACGATTAGCCAGTAAAGAAGCTAACTAGCTTCTGATTAGCTTCTGGCTAGCTTCTGGATTAGCTTCTATGGAGGATTACAGATTTGAGGTAAATAATACTTTCTTTTTTATAAATATAAATTGGTGAGGCAGGAGAGTGTTTTGAAGATGAGTTTATGGAAAATAAAAAATATATATAAAAAGGTATGTGAAGAAAGTTGTAAATATATATATATACGGGACACGACAAGACGAGGACAAAAGACGTCTGAACTGCTATGCCATCTTGGAACACCTGAGTTTTCAAAAGAGGAGATTTGTATAAACCTCGCTGTCTGTTTCAATATTGAAATTCGATCTCCAGTTGTCCTCTAGTAATGAACGTGCAGGGGTCGGGAGTCTGGCAAGACAGGGAGGAATTGGCATCATTTTCGTGGATATATATAAAGAAATGTCCACAGAAAATAGGTCAAACGAAGCTAAATGCAGCTAGTTTGCAGTCTTTCCTTTTCCAGTTTGAAGTGATTGTGTTAGCTGTGTTGTTGGCTAGCTCCTCTGAACAACAATGTCCTGACAAGAGAGCACATTTTCTATGCCAGGTAAAATCGTGTATCATTAGCTCATTGTTATAGATGTATCCAAATAAATGTCACTCGAAACAGCTTATGCAAATGTAGCAACTTTGTTATTTTGGCTGCACTGTTTGACATGACTGTAAATTATCCGTAGTTGGCTAACTAGCAAGCAAGGGATAAGAACGTTGCCAGCCAGTATGGCAATAGAACATTTAGAATGAACGATTGGGTCACATCCATAGATACAGAACAAAAAGACTTGACGACTGGGTCGCTTTTCTGGCAGCCGAACCGATAAAACGAACGACCAGCTGGCTTGGATAGCAACCATCGATTTGTGTATGTCACGCCCTGACCTTAGAGAGCCTTTTAATGTCTCTATTTGGTCTTCTTCCAGCAACGGCCTTGACAGTATATCTCATGGAAGGATAATTTCATTTCATTACAGTCCCAACGGTGTGATTTGTTTGATCGTAGCTAGCTACATAGCTAGCTACATAGCCGTCTTTGTTTCAAAGATAATTGTGTAGTCTAGAGCGATTCTCTAGGTTAGCTAGCCAGCTATTGTCGTTCTCCTAACGCAACGTAACGTAACCAACACTGCTAGCTAGCCAGCTAGCTCCCGAAAAGCAGCATTGTAGAAACTTCACACTCAACGGTACGACTTGATTAGGGTAGTGTCAACAACGCAGCTAGCCTACCCCAGCAGTACTCTATCATTTTAATCATTTTAGTCAATTAGATTCTTGCTACGTAAGCTTAACTTTCTGAACATTCGAGACGTGTAGTCCACTTGTCATTCCAATCTCCTCTGCATTAGCGTAGCCTCTTCTCTAGCCTGTCAACTATGTGTCTGTCTATCCCTGTTCTCTCCTCTCTGCACAGACCATACAAACGCTCCACACCGCATGGCCGCAGCCACCCTAATCTGGTGGCCCCAGCGCGCACAACCCACGTGGAGTTCCAGGTCTCCGGTAGCCTCTGGAACTGCCGATCTGCGGCCAACAAGGCAGAGTTCATCTCAGCCTATGCCTCCCTCCAGTCCCTCGACTTCTTGGCTCTGACGGAAACATGGATCACCACAGACAACACCGCTACTCCTACTGCTCTCTCTTCGTCCGCCCACGTGCTATCGCACACCCGAGAGCTTCTGGTCAGCGGGGTGGTGGCACCGGATCCTCATCTCTCCCAAGTGGTCATTCTCTCTTTCTCCCCTTACCCATCTGTCTATCGCCTCCTTTGAATTCCATGCTGTCACAGTTACCAGCCCTTTCAAGCTTTAACATCCTTATCATTTATCGCCCTCCAGGTTCCCTCGGAGAGTTCATCAATGAGCTTGATGCCTTGATAAGCTCCTTTCCTGAGGACGGCTCACCTCTCACAGTTCTGGGCGACTTTAACCTCCCCACGTCTACCTTTGACTCATTCCTCTCTGCCTCCTTCTTTCCACTCCTCTCCTCTTTTGACCTCACCCTCTCACCTTCCCCCCTACTCACAAGGCAGGCAATACGCTCGACCTCATCTTTACTAGATGCTGTTCCTCCACTAACCTCATTGCAACTCCCCTCCAAGTCTCCGACCACTACCTTGTATCCTTTTCCCTCTCGCTCTCATCCAACACTTCCCACACTGCCCCTACTCGGATGGTATCGCGCCGTCCCAACCTTCGCTCTCTCTCCCCGCTACTCTCTCCTCTTCCATCCTATCATCTCTTCCCTCTGCTCAAACCTTCTCCAACCTATCTCCTGATTCTGCCTCCTCAACCCTCCTCTCCTCCCTTTCTGCATCCTTTGACTCTCTATGTCCCCTATCCTCCAGGCTGGCTCGGTCCTCCCCTCCCGCTCCGTGGCTCGACGACTCATTGCGAGCTCACAGAACAGGGCTCCGGGCAGCCGAGCGGAAATGGAGGAAAACTCGCCTCCCTGCGGACCTGGCATCCTTTCACTCCCTCCTCTCTACATTTTCCTCCTCTGTCTCTGCTGCTAAAGCCACTTTCTACCACTCTAAATTCCAAGCATCTGCCTCTAACCCTAGGAAGCTCTTTGCCACCTTCTCCTCCCTCTTGAATCCTCCTCCCCCCTCCTCCCCTCTCTGCAGATGACTTCGTCAACCATTTTGAAAAGAAGGTCGACGACATCCGATCCTCGTTTGCTAAGTCAAACGACACCGCTGGTTCTGCTCACACTGCCCTACCCTGTGCTCTGACCTCTTTCTCCCCTCTCTCTCCAGATGACATCTCGCGTCTTGTGACGGCCGGCCGCCCAACAACCTGCCCGCTTGACCCTATCCCCTCCTCTCTTCTCCAGACCATCTCCGGTGACCTTCTCCCTTACCTCACCTCGCTCATCAACTCATCCCTGACCGCTGGCTACGTCCCTCCCGTCTTCAAGAGAGCGAGAGTTGCACCCCTTCTGAAAAAACCTACACTCGATCCCTCCGATGTCAACAACTACAGACCAGTATCCCTTCTTTCTTTTCTCTCCAAAACTCTTGAACGTGCCGTCCTTGGCCAGCTCTCCCGCTATCTCTCTCAGAATGACCTTCTTGATCCAAATCAGTCAGGTTTCAAGACTAGTCATTCAACTGAGACTGCTCTTCTCTGTATCACGGAGGCGCTCCGCACTGCTAAAGCTAACTCTCTCTCCTCTGCTCCCATCCTTCTAGACCTATCGGCTGCCTTCGATACTGTGAACCATCAGATCCTCCTCTCCACCCTCTCCGAGTTGGGCATCTCCGGCGCGGCCCACGCTTGGATTGCGTCCTACCTGACAGGTCGCTCCTACCAGGTGGCGTGGCGAGAATCCGTCTCCTCACCACGTGCTCTCACCACTGGTGTCCCCCAGGGCTCTGTTCTAGGCCCTCTCCTATTCTCGCTATACACCAAGTCACTTGGCTCTGTCATAACCTCACATGGTCTCTCCTATCATTGCTATGCAGACGACACACAATTAATCTTCTCCTTTCCCCCTTCTGACGACCAGGTGGCGAATCGCATCTCTGCATGTCTGGCAGACATATCAGTGTGGATGACGGATCATCACCTCAAGCTGAACCTCGGCAAGACGGAGCTGCTCTTCCTCCCGGGGAAGGACTGCCCGTTCCATGATCTCGCCATCACGGTTGACAACTCCATTGTGTCCTCGTCCCAGAGCGCTAAGAACCTTGGCGTGATCCTGGACAACACCCTGTCGTTCTCAAATAACATCAAGGCGGTGGCCCGTTCCTGTAGGTTCATGCTCTACAACATCCGCAGAGTACGACCCTGCCTCACACAGGAAGCGGCGCAGGTCCTAATCCAGGCACTTGTCATCTCCCGTCTGGATTACTGCAACTCGCTGTTGGCTGGGCTCCCTGCCTGTGCCATTAAACCCTACAACTCATCCAGAACGCCGCAGCCCGTCTGGTGTTCAACCTTCCCAAGTTCTCTCACGTCACCCCGCTCCTCCGCTCTCTCCACTGGCTTCCAGTTGAAGCTCGCATCCGCTACAAGACCATGGTGCTTGCCTACGGAGCTGTGAGGGGAACGGCACCTCAGTACCTCCAGGCTCTGATCAGGCCCTACACCCAAACAAGGGCACTGCGTTCATCCACCTCTGGCCTGCTCGCCTCCCTACCACTGAGGAAGTACAGTTCCCGCTCAGCCCAGTCAAAACTGTTCGCTGCTCTGGCCCCCCAATGGTGGAACAAACTCCCTCACGACGCCAGGACAGCGGAGTCAATCACCACCTTCCGGAGACACCTGAAACCCCACCTCTTTAAGGAATACCTAGGATAGGATAAAGTAATCCTTCTCCCCTCCCCCCTTAAAAGACCTAGATGCACTATTGTAAAGTGGCTGTTCCACTGGATGTCATAAGGTGAAAGCACCAATTTGTAAGTCGCTCTGGATAAGAGCGTCTGCTAAATGACTTAAATGTAATGTGAATGTAATGTAAAATAGTATGAATAAATTCATAAATAAATGTGTTTTTATTAACATACTGTACCAGTCAGACGTTTGGACACACCTACTCATTTAAGGGTTTTTCTTTATTTTTTGTATTTTCTACAGCGTAGAATAATAGTGAAGACATCAAAACTATGAAACAACACATATAGAAACATATAGTAACCAAAAAAAGTGTTTATCAAATCTAAATATGTTTTATTTTTTAGATTCTTCAAAGTAGCCACCCTTTGCCATGATGACAGCTTTGCACACTCTTGGCATTCTCTCAACCAGCTTCACCTGGAATTCTTTTCCAACAGTCTTGAAGGAGTTCCCACATATGCTGAGCACTTGTTGCCCAAAATAGGGCTATCTTCTGTATACACCCCTATAGTGTCTCAACACAACTGATTGCCTCAAATGCATTAAGAAGGAAAGAAATTCCACAAATTAACTTTTAACAAGGCACACCTATTTATTGAAATGTATTCCAGGTGACTACCTCATGAAGCTGGTTGAGAGAATGCCAAAGTGTGCAAAGCTGTCATCAAAGCAAAGGGTGGCTACTTTGAAGAATCTCAGATATAACATATATGTTATATATATTTTATTATTCCATGTGTTATTTCATAGTTTTGATGTCTTCACTATTATTCTACAATGAAAAACCCTGGAACGAGTAGGTGTGTCCAAACCTTTGACTGGTATTGTATGTAGAAAGAAAGAAAATACTATATTTCCCTTGATCTAGTGATGCTGAATGTAAAAAATGGCTCAACATACCCCACTCTCCCCTTCTTCAAACTATTTTTACTTGGTTACTTTATGCTACTGCACGTTAATGCTATGGGGACAGGGATTTTCCGACCACACACTCTTCTGGATACACTTTCTGAAAAGAATAGTAAAAAGGTCTCAAATGGACTTGAATTGTCAACAGCAGTGTTTAATTTGAGCCGGATACTGACGCAACAGGATCAGGCACCTCTCCGTTTTGGACTGTCCGGTACTTCTCGTGGCATGAAAAATAATTGTAACTTTTTGCAATGTAAACATTTAAATAAAAGCGAATAAAGATAATTCAAGTTGCCTCTTTGTTAATTCTCCTGCCCCCACAAAAAAATTGTGATGTGATAAAGTAGACCAGGCCTAATATTCTAAGAGTTGATTTGGATTGGACCGGGCCAAATTTACGGTTTGCGCAACATTGTAATCTATGTTTGAGACCAACGCGTGGCTGTGTGAGAAGCGCGCCAGTATCTCTCACATAACCATAACTAGAATGAGATTCACTTTCTAGGATCTCTCATCCGCTCTGCTCTGTTTCCACACACCTAGGCCTAGGTTATTGATCGATTCAAGACGAGGTCGTTTTGGTCAGTGTCAAAGTAGCCTGCCATTTCCATCATTTGTGTGGTATTAAAAAATATTCTGTCTCCAGTCATCTTAAATGATGTAGAATTGCATTAAATGTGTTTATAGAAGACCAACATTTTCCTAGACCCTGGGCTACTAAAAATGTTCCTCATGTGTGCAACTTCTGTAAGTGCCTCTACTCTTCTGCTCTATACCACTACGCAAATGTGATGATATGCATGCAATGCTTTATTATAAAGGTGGGGGGGGGGCGGGGTTTCATGCATTCCGGTACCTCAGTACTCCCCAGGTCACCCCCCTCTAGCGCTCACTTTTGTTCCGTCACCTCCCCATTTACAAATTAAGCACTGGTCAAACGTGCATGTAAGTGAATCTACCTATAAATGAGTACATGTTTTGTTGGTTGGTTGTTTCAGATGCTACAGGAGCAGACCAGGTGCTGCTGTGCTGCTATAAAGGACTTACTGCAGCCTGGTTCAGAGGCAGCTGTTCTCACTGAGGTAGGCTAAACACACACCACACACTGATTCAACACCCCCCAAAGTTCACATACCGGTAAAGGGTTAACTTGTTTAGTGGAAACCACTAAGGACTCAAAGTTTAATGAACAGATCTTTATTTTCAAGGCCAGAGAGGTTACAACAAGCTTCATAATCAAAGTACAAGTCTGTAAGAAGCTCTGAAGGGATTCTCTCCCTCAGCACTTTTTATACTCATGCACAAACTAGGTGTCTCTGCTCTCAGGGTGCAATAGGCTGATCATGACCTTACACACATAGTTTCTAGGTGTTGGGCCAAAGTAACAATGTGTTCCTTTGTTTCTGTCCTATCAGTCCCCTCCCTGAGAGCAGTCCCAGAACATCCTAACACAATAATCAGGAAACAACACGCTACATGTAGTCACACATTTACAGAGGACACTAAACATGTCCATTACACTTACACAAACCTAAGATATACTGTACTGTTGATGTTTTACTATGGCTTGAATGTGGGAAACATTTGATCTTATGCCTCTTCCATGGCATTTTTGTTACCCGTTTACCCTGTTAAGGTTGTTAGACATGCAGATATTACTTGAGAAATGATTCCCTCCCTCTGCGTGCCAGGTTCCATTTGAGGCCAGCCTACATAATCTGTGTGATCTGGAGCGCTGCTTCAACCCAGCCAGTGGAGCCATTGTGGAGGGAAACACACTGATAACATGGCTCATCTCCCTGCTCATCTGATACCCTATCCGGTCTATGGACCGGCACAGCACCATAGAAAAAGACAAACCCAATGACAGGAATCAAATGGCCAAGACCAAAGATAGCATATTGCACCTACCTAGCAAAGTGACTTCACCAGATTCTTTCACTCTGAAATAAATGAGCATAGATAAAGATGATTTTTGCAAAAACTAAATTCAAGTGCTTTTCATTTCTTATTCTTTATTAATGTATATGATTAAGCTCACAAATCAAATGTATATGAAAAGGCTCATGTGTTGTCATAAAATACAAATTGGACCTCTTAGAACAGCAGTGGTAAAGTTTCCTATGACTCTGGTTTCCCCAACTGGCGGGCTGAATTTGGCTCGCAGATGGTTTTATTTAGCCCCGCAAGTTTTCGGAGCAAAAAAAAGAAGCTTTTTTAAAAATACATGTTTTAGATTGGTGGACATAAGGCTGTAAAAACACCAGAAATCAGTTCCAAGTGATTTTAATTAAAGAAATCTGTTCAAGTATTCTCATATGTAATAGAGGGATGTGATCGTAAACTAGGTTTGAAATTATTATGTTTTAGTCAAGCATATCTGTTTGGGCTTCTTGCAGTCAATTTGCAGTCTACAAATTATTTGTAATTATGTTCCGGCCCCCCGACCATCGTCTCAAGAAAATAAATCCGCTTGTTGCTCAATATAGTTGATTATCCCTGCTAGAACTCTGATTAAAGGTCCCAAATAAAAATTGCCTTTGAATAACCAAAACATGACCCATAATATTTTTTACACTATTAAGATGCTCAGTATTGAAGAAACGGCACCTTTTCTTTCATCTCTAACTATCAGGAAGCCTGAATGAACAGGTTGAGTGGGCGGGGAGCTTATATTCATGAGCTCGCCTTGACTAACAGTTGTTGGAAGCACTCTAGTGATCGTTGCCAGGTAACAAGGGAAACAATGGGCCACATGTCATTCCTCACCCCATTTTCTCTGCAAAATGCTCATGGTCAACAGAGCTGATCATTAACTGTTGGATATCAGACAAACAGCAGCAATACACAATTGCATTTATCAGACATTTATTTGAAATTTTTCATAGCCAAGATATTGATCAACACTCATGAGAAATAAAAGGTTAAAATCATGGCAACACATAATTTGACAGTAACAAAAATATATGTACAGTGGGGAGAACAAGTATTTGATACACTGCCGATTGTGCAGGTTTCCCTACTTACAAAGCATGTAGAGGTCTGTAATTTTTATCATAGGTACACTTCAACTGTGAGAAACGGAATCTGAAACAAAAATCCAGAAAATCACATTGTATGATTTAAGTAATTAATTTGCATTTTATTGCATGCCATAAGTATTTGATACATCAGAAAAGCAGAACTTAATATTTGGTACAGAAACCTTTGTTTGCAATTACAGAGATCATACGTTTCCTGTAGTTCTTGACTAGCTTTGTACACACTGCAGCAGGGATTTTGGCCCACTCCTCCATTACAGACCTCCAGATCCTTAAGGTTTCAGGGCTTTCGCTGGGCAATGCGGACTTTCAGCTCCCTCCAAAGATTTTCTATTGGGTTCAGGTCTGGAGACTGGCTAGGCCACTCCAGGACCTTGAGATACTTCTTACGGAGCCACTCCTTAGTTGCGGGTCGTTGTCATGCTAGAAGACTCAGACACGACCCATCTTCAATGCTCTTACTGAGGGGAGGAGGTTGTTGGCCAAGATCTCGCGATACATGGCCCCATCCATCCTCCCCTCAATACGGTGCAGTCGTCCTGTCCCCTTTGCAGAAAAGCATCCCCAAAGAATGATGTTTCCACCTCCATTCTTCACGGTTGGGATGGTGTTCTTGGGGTTGTACTCATCCTTCTTCTTCCTCCAAACATGGCGAGTGGAGTTTAGACCAAAAAGCTCTATTTTTGTCTCATCAGACCACATGACCTTCTCCAATTCCTCCTCTGGATCATCCAGATGGTCATTGGCAAACTTCAGACTGGCCTGGACATGCGCTGGCTTGAGCAGGGGGACCTTGCGTGCGCTGCATGATTTTAAGCCATGACGGAGTAGTGTGTTACTAATGGTTTTCTTTGAGCCTGTGGTCCCAGCTCTCTTCAGGTCATTGACCAGGTCCTGCCATGTAGTTCTGGGCTGATCCCTCACCTTCCTCATGATCATTGATGCCCCACGAGGTGAGATCTTGCATGGAGCCCCAGACCGAGGGTGATTGACCGTCATCTTTAACTTCTTCCGTTTTCTAATAATTGCGCCAACAGTTGTTGCCTTCTCACCAAGCTGCTTGCCTATTGTCCTGTAGCCCATCCCAGCCTTGTGCAGGTCTACAATTTTACCCCTGATGTCCTTACACAGCTCTCTGGTCTTGGCCATTGTGGAGAGGTTTGAGTGAGTGTGTGGACATGTGTCTTTTATACAGGTAACGTGTTCAAACAGGTGCAGTTAATACAGGTAATGAGTGGAGAACAGGAGGGCTTCTTAAAGAAAAACTAACAGGTCTGTGAGAGCCGGAATTCTTACTGGTTGGTAGGTGATCAAATACTTATGTCATGCAATAAAATGCAAATGAATTACTTAAAAATCATACAATGTGATTTTCTGGATTTTTGTTTTAGATTCCGTCTCTCATAGTTGAAGTGTACCTATGATAAAAATTACAGACCTCTACATGTTTTGTAAGTAGGAAACACTGCCGATTTTGCAGGTTATCAAATACTTGTTCTCCCCACTGTATATTGGAGCCATATGCCCAATATAAGCACCCCACCACCCTCCAGTTTGCAGGACCCCATAGACTTGTCAAATTTGAACACTCATCTCCCGTCCAAATGCATTTTTTTGTAAATGATAATAATTTACAAAATGTGATATCATAAACTCAGCAAAAAAGAAACGTCCCTTTTTCAGGACCCTGTCTTTCAAAGATAATTTGTAAAAATCCCAAAAACTTCACAGATCTTTATTGTGAAGGGTTTAAACACTGTTTCCCATGCTTGTTCAATGAACCATAAACAAGTAATGAACATGCACCTGTATAATGGTCATTAAGACACTAACAGCTTACAGACGGTAGGCAATTAAGGTCACAGTGCTGAAAATGTAGAACACTAAAGAGGCCTTTCTACTGACCCTGATAAACAGTACAAGAAAGATGCCCAGGATTCCTGCTCATCTGCGTGAACGTGCCATAGGCATGCTGCAAGGAGGCATGAGGACTGCAGATGTGGCCAGGGCAATAAATTGAAATGTCCGTACTGTGAGACGCCTAAGACAGCGCAACAGGGAGACAAGACGGACAGCTGATCGTCCTCGCAGTGGCAGACACCAGGAACGCACAATCCCTCCATCAGTGCACAGATTGTCTGCAATAGGTTGAGAGAGGCTGGATTGAGGGCTTTTAGGCCTGTTGTAAGGCAGGTCCTCACCAGACATCACCGGCAACAACGTTGCCTATGTGCACAAATCCACCGTCGCTGGACCAGACAAGACTGTCAAAAAGTGCTCTTCACTGACAAGTACTGAGTCTGAATATGCAATATTTGGTATTGAATTTTTTTTCCAATGTTAGTATTTGGAATGTATGTGCCTGAAATTCTATTTTAAATGAATAACTATGCCTTACAGTATGTTGGGTCTGTCTTTACAGGCTTCACAGCATATCCCCCCTTTGGCCTGTCTTTACAGGCTTCACAGCATATCCCCCCTTTGGCCTGTCTTTACAGGCTTCACAGCATATCCCCCCTTTGGCCTGTCTTTACAGGCTTCACAGCATATCCCCCCTTTGGCCTGTCTTCACAGGCTTCACAGCATATCCCCCCTTTGGCCTGTCTTTACAGGCTTCAGAGCATATCCCCCTTTAGCCTGTCTTCGCAGGTTTCACAGCATATCCCCCTTTTGCCTTGGGAAAGCTGATTTTGTATCACAGCATTCCTGCTGCGGTGGTTGCCTGGGAAGATGTGCAGACAGGGTAGATGTTGAATTTTCTAAAATGTCTATCATTACAGCTTGATGATAGTGGAAAGAAGAAAGGAGATGGAATGTGAAAGAGTAACAGAGGAAAATTCAAAGGCATTTCAACGTCATAGCTTTAGCCGGTGGTAACTTGTGGAATAGACACCAGCTGGAATGTGGTTTCAACTAATCAGCGTTCAGCATTAGACACCACCTGTTGTATAATTACCCGCATCGTTCTGCCATGCTCTGTGTTACAGATACAGGTATCCTGTGGGTGTGTGTGTATGTATCCTTTGTTCTTTTCTCTCCTTCTCCCCTCACAGGTGAAAATCATCACTCCCCAATCAGTCACCAATCAATCATCAATCAGAAGACACACCTCCTCCTGTTTCCTACCCAATCACAGTTCCTTTCCCTTGGTTTAAAAACCCTGTCAGTTGTTTGCTCTAGAGCTCAATCTCTCTGTAAATGCCATATGTTTGTAGATTGCTCTGTTTCACCCTCTCCTACTATGTCTCTCTATTGTTCTTTATGTATTGCACCTCCATATCACTTTGTCCTCACCTGTGAGTATTGTTTTTGGTTATGGTGTTTGTGTTTGTTTGTTTGCTGGTGGGAAAAGGGGGAACCAAGACGAGTCGCCCATGGGCATACACTACCCCGCAAGCTCATTAGCATAACGCAACGTTAACTATTCATGAAAATCGCAAATGAAATGAAATAAATCTATTTGCTCCCAAGCTTAGCCTTTTGTTAACAACACTGTCATCTCAGATTTTCAAAATATGCTTCTCAACCATAGCAAAACAAGCATTTGTGTAACAGTATTGATAGCCTAGCATAGGATTATGCTAAGCATTCAAATCAAATCATTTACCTTTGAAGAACTTCAGATGTTTTCAATGAGGAGACTCTCGGTTAGATAGCAAATGTTCCATTTTTACAAAAAGATTATTTGTGTTGACAAATCGCTCCGTTTTCTTCATCACGTTTGGGTAATTTCGACACAGGACACCGGGCGGACACCTGGTAAATGTAGTCTCTTATGGTCAATCTTCCAATGATATGCCTACAAATACGTCACAATGCTGCAGACACCTTGGAGAAACGACAGAAATGGCATGCTCATTCCTGGTGCATTCACAGCCATATAAGGAGACATTGGAACACAGCGCCTTCAGAATCTGGGGCATTTCCTGTATGAAACTTCATCTTGGTTTCGCCTGTAGCATTAGTTCTGGGGCACTCACAGATAATATCTTTGCAGTTTTGGAAACAAGTTTTTTTCTTTCCAAAGCTGTCAATTACATGCATAGTCAAGCATCTTTTCGTGACAAAATATCTTGTTTAAAACGGGAACGTTTTTTATCCAAATATTAAAAGAGCGCCCCCTATCTCGAAGAAGTTAAAAGACAACCTTATAATGAAAACATTGTAACTTGAAGAGTTTTCATAATATGTACATGATGTTTACATACTGTGCGTTGTGTAGAAAATATCCAGATCAAAGAAAGTGTTTTTGTAATGATGAACCGTGTTTCTAGTTGTCTAAACGAGATCATAGTAAGTTCTGATACCTTGTCTTGTAACTAGCTATGCCCCAGGGAACCCAGAGAGTGTGTTATAAAGACGGGAACGCCCCTTTTTACCCTGGGGTATAAAACATGTGAGTTAATAATTTTCATACCAGACTAAGTTGACAGCGCGCTGCAGCCGAGATCTACGATGAGTTGTGACCCCGAAACGCAACACGAGGAAGAGAACAAAAGAACCTCTTAACAATCAATGCTACGATTGAGTACTGTATCTAAAAAGGTGAATTCAAGAAGGACCAACTGGTTATTCTCTTCAAGTCATTGATTGTCTACACAGCCCTCCTACCCAAGCTGGGAGCGTTGACATGGCTGATTAGTCTCCTAAGAAGACCACTCTCACAGAACGAGTTCAAGGAAACAGACAACCATTATAAAGGACATTGTGAAATCGTGTGGACAATCAGAGACTTACACCCAGTAATGAAGGAGACGCGGCCATCGAAAGAACAGGGTGTCAGCAAAACCTATCCCACTAAGCTGAACTCGGTCCATGAAGAGATGGCCCAACGCGTAAATACATGCATTATAATTCTGACCTATAAGAGCGGCCGTTCGGGGCAAGGTTTTAGGGCTAAACTAAGCAAAGTTTACAAATGTATCCAAGTGTGCTTTTCTCTCTTGCACTTTCTCTCTCTTTCTTTAAATCTCCATCTTGTGTAACACGTGTCATATTGTGTTGGTCCGTTAGGGACCTGTTGTCATTGTATTAAGTTCTAACCAATAACTTAGACTGTTTTCTGTATGTGTATCTTATGTTATCATTTAGCTTGTTAGTAAATAAATAATCAAGTCAATTTGTGGTACGGAATGATTTAGTGAGACCTGCAAATTTACGAATTACTGCTATGAAATCGATATATTTGTAACGAATCTCGTCCTCCTCTTCTGAGGAGGAGTAGCGAGAAGGATCGGAGGACCAATGCGCAGTGTGGTAAGTGTCCATAATGTTTAATCAAACACAACAGAACACTGGAACAAAACAATAAACGTGAATATACGAAACAGTCCCGTGTGGTAACAAACACTGACATGGAAGACAAACACCCACAACTCAAAAGTGAAACCAGGCTACCTAAGTATGATTCTCAATCAGGGACAACGATTGACAGATGCCTCTGATTGAGAACCATACTAGGCCGAACACAGAAATCCCAAATTATAGAAAAACGAACATAGACAACCCACCCAACTCACGCCCTGACCATACTAAAACAAAGACATAACAAAGGAACTAAGGTCAGAACGTGACAATATTCTGATATTCTTTGAGGTGATACTGGAATTGGTAAATCATTAAACAAACTTTTCCTGTGGTGCCTCTGGTTACTGGGTTAATGGTTACATGATTAACATAATCACATAATTATAAACAGTTAATTATTCGACAAATAGCATGTCATCACATTAACAACATCATGACAGATGTGTTTAAACCTTTTTGTGTTACTACATGATTCCATGTATTATTTCATAGTTTTGATGTCTTCACTATTATTCTACAATGTAGAAATGTAGCTTGTTAGTAAATAAATAATCAAGTCAATTTATAGTTTGAATGAGTAGTTGTGTCCTAACTTTTGATTGTTACTGTAAGTATTCAGCCTCTTTGCTATGAGACTTGAAATTAAGCTGCAGTGCATCCTGTTTCCATTGATCATCCTTGAAATGTTTCTACAACTTGGAGTTCGCTATGGTAAATACAATTGATTGGACATGATTTGGAAAGGCACACACCTGTCTATGTAAGCTCCCACAGTTGACAGTGCATTTAAGAGCACCATGAGGTCAAAGGAATTGTCCGTAGAGCTCAGAGACAGGATTATGTCGAGGCACAGATCTGGGGAAGGGTACCAAAACATTTATGCAATATTGAAGGTCCCCAAGAACACAGTGGCCTCCGTTATTCTTAAATGGAAGATGTTTGGAACCATCAAGACTCTTCCTAGAGCTGTCCGTCCGGCCAAACTGAGGAATAGGGGAGAAGGGCCTGATGGTCACTGACAGAGCTCTAGAGTTTCTCTGTGGAGATGGGAGAACCTTCCAGAAGGACAACCATCTCTGCAACACTCCACCAATCACACCTTTATGGTAGAGTGGCCAGACGGATGCCACTCCTCAGTAAAAGGCATATGACAGCCTGCTTGGAGTTTGCCAAAAGGCACCTAAAGACTCACAGACCATGAGAAACAAGATTCTCTGGTCTGATGAAACCAAGATTGAACTATTTGGCCTGAATGCCAAATAGTTGGAGGAAACCTGGCACCATCCCGACGGTGAAGCATGGTGGTGGCAGCATCATGCTGTGGGATGTTTTCCAGCGGCAGGGACTGTGAGACTAGTCAGAATAAAGGGAAAGATGAACGGAGCGAAGTACAGAGACATCCTTGATGAAAACCTGCTCCAGAGCACTCAGGACCTCAGACTGGGGTGAAGGTTCACCTTCCAACAGGACAACGACCCTAAGCACACAGCCAAGACTATGCAGGAGTGGCTTCGGGACAAGTCTCTGAATGTCCTTGAGTGGCCAAGCCAAAGCCCAGACTTGAGCCCGACTGGACATTTCTGGAGAGACCTGAAAATAGCTGTGCAGCAAAGCTCCCCATCCAAACTGACAGAGCTTGAGAGGATCTACAGAGTGGAATGGGAGAAACTCCCCAAATACAGGTGAGCCAAGCTTGTAGCGTCATACCCAAGAAGAATTGTTGCTGTAATCGCTGCCAAAGGTGCTTCAATAAAGTACTGAGTAAAGGGTCTGAATACTTTAATAAATTAGCTAAAATGTTTTTTTAAACAGTTTTTGTTTTGTCGTTATGGGGTATTGTGTGTAATTGATGAGGGGGGAAAAAATGTAATACATTTTTGAAGTAGCCTAATCAGATTGAAAGATTGCGACTGGTTGTGTTTATGCCACATATAAAAGGTATTTAGGCTATATTGAAGCGTTAGGTTCTAGGTGCACGAGGAATAGCCGCTTGAATTGTAAAGAATGCAGAGTATGTGTTAAGCTTTCCTCAATAACTAGGCCTGCAGGGGATCATATGTGACCACATTACAATAGGACGACTTGGCAGAATGATGATCTGCAACAGACAACGCATTTAGTATCAGTTGTAAAAATACTGGTCTGCTGCTGTGCCTTTCTAGGCCTCATAAGCTGTCGAGAGTAGATTCACATCTGAACCAAATTGAATGAAACTGCAAATCACAGGCCTTTTGTGCCGTTATTCAAATGACATTTTCACTGCAGCCTAGAGTAGGCTAGAATGTTGTACTTACTTGAAAACAAGAATGTAATTATTCATTGCATTGTGTTGTTGTAAGCTAGTCTAGGTAGGATAATTGATCAATAGGTGAGATTTGAGCTGTGTCTCTCATGTCTTCACTGTTCTTTCATGCGCAATGATGCACCTGGCCTCTCCCCTGCCTATCAGCTTTTACTATTCTTTCTTGTCGATTCATATAAAAAATTTATGCAGCTTTGACTGTTTTTATGTGTGGTATGATTGCTAGTTAGCCTATTGCAGATCTGGAGAAACAATCCACATACCACTGTTGTCACTATGAATAGTTGCTAGAGGGCAGGATAGACCATTGGACTGATAGACTATACTGACCTGTGGTATCGTAAAAGTTAGCACATGAGAAAACGTAGTACATAAAGGAAGTACCAAAACACCTTGATATAGGGGAGGCACATGCAAGCAGATGAGGAAATTTGGCAAGGATGGAAGATATTATATAGTAAAACCTGCAAAAGAGAAAATGTAAACCAGAGAACCCTCCCCTGTGCCCAATAAAAAAAACACACAACCCGCCCCAACGCAAAAAAATATGTTTAACATCCCTCCCCCAGTCAATTCTGATCTGCCCCCCACTCCAGAGGTTACTTTGTGGCGCTCAGTAAATGTACATGCACAGGGCATTTCTTTACCCTGCATCACAATACCAGGTCCACCATTGCAAGTGTACCTATGAGTTTACCAGTCAAATTGCAAGGTTTAGAAGTTCCAAGCCTGATCTATTCATTCTTATTTCCATGGTCGTCATATTCTAGTTCAATTCATACAATCTTGGAAGGTGGAAAAAAGTGTACAACAGGGGTAGAACATTAATCCAATAAATCTACCTTGATTATCATCAATCGTGGAACTGTATGACAACGTTCAAGTCGTCATGAACTGTTCTCCAGGTTTAATCTTCTACGTGGAGTTGTGTCATGATTCAATAGGCTACATGTCCTTAATCATTGCACAACGTTAGCCTAATATGATCCACTAATGCTAGTGACCCTCAGGGACAATTTACAAGGACATGACAGAAGAAAGATAAACAGAATGGAATGATGCTAGTGTCTAATATTTAACATGATGCAAATTGTAAAATAAAACAGAGAAAATCACATACATATACAGTGGGGCAAAAAAGTATTTAGTCAGCCACCAATTGTGCAAGTTCTCCCACTTAAAAAGATGAGAGAGGCCTGTAATTTTCATCATAGGTACACTTCAAATCACATTGTAGGATTTTTAATGAATTTATTTGCAAATTATGGTGGAAAATAAGTATTTGGTCACCTACAAACAAGCAAGATTATTATTTATTTTCCACCATAATTTGCAAATAAATTCATTAAAAATCCTACAATGTGATTTGAAGTGTACCTATGATGAAAATTACAGGCCTCTCTCATGTTTTTAAGAGGGAGAACTTGCACAATTGGTGGCTGACTAAATACTTTTTTGCCCCACTGTACATGTAAACGTGGCTGAAAAGTGACTGGTAGCAGGAATAGATAAATACTTATGTTAATATACTAATGATAATATACAGTTTATACATGTAAACAGGGGTAATAGTGACCAGTAGCAGGATAAATAGGTAAATACTAATGGCAATCAATATTCAGTGGACAACAGCGTCATGGAGTAATAAATCGAATCAATAATCATTTAAAGCAGCAGCGTAGGTTGTGTCAGTGAGTACAGACCTGTGGATGAGCATAGAGTCAATGTGGATAGTCTGTGGGAGAGGGAGAGCAGTAGTTGTTAGCCATTTACAGTCTTATAGCCAAAAGCTGTTTAGAAATCTGTCTGAGCCTTGATGCACCGGTACTGCCTGCCGGATGATAGCATGAAGAACAGTCCAGTTTCAAGTGGCTGGAGTCTTTGGCAATTTGTCGGGTCTTTCTTAGACACCGCCTGGCATCTACTCTTTTGTTTTTACCCTGAGGCTAGTGGCTAGCTCGCCCCCAGTGATGCGCTGGGCCGTCCGCACCACCCTCTGTACGGCCTTCCACTCACGGGCGATGCAATTGCCATACCAGACTGTGATACAACCAATCAGGATGCTCTCAATGGTACAGCTGTAAGAATTCCTGAGGATCTGAGGGGCCATGCCAAATCGTTTCAGCCTCCTGAGGGAGAAGAGGTGTTGCTGTGCCTTCTTTGCGACAGTTCTGGTGTGAGAGGACCATGTTAAGTCCCCAGTGATGTGGACACAGAGGAACTTGAAGCTCTTGACCCTCTCCACTGCGTCCCTGTCGATGTGAATAGGGGTGTGCACTTCCCAGCTCTTTGGTCTTGCTGACGTTGAGGTTGTTGTCCTGGCTCCACTGCCAGTTCTCTGACTTCCTCCCTTGTAGGCTGTCTCATCGCCATTGGTGTTCAGGCCTACCACCGTCGTGTCGTCAGCAAACTTGTCGATGGGTGCATAGTCGTGCCGTAAAAAGGGAGTACAGGAGGGGGCTGAGCACACACCCCTGGGGGCCCCACGTGCTGAGGGACATCGTGGCGAAGATGTTGTTGCATTCTCTCACCACCTGAGTTCGGCCTGTCAGGAAGTCCAGGATCCAGTTGCAGAGGCCGTGTGTCATGTTCTCCCCAATATTATAAGCAAGTAAAATGGTCCCACCAAATAAAAACTTGAGTCACTTCCCTCTCCCCCACTCTGGTCTCACTCTCAGTTGTAACATTGAGCTGTAAGTGCAGTACGTGTGGATACAATGTTGAAATCAGAGCTTCAGATTCAGCTATAAGAATCAGTCTTCTTGTTTGATAGTACATCTGTATTGCGCTACATACCCAATGAAACAAGAAGGTTCCAGACATTTGTGGTAAACAGTCTGTCATCAGAGGTTAATCTAATACAGTGGTGTTGTGAGCTCCAAAGTCAATCCAGCAGATGATGCTTCACGTGACAGAATCTGGAGTTGAACCCCTCCGATGACCCTGAGGTAAAGAAAGACATCCCAGTGATTTTGAATTATTAAAAGGATAATAACTAAACATTCTTGGATTCCTCTATTTTATTGGATCGTATGTGTGTAAAGGACATCACATTTAGCGAGTTTGACTTCATCCCAATTCGGCCAATACCTAGCACGAACTCTGGACCTCTGCCTTGCTAGCACACGTGACCGCCCACCTGAAGAGTCTTACCAGTCTGCACCATGCAAACAAGCTAGCTATTTGCTGGTGCAAGTTGGGACACTTCATGGTGAGGAGTAAGTAACACACATGCCCATGTACTACACACGTTAGAATTATCCCCAGGACACTGGTAAGTGGCATCAATAACTTTTCTGGTATTTGCCACTTCATTGACTGATCAAATAAAGATCCTCAAAGGTACATTATGTACTCCCATTAAATCACAGCGATGTTGTTCAGACACTTTCCCATGTTGGTAGGGGTATTGTAAATAGTAATTTTGTGCCTGCTAATTTAATTTCCATTTGTATGGTAGCTCTGTTAGCTCCCTTAAGAAACCCACTGTTGTTAGCTCCACCTATGCTATCAAGCTATAGTTCTGCTACATGTGCTCATAAGCATAGAAGTATTGTCAATGGTAATCTTGTACACATTTACCTGAATTCTACTCTTAGCTCTGCAACTAATCCAACCAGGAAGACTTTTGTGGCTAGCTCATCAAGTTCTATTGACTCGTGTCACCAGGAATACTCCTGCTGCTTTCAAATCTAGCAGGGCTTGGAGTGTTACATATCAACTGGACTTTCTGGATGTCTGGGTGCATGACACTAGGCCAGACGTTTGGGTTATCTCAGAGACATGGCTGAATCATTTGATTATAGATAAAAAAACTATTACAGACTAGAACGTTTTCAGAGATGATGATGAAAAGGGGGGGGGGGGGGGGTGTCTATTTATGTAAGATCTTCTCTTATGGCATCATGTTCTCTTAGCATCTCTGTCCCTAATAAGCTGTTGGTTATAAAAGTGCCCATAAGCCAAAATATGCATGTTTATTGCTGCGGTCTACCACCTCGGCGGAGGCTGTTGATATTATTTGACAGCTGATAATGAAACCCACTCGGATGAATGTAAAAATAAGTATTTGCACTGCCTCGGTTAAACAGTCTTAATCAAACTACTCCCTAGCACTATGACAGGCTCTGTTAGTGATCCCACTAAATTCTGGAAAATTCACTGAAGCGGGGTAATTCATCTACTTCCCTGCCTAAAGCAAGTAGTTTTAGACTCCTGTATTATTACTGGAAAAGTTCAGATGTGATGCTTTTAATTAATCATCATTGTATCTCCGCTGCATTCTATATGAAAGAAATGGGGGTCATACTGGTCTTGGCCAGTCAGTCAACTGTTCTTCCCAATTAAAGCCTCCAGTTGCCTCGATGGATGATCAGTCAACCTCACGCCACATGGGAGATGGTAGTCGGGGTTTGTCTTATCGGCAATTCACAGAAACAGAAGTTATTGCTGCCTTATTAGCTATTGACACCAAGAAGTCATTAGGGGCTGACAATTTGACCCAAACAGCTACGTTATTTTCTCTCTGTAAATGGTATTCTTAATGTTAATCAATCCAGATTACGACCTAATCATAGCACCACTATGGCTACCATGCTTGTTGTAAATAATATTGCAAATGCCTTAGATAGAAATAATTGTGCTGACATGTTTGTAGACTTGTCAAAAGCTTTTGATACTGTACTGTACACTGTTATTCTGTTGAATAAGCTGTCCTCGATAGGGTTGGGTACAGATTATTGCCGACGGTTTCATAATTATTTCAATGACAGAACTCAGGCCATCAAGGTAAGATGGTGTCAAATCTGAGTTAAATAAAGGGGTGCCCCAAGGTTTGATACACCACCAATATTTACAATCTAAATAAATAACGTTAACTGACATAACTGACATTTACTCCTGAGGTGCTGACCTGTTGCACCCTCGACAACTGTGCTATACGCAAACAAAACAAAATGCATGCTTTCTTCTAGGTCCCATAACCCAGATTTAAATGCATTTGTAATGCCTAGTTTGTGGGGGGGGGGGGGGGCTGGATCATGTAGTTTGGGAGAGACAGGGTCACAATAGAACTCTCCTGCCAAATTCTACTACATCCCACAATTTGAGAATTACACATTCTCCAAAATAGGACTATTGTTCAAACGGTCAGTGGAGGAGCCAGCTACGACCCGGCCCGTTTGTTTCATGTTTGCGACCTCATGAAAGACAATACAGCCACATTACCCTAACTCAGTTTATACAGGTTCCCAGTTATGAGGCTTGCATCTCATTTTTGTGTAAAAATTAATGAGTAAAGATGAAACTATTTGCAAAATGATGCAATGTGATGTTAACCTTTAAAATGAGAGAATTGTAAAGTTGAACTAAGTCAGTAGCCACACCCAAGTGAATAGACATTGGTTGGAAATTATGAACCAACCCCTTTTCCACTTAAATAAAAGCCTCCGTGACAAAAAGTCACCTCAGTTCCAAATACCGTGAGGACTTGTCCTCACTTTTAAAAAGGGCCAAGTCTAATTTAAACTCTACAGGCCAGAAAACATGAGCTTGCACCATGCGTGAAATGGTATGAACTCTGAACTATTGATCACTCAAGAAAAAGTTTACAGACTGCAGCTGGAAAGGTAGCAAATCTAGTAAGAACATTGACCGACACAGAAAACAACATCTCACTCGACGACGACCCAGAAGAGTCTACAAAGGTGACCTCAACTGGGCAAACCAGAGCATCACACCACCAGCTCAATGTTATGTGTTGTTTAATTAGTTAGTAAATAAATAATTGAGCAAATTTGTGTATTTAAAAAAAAAAAAAAGAGAACAATGTGTTCGTGCAGATAAGCAATAATTTTACGACGTTCAGATGAGACTGATAGAAGGTAAAATAATTAATGATCGACTGCTATTGATATAAAAGATCTTCAGATCTTTAAGAGTGGATCCAGGAGATAGAATCTCTATATAAACTAATGCTTCCGTGGTGCCCCAGGTTATTGACGAGTTAACTGTTGCATGGTTTAATTCAATCACGTAATCAAACGTTAGGTAATCAATTTGATAAAATAGCTTGTCATCACATTAAAGAAGTCAGAGACACGACACTTCCTACAAATATCTTGGCATCTGTCTTGATGACAAGCTGTCGTTTAAAAAAACATGTCACCGAGCTGGTTTTTGAAGTAAAATCTATATTTTTTAAGAAACAAAGCATGTCTGACTTCCATTAATAGTAAGGATATTGTCCATGCCACTTGTCTATTTTAGATTATGGGGACATTATAGATGCGGTTTTCCTGCTTCTGCTTAGCAACCAGCTAATTATTCAAATCAGGTGCGCTAGATTATGGTTGGCGCGAAATCCTACAGGACTGCTCTGGTTTAAGGTCTGTTTTGTTAAGTTATTTACCAAGACCCACAGCTTTATTCCTCTCCCATTCTAATGAAGATATGCGTAGCAAAGAGCTTGCGAGACAGACTTATCTTTCATCAGAAGTTTAATTCAATATGTACACGATTCTTAATAAAGCACTGGATTTCACATGTAATACATCGAGAAACCGTTCCTATCCTGTCCCCCTGTCTAGCAGTATGGGAGAGTCACAGTCCAACTAGTCATTTACAATTAATGATTACATCTCCAAGTCTGGTTAGAGCCCTACTATCTACATTCTGTACGCATGTCATTTTGACCGAAATAAGACATTTGATGCCGACACAGGAAAGACAACAAAAAGATATAAGTGAAAGCAGAAGTGTCAAGCATGTTGATTTCATTGCTGAAACTCCTGGAAGTACAGTGAGAGCACATTGTTGGTCAGTTACGTTGTCTACATATCAGTGTGGTGGTGGGCTTGGTAGCCGGGATCTCCCCTGGGTGCTGGCAGGGTTTACTTCAGAGGGGAGGTCTTCATGGGGATCATTATTCTGGACTCCATGTGCTGGATCAGCGGAACTGACAGAGGAGAGGAATGAAGAGGGTCACTTAAACATATTACTACACTTTCAGAGCTTCATATATAATGTCGCTCGAAGGATGGACAGAGAGCGAGTGAGATACACAGAAAAAGAGCCAACTGACCTGTGTAATAGACAACCTCATCCCAGCCTTCATGTTGCCAAGCTGCGTTCCTTGTGTCTTCTCTCGACTGGAGGTCTTTGTAGGCTAGAAACAGACAATACACAGAAAGTATTCATATCAAAGTCCCTGAAAAATGTCCATGCTGTATAGTTGATTCATTATTTTGTTGAGTAGGTACAGTGTATGTACAACTCAACAAAATACAGCAAATTCAAAACGAGACACCAGAGTGAAACTATAATAATGGAGTTGGTACAAAATGTGTCCCAGGTACATTTCCATGTCACCCAGTGTTAGTTCATTCTGGTCCTGGGGACCCAAAGGGGTGGACATTATAGTTTTTGCCCGAGTACTACACACCCGATTCCACTTAAAGTATTGATGTTGAATTGATTATTTGAATAAGGTATGGCAAAAAAAGCTAAGGCAAAAAAATATAGAAAGTGCATCTTTTTGGGACCCCAGGATTAAGAAACACTGCCCAAAATCAGGGTTCGTACTGACAGTGGCAAGTCAAAGAGTTAAGTTTATTTTATGTGAGGAAAACGGCACGTGAACGGCTCCCAGAACTGCAGGAGCAGGCTGCCGCTATCGCGGGCGCTAAGTGAATGAGGCGATTGGCAAAAAAAGCTCTGGAGTTTGTTGCAGAGAAAAAGTCAATGTAGAACTAGCGCCAGATGCAGCGCTGCATCTTTCCCCCTTCATGTGGCTCTTCTGGGCCGATTCACCCATGCTTGCAATGTCAAAGTCTGACGCAAAAAGTGGGTAAACTATACTGAACAAAAATATAAAGCGCAACATGTAAAGTGTTGGACCCATGTTTAATTAGCTGAAATAAAAGATCTCAGAAATGTTCCATACGCACAAAAGGCAGGGTTGAATCTACAGTTTCCCGGCATTTTAGCTATCGATGTGGCATTTGGCAGTCAATTCTGTACCTGTCTGATTGGCAGTGTGGGTGGAATAAGTAAATAAAAATCAGTAGTCTGCCTGGAAATTAATTAGCCAAGGCCATCAGACTGTTAAATAGCCATCTCTAGCACAGAGGGGCTATATAGAGACTTCTTTATACACAGTCTTGAAATAATTGGCCACTTTAATAAATGGAACACTAGTCACTTTAATAATGTTAACATATCTTGCATTACTCTGTATATACTGCATTCTATACTATTCTACTGTATCTTAGTCTATGCTGCTCTGACATTGCTCGTACAAATATTTATATATTCCATTCCTTTACTTAGATGTGTGTATTGGGTATATGTTGTGTAATTGTTAGATGTTACTGCACTGTCGGAACTAGAAGCACAAGCATTTCGCTACACCCGCAATAACATCTGTTAAACAGGTTTATGTGACCAATAACATTTGATTTCAAAAGATAGCCCTATTTGGTAAAAGACCAAAGTCCATGTTACGGCAAGAACAGCTCAAATAAGCAAAGCGAAACGACAGTCCATCATTACTTTAACACATGGTCAGTCAATATGGAAAATTTCAAGAACTTTGAACGTTTATTTTATGTGACCAATAAAATTTGATTTGATCCTTGTGGTTGTCCCGTCTTACCCCAGAGGTGATGTACCATGTAGAGGCTGCCGATCTGCGAGAAGAACCCTCCCACAGCCTCACTGTTCTGCTGCCGGAACTCTATGGCCCGAGCCCTGCCGTACACACGGAACACACGCTGATGTCACATGACACACAGCAGCCAATCAAGCAGCCTTATGAGTGCAGTTGTTAATCCTGTGCTTTATTAAATAACTACAACAGAGCACAGAGGGAATACGGATACCTTCTGCTGAACACACCATCTTGCTTCAGACAGATTTTTTCTAAACTATAAATAAAACGATTTCACCATTGAGTTATCGATTTCATGTATTAATCAATGCAATGTTCCAATCATCCAATTTCCTGCATCGCTGTTCAGTCCCCCAGGTATAAGGATTTGACATTATTGTTCTGTCATTTCAATTCTGTCAAACAGTGGTTTGAATTGACAAATTACAGCAGCCATATTCTACTTATAGTCGCAATATCGAATAATTGTATTTCACATAACAATCCCTCGTCCATTTTTAGTCACGCTCAAGACGTCGTGAAACAGAAGTGCAGATCAGAGGTACCGTACAGGTGTATCAACTACATGACAAGTGACGTCGGTGTCTAAGAAGTGTCAAATTAAAAAAGGAGGATATTTATGCTAATCCTACAGAAAAATAAGAGAAACTGCCTTACCAGTAGTTTCCCCACTCAATCATAGTTCCAGGCTGAAAGAAGAGAGGAGGATTAGATGGAGTGAGAGAGATAAAGAGAGACAAGAGAGAGAAAGTCAGTCTAACCCTGAGTTGGTATGAGCGGAGCTCATAGATGTTTGGTCCTGGGCGGGGGGTGGGCTCGTTCCAGAAGCTGAACTCCAGGAGCAGCTGGTTACGACGAGACAGCAACATCTTCCCCCGCTCATTCCTGTACTCCATGAACTCCTACAAAACCACAAGTAATGGTTCAAGAACTGAAAAGGAAATGCACTCCCAAATTTGGTAGGAGGCATATGCAGGTTTGTTGTAATGCATACCTAACATGATTCAAAAGATGAAATTCAAAGTAATAAGTAGACTACAGTATTGTAAGTACTGTGCAGGAATGTCTTACTTTTCATTATAGAAAGCCTATATAGTGACATTTGTGAGCCAACTTTTCTACTAACCTTATTCTGCCGGAGTTTGTTCATGACCTCTGTCAGGGCTGGGTAGCCTCCCCGATATCGCCACAAGTGAACTGCAACACAGAGAGAGGAGGGAAAGGGGATACCTAGTCAGTTGTACAACTGAATGCCTTCAGCTGAAATGTGTCTTCTGCATTTAACCCAACCCCTCTGAATCAGAGAGGTGCGGGGGGCTGCCATAATCGACATCCACGTCTTAGGTGCCCGGGGAACAGTGGGTTAACTGCCTTGCTCAGGGACAGAACGACAGGGATTCGATCCAGCAACCTTTCGGTTACTGGACCAACGCTCTAACCACTAGGCTACCAGGTGAGAGTGTGTGCGTGTGCGAGCATGTGTACGAGTGTGTCCTTACCTGCCTGGTCCTGCTCTCCATACCATGTGTTCCAGGTGCCAATCAGCTCACAGGGGTAGTGAGAGTCAGCGTTGATGGAGGGCAGAACCTCCTCACTGAGGACACGCATAACAAAACAAAAATGTAATCATCATTCAGAATCTTGGTGACGCTGTACTAATCTTTTTACACAGACATCCTCAAAAGCATTTAGACTCTCCATTGTCTAACAATGCTGCTGTTCGAGAGTTTGATCGGAGGTAGGTGTACCTTACCTTGCCTTGTTGTAAGCGTCAAGGCACTCGGGCTTGACATTGTGAACTGTAAAAGAGAAAGAGGTAATCCAACATGTAACAGAGTGCGGGCGTGGCCTGGGGAAAAAGTCTGAAACCTTTAAATCTATGTTAAAAAAAAAACACAATGAGGCAATTGTAGTGTAGACTCACAGGCGTCACAACCCAACCCTTGAGAGTGTGTGTGTGTGTGTGAGAGAGAACCTACACTGTATTTTGTAGAGGTTGGTGTCTTCCTTCTTAGCCAGTAGTTGAGAGTGGGCATCCTTTCTGGGGTCGACCTTCCTGACAAACAGAGACTTGAACCAGCTGTCCTCACGGTTCTTATTGGTGGACGCTGATAGACTCCTTGACAAGACGTGAGACAGCATTAGGACACAATCATTTATTTTTATTTAACCTTTACTTATCCAGGATGGTCTCCTTGAGATATTATTTTTCAAGAAACGCCCCACCAAGATAGCAGCAGTTTTCCCAATATACACACACACACACACACACACACAGTATACCAATGTTTAATCATAAGTAGAGTCAACGAAGAATAAAGAATTTGGCTGGTAATAAACCTATTCGCAATTTGAGTTTCTTTACCAGGTTCTCAACATGATTAGTGAAGCTCAGCTTCTCATTCCCAAACATTTGTAAGTTTTGACTTGCTCTATGGAATTTCCTTCCAAGGTATGTGTATTATGGATCCCCATTAGTTGCTGCCTTGGAAGCAGCTACTCTTCCTCGGTACCAGCTAAATTAAGGTAGTTATACACTTTTTTAAACATTACAATACATTCACAACAAATAGGGGCCCTCAGGCCTATAACATAAAACCCATGTGTAAATGTGTGTATAGTGTGAATGTTACCATGTGTTTGTATGCATGTGTCTATGCATCTAATCTAATTTTACTGCTGGCATGAGTTACTTGATGTGGAATAGAGTTCCATGTAGTCATGGCTATGTAGTACTGTGCGCCTGCCATCGTCTGTTCTGGACTTGGGGACTGAAGAGACATCTGGTGGCATGTCTTGTGGCGTATGCATGGTTATCTGAGCTGTGTGCCAGTAGTTCAAACAGACAGCTCGGTGCATTCAACATGGCAATACCACAAATATAAGTAGTGATGAAGTCAATGTCTCCTCTACTTTGAGCCAGGAGAGATTGACATGCATATCATTAACATTAGCTGTGTACATCCAAGGGCCAGCTGTGCTGCCCTGTTATGAGCCAATTGCAATTTTTGCAATTGCAGAGTTATTTTTTTGTGGCAAAACTAGGGCCTGCAGGACCTGCCTTGTTGATAGTGCTGTTAAGGCAGAGCAGCACTTTATTATGGACAGACTTCTCTGGCTACTGTTGTATCAATGTTTTGACCTCAACTGCCTCAATTACAACATTATTCATTACAAGATTTAGTTGAGGTTTAGTAAATGCTGTTGCAAATACAATGTTTTTAGTTTTTGAAATATTTAGGACTAACTTATTCCTTGCCACACATTTTGAAACTAACCACAGCTCTTTGTTAAGTGTTGCAGTCATTTCAGTCGCTGTGGTAGCTGATGTGTATAGTGTTGTCATCTTTACTCAAAGCCAGTGTCATGTCATTAGTAAAGATTGTAAAAAGGGGCCTAGACAGCTGCCCTGGGGAATTCCTGATTCTACCTGGATTTTGTTGGAGGCTTACATCAAAGAACACCCTCTGTTCTGTTACAAAGGTAACTCTTTATCCACAATATAGCCATAACACACGTTTTTTCAGCAACAGACTTGACCTTATCGATCGTAAAGCCGCACTGATGTCTAACAGCCCCCCCAATCTTTTTATCATCAATTTCTCCCAGCCAATCATCGGTCATTTGTGTAAGTCCTGTGCTTGTTGAAATGTCCTTCCCTATAAGTGTGTTGAAAGCATTGTCAATTTGTTTACTGTAAAATAGCATTGTATCAAACAATGTGGTCAAACAATTTATTTCAAAAGTTTCCAAAGGGTTGGTAAGAGGCTGATTGGTGGGCTATTTGAGCCAGTAGCAATGACATGGCTATCAGAATGTTTAGCCTTGGACCATGCATTTTGTTTGAGGAATTCAGAACGAGCTTTAAAATCGTAAAGACTCTGTTGAATGGATGTTAATGGATGTTAAAAGCTTTTTCAAAAGTCAAACTGCTGCCACTTAAGAGAAGTGTCATCCGCATAAAAATGTACATCAGCGGACTCTGTCTCCCAATGTTGTTGATATAGATAAAAAGCTCCAATTGATCCTGAGGCACACCTGAGTGCAGCTCTATGGTGTCAGACTTAAAACCATCTGCCTTCACACACTGGGTTCTATTTGACATGTAGTTCACAACCACTCCAGAATCCCAACAAACTTTAGTATGGTCCAGTGTGAAACGCCTTTGACATATCTATGAACACAGATACACAATGCCACTTCTTATCCAGGGCATAGTAAATGTCATCCAAAACCTTCAAAGTTGCTGTAACAGTGCTTGTGGCTTGGCCTGACACCTGATTGCATGCCACACAAAATATTGTTTTCCTGTAGGTAGGCTTTAAGCTGCTTGACTAGGGACTCCAATAAATTTGCCAAAACAGAAATGAGATATGGGCCTGTAGTTATTCACTAGAGAGTGGGATCACCTTTCAAAAGAGGTAGGACATTTGCTGCCTTCCACAACTCGGAGATTTCATTACATTCTAGGGTGAGGTTGAAGGTGCATGTTAAGAAGGTAGAGCAATGGTATCTGCAGCTAAAAATAGTAGTAGGCAGGGGTCTAGATCACATGTCAAACTTATTCCATGGAGGGCCGAGTGTCTGCAGGTTTTCGATCCACCCTTGTACTTGATTGATGAATTAAGGTAAGTAATTAGAAGGGAACCGGCATCACAAAAAAAAAAGATTAAAAGACTGAGTTTACCAGCAGTTGTTTTGGAAGCTGTGCATCATTTTTGCAGTTCAAACCTTTCACTACTTGCCAAAATTTGTAAGGATTACTCAAATTATCAGCAGCAGATTTGAGGTAGTGGTCTGCTTTCGAGTCATAGACACACCCTAATTTCAAAGGTGTTTAAAAGCCATCCAATTATCAGCTGAATCAGACCCTCTTGCTTTAGCCAACAGATTTCAGCTACTTCATCTGAGAACCAAGGTTTGTTGGGGAAAACAGTTTGTTGATGAGAGGTCAAAGGAGAATGGCAAGAATCGTGCAAGCTAACAACCAGACAATAACAGCGCAACACAACAATGGTTTGCAGAACAGCATCTTGGAATGTACAACTCGTCTGTCCTTGTCAAGGATGGGATATTGCAGAAGACGACCACACCGGGTTCCACGCCTATCAGCTAAAAACAAGAAGCGGCTCCAGTGGGCACGCCATCACCAACACTGGACAATTGAGAAGAAAAAAAAAGAAAAAAAGAAAAGAAAAAACTTGCCTGGTCCGACGAATCCCGGTTCCTGTTGCCTCATGCTTTAGGCAGAGTCAAGGATTTGGCATAAGCAGCATGAGTTTTTGCGGTTGCTAGATTTTTTTTTAGGTAGATTTCAGTAAGCATAAATACATCTGGGTCGGCTGTTAAATTTTTTTTTTTTTTTTTAAATCTAGTTTTGGAAGAAGACTTTACATTTATTTGCAGAAACTTCCAACCCTTCTATCTTTGGGGGGTAGAAATGTCAGGACCTGGGTTGGATTGCATATTTCCTGACAGTAAAAGCAGCAAAATAATGGAAAATCTAGATAGGATTTTACTGCATTTGGATTCACGGACAGCACTAGGACTATAGTCCAAAAGGAACCAGTCTTTAACACAACATATTTCAAAAGGTGCGTACAGTCCAGAGACATGGTTAAGTACCAAAACAGTCCAGACATGTAAGCGCAATAGTTCTCCAGTTCAATAGAGGGAAAGCATATGGTCTCTCCCAGGACGAAAATGAATCATCCTCATTTTAAAAAGTCAAAGATAGACAATAGCAACATATTCATTTGTAGCCTATCAATGTGAGAGAAAAAAGAAACTGCGTTTAAGACTCCAGTCTAAAATATTAGGTCTATGGAGGTTGCACTAATAACAGATGGGCCTTAAGCTACAATAAATGATCTACAATAAAATAACAATAAAGCCAATTAATACAAATTCCTGTGTAAAAGTCCAGATGTCCACAGGCTAAAGGTAAAATTAGGATCAGAGACCACAGTGTGTGCGTGAAATGTGTGCTGGAGGTGAGCGAAACTCTGGGGAGTAGGAGGTAAGTGGCAGGGATAACTATACCAGACAGGTGGGATGCAGGCCTGGGTAAGAGGGGAGGCTTTCAACCAGACAGTTTGAGGAGCTTTCAGCATTGGCACCGGAACGATTTGAGGTTTGCTTTCTCCGATATGCGAAAAGATCCTCTATGGCCAGGTAACTTGTTGAGTATATAAAACAATTACTGGAGTATTTAAAATGATTATGACAAAAAGCAACAACAAAAAAAGACACATGGAAAGCCAAGGAGTTTGTTGACATTACATTAAAGAGCTATCTGCATCCGTGTTGCACTGTTAAGCTGCTACCTGATTAGTAATAGAAAACCACAATCAGAAAATAATTAATAGTTCTCTAACTTATGTTAAGACTGTCACGAGAAGCTTAGTGACTGAAATCTCCCTCCCTCCCCTAATCACCCCTAGTCAGCTAACATTATCTAAATCCCCACCTCCCCTACAAAAGACAACCAGCTAAGTCATCTGAACATGGGTCGTGCAGTGCGTGTATCGTATATAGCCTTTACGGTTCAAATCTAACCCTGCTGGTCATCTATGAACATATTTCTGTGTCCTCTATCCTGTCTGATTATCCATCAGTCTGACAAACAGGGGCCAGAATGTTGCACACCATGAACTGTGAAACAATCTGGCCCCTGAGGGATTAATCAAATATTTTATTTTACTTTACCAGGTAGGCCAGTTGAGAACAAGTTCTCATTTACAACTGAGACCTGGCCAAGATAAAGTAAAGCAGTGCAACAAAAACAACAGAGTTACACATGGAATAAACAAGTGTAGTCAATAATAAAATAAAAAAATCTATATACAGTGTGTGCAAATGGAGTAAAGAGATAAGGCAATAAATAGGCCATAGTAGAGAAGTAATTACAATTTAGCAAATTAACACTGGAGTGATAGAAGTGCAGATGATGATGTGCAAGTAGAAATACTGGTGTGCAAAAAAGTAAATAAAAACAATTTGGGGATGAGGTATATAGCCCATCCAATCTATTTACAGATGAGCTGTGTACAGCTGCAGCGATCGGTAAGCTGCTCAGATTGCTGGTGTTTAAAGTTAGTGAGGGAGAAATAAGTATCAAACTTCAGCAATTTTTGCAATTACTTCCAGTCATTGGCAGCAGAGAACTGGAAGGAAAGGCGGTGTTGGCTTTGGGGATGACCAGTGAGATATACCTGCTGGAGCGCGTGCTACGGGTGGGTGTTGTTATGGTGACCAGTGAGCTGAGATAAGGCGCGGCTTTACCTACCAAAGACTTATAGATGACCTGGAGCCAGTGGGTCTGGCAACGAATATATACCCTTTGTTGGCAATGACATAGGTCAAACGTTTTCTGTAAGTCTTCACAAGGTTTTCACACACTGTTGCTGGTATTTTGTCCCATTCCTCCATGAAGATCTCCTCTAGAGCAGTGATGTTTTGGGGCTGTTGCTGGGCAACACGGACTTTCAACTCCCTCCAAAGATTTTCTATGGGGTTGAGATCTGGAGACTGGCTAGGCCACTCCAGGACCTTGAAATGCTTCTTACAAAGCCACTCCTTCGTTGCCCTGGCAGTGTGTTTGGGATCATTGTCATGCTGAAAGACCCAGCCACGTTTCATCTTCAATGCCCTTGCTGATGGTAGGCTTTGTTACTTTGGTCCCAGCTCTCTGCAGGTCATTCACTAGGTCCGCCCGTGTGGTTCTGGGATTTTTGCTCACCGTTCTTGTGATCATTTTGACCCCACGGGGTGAGATCTTGCGTGGAGCCCCAGATGGAGGGAGATTATCACTGGTTTTGTATGTCTTCCATTTCCTAATAATTGCTCCCAAAGTTGATTTCTTCAAACCAAGCTGCTTACCTATTGCAGATTCAGTCTTCCCAGCCTGGTGCAGGTCTACAATTTTCTTTCTGGTGTCCTTTGACAGCTCTTTGGTCTTGGCCATAGTGGAGTTTGGAGTGTGACTGTTTGAAGTTGTGGACAGGTGTCTTTTATACTGATAACAAGTTCAAACAGGTGCCATTAATACAGGTAACGAGTGGAGGACAGAGGAGCCTCTTAAAGAAGAAGTTACAGGTCTGTGAGAGCCAGAAATCTTGCTTTTTTGTAGGTAACCAAATACTTATTTTCCACCATAATTTGCAAATAAATTCATTAAAAATCCTACAATGTGATTTTCTGGATTTTTTTTTCTCCTTTTGTCTGACATAGTTGAAGTGTACCTATGATGAAAATTACAGGCCTCTCATCTTTTTAAGTGGGAGAACTTGCACAATTGGTGGCTGACTAAATACTTTTTTACCCCACTGTATGTGTAGATAGTATGTTTTCAATAAATCGCAAACTGTTTCTGCATATTGGTTTGGATACAAAACTGTTTTGACATTCAGCTATTTATCAAAAAGATCTTGTCAACAGGAAGCAGCAATAACAATTTTGGGAATATAAAATTTAACTTAACATTAATTTCCAATGGGTTTCTACTTAAATCTGCTAAATGAGGCCAAAAATATGCTGCGATAGATTTTTTAAAAGATATACCAGAAATCACCAAAAGTGGTTTGCCTTTTCTTGGATAGATGGAAAACGCATTGGAACATACTGTTATGGCATCTATAGAAGTGGCCTAGTTAGCGTTGGGACATTGTTTAAAGCCACTACAGTAACGTTAGCTCATATCCACAGAGTTGACTGTCTGACAACTTCAAAGAGGAAGTACAGCAGACAATATCACAGATCGAACAAGGAGCCAGATGTTTCACTAGATATATAAATCTGAATGGTCAAATTCCATAAGCAGGCAATTTTAGCTTGGATGTTAGCGTATAAACAATGTTTCCCCTCACAGATACTTTCTATGGAACAACAAAGATATATGACTTAAAAATAAGTCTCTTTTTTGTAACTGGTTTGAGAATAAAATGTTTTGGAAAGATTCAAGCTGAATATTGACTATACATGTGATTTCTGTGGAATGGAGGAGACAATTTTGCATTTGTTTTTTGCCTGTATTTATAGTACCATTTTTGGGATTGACAGAGAATTTTGTTACAAAAAATAAATAAAAATAGGACCGGTTGTACTATTTAATAGTTTGATATAATTATTTTTCAGAAATTCTGAATTCTGACAAAGATAGAGATCAGTATATTTAATTCAACTGCTATTATTAGGTACATTTACATTTCACATTCACAAAGGGTCTAACTTTTTCACTTTATAAATTAATTTAAACAATATGGCACCACTAAAATGAAAAACAAAATGTAATTAAAACGTGTATTATTAATTAATATGATTTGTTTGTTTAGGTTTAGGAGTTTGCATGTATGCATGTGACTATTACTATTTTGCTTGTTATGTATAATCCTCACATGTCATGAGAGGTCATCAGAAGTGTCCACTTAATTTGAGGGCCGAGGGGATAAGGTGCGTCTTAAGTGTTTGGACCGGAGCCTCAAGTCATCAAACGTGTGAGTGTAAGTCATGTGACTCGAGTCCACACCTCTGGTACTAAGTAGGCAAGTCATTCTAAGGTAGTGTGCGCCCACTACTTGGCATAAAAAGACCATCACACGCAAGGCATGAGGGTTTTCTGGTTTTGGAAACGCAAAAGTAATGACGACTAACGTTACTTTCAATGCCAGTAACGTAAACTAATGAGTTGCTTTTAAAATTAACGTTCCCCAACACGGTTTATGACCTTGAAAGAGATGTTAATTGAACTTCCCTTGTATCCTACAAATGTACTATTACGCAGCCAACTAACCTGCAAGTGCAATTCCACGGGCAAATGTTCTGCAAATAGTTGTCATGTGCACTGATTTGCAACGATATGACAAGTATTATATATAAACTGTGCAAAACACATTTAAAAGTGTCGATACGTTGCAACAGTTTTGTAGAAATGTCCTACCAAGTCATGAATAACCTTTAAGCGTTAAGCTCCTAGCTTAGCCTTTTAGTTCGCTGGCTTTCCTTCGCATTCCAGTGTCATTCAGGTGTATTAATTACGCCAATTCTGTTGCAAAACGTTTTGCAACAGAAACTGCTTCCTCCAAACGGAAAAGGTTTTGCAACGAAAACGAGAGTTTCTATTGGGTAAATTAAAGGTAGGTCCCTCCCTGTTTCGTTCAGTTTGCTTCTTAAAATGTAAACAGTTTCCGTTAAAGTTAGATAGCTAGCACTGGCTTAGTGGGAAGTGTAAAGAGTTGTTAACGATCAAATGCATATTTACTTTCAAACTTACTTTCTCATACAAATATCCAACTAACCTGATTGTAAGTATGACTTGTCCGTTCATCTGGACTCCGTTTCTCGTCTGTTTTAGGCCGTTGCCCACCTTCTGAAGGACTCGGCTCGCCATCTTTCCCTGGCTTGATTGAATACTTGCTATAGCCAGAGAGGAAGAGTTGTTCTTCTTCTTCTTCTTCTTCTTCTTCTTCTTCTTCTTCTTCGGTGGTGTTTATCGGCGGTGGCATCCAACGTTATATGGTGCTTTACCGTCACCTACTGTACTGGAGTTTGGTCCAGCGACAGGGAGAAACTAAATCCTACCTACCAGCCCTGTTGCTCTTAAAAAATACAACACAATATTTGAGATTATATCTAATAACGTTCTACTCAATATACTCTTTCAACTAATTTCCTGTATCCTCTTCTCCCTCATACTAGATCTAAGCCTCTCTCTTTCCCTCTGATACTGACCACACTGTAGCAATTCATACTCCATGGTCTCTGTTTCCTGGCAATAGTCACACTTTCCTGTTGGATGCTTTCTAATCACATTTCCTTATTTTCACACCACATTCCTGCACTGCAAATGCTGACCCAGTACGTCCTGTCTTTGGATCTTTTGAACCATCTGTGTAAATGGGGTGGCAGGTAACCTAGTGGTTAGTGTGTTGGGCCAATAACCGAAAGGTTGCTATGATCGGATCCCAGAGCTGACAAGGTAAAAATCTGTCGTTCTGCCCCTGAACAAGGCAGTTAACTCACTGTTCCTAGGCCGTCATTGTAAATAAGAATTTGTTCTTGACTGACTTGCCTAGTTAAATAAAGGATCAAAAAAATGACCACAAAATCCTGATGCACAGTATCCAGACATCTCTTGAACTAATCAAATGGATCAACACCCTATCTTTCTCTAGTCTCTCAAAAACTTCTGGACCAACAATTGGAGGCAGGAGTAGCCATGGTGGATTTACAGGAATAGCTACCGTTGGTATTACCCACCCACCCAAAGCTCGTGTTCTGTCTTCGCTCATGTTTCCAGCATGCCTGTAAATGAGACACCCCATGTCCCTGTAGGTTGACCCAATAATGCGTTGCCAGATGATGTCTCCTAATCTGCAATGGCATATCCCCCATCTCCACCTGTAGTGCAGCCACTGGGGAGGTCCGAAACGCCTCACTACATATTCTGAGTCCTTGCCCCTGTATGACATCTAGCCTTTCCAATGAGGTCCGGGCTGACGAACCATAAACTATACTGCCATAGTCTATTACAGATTGGATCAATGCAACATACATGGTCCTCAGTGAGGCACGCCCAGCCCCCCACTCCTTCCCCGTCAGACAGCATATCACATTTAGCACCTTCTTACACTTCTTACATCCCACTGCTCTCTTGGTGTGTTCTGCCCAGGTCAGTCCAGTGTCAAAGTATACCCCAAGGAACCTGATGGCCCCCGCCCTCTCATAGTTTCTCCCATATAACCTCAAGCAAACCTTGTCTCCCACCTTCCTCCTGGTAAAGAACACTGTCTGAGTTATCTCTACAGAGAACCTGACTCCCCACATTAATGCCCACCGCTCTACCTCGTCAATTGCTTACTGTACCTTCCTGACTATGTATGGCACATTTCTTCCCCTCGTCCATAAGGCCCCATCTGCAAATAATGACCTCCCAATATCCGGCTCTACCTAAGAGTCAACATCATTAATCCCGATTGAGAACAACATAGGACTAATCAAATGTAAATGTAATCAAACTCCCCTGTGGTATACCATTATCCACCAGGCAGCTGCCTGTTAGTGACTTTCCAACCCTCACCTAGATAGGCCTTCCAAACAGGAAATCCTTTATCCAGTTGTACGTTCTTCCCCCTACCTCCACAATATCAAGCTTGATTAACAATCCCTGCTTCCACATCATATCATATGCCTTCTCCACATCAAAAAATACAGCTACAACAGTCTCCTTGTTCACCTGAGCCTTCCCGACCTCTGCTTCTAAGCAGAGCACTGGGTCCATTGTTCCCTTTCCCTTCCTGACTCCACTCTGATGTGGCGATACTAGCCCCCTGCTCTCCAGGAAGTAAGTTAGCCTCTCTGTAATCATACGTTCCATAATCTTACATGCATGTGATGTTAAAGCTATTGGCCAATAGCTTGTTGGCCTCGTTGGGTCCTTCCCTGGCTTCTGGATTGGTACCACTACTGCCTCCTTTCAACTGCCAGGTAGTTTCTCCTCCTCCCACACGCTGTTGTACAACACCAAAACCTTATCCAGTGCCTTATTACCTAGATGGGCCAACATAACACACTGCATCTTTACCCTTTACCTCTGTCATGGTAAATGGTGAATGGTGAATTCAGCACATAATTGACATCTTCCTCCTATCCAGCACTCCAGGATGCTCCTCTCTTGTTCTCTCTCTACCCCTCTGCCCCTCCTCCTCAGATGTTGGAAGTCATGCATCCTTTTCAGTACTTTAAATGCCCTGTTCCTAATCCTCGCCATTTCCCCACATTCCTGCGTCCAACATGGGACTGCTTTCCTCCTTCTCCTCCCTGAACTCTTAGGTATAGCCTCAGTAGCTGCCCCCACTAACAATGTTCTCACCCAGTTATTAATACTATCAACATCCCCTCTCATATCCACCCAAGAAGAGGGAGAGGTGAAGCGAGAGGGACAACCTGTTCTTATGCTGCATTCATATGGTAGTCGGAACTAGGAAACTCTGAAACGTTCAAGTTACTAAGTGGTATACACGTGCCGTGTTCAACGAATCAGCAAGTCGAACATTTCCGAGTTTCCTAATTCTGACTAGCATGTGAAGGTGCCATTATTATACCTCAGCGGGGATAACTGGGGCAAGAATCTTCTCCTGCAGGTTGGGTTTTTCATATTTTTTTCCACTCACCAAGCGATTTGTTTTTGTATTGAGGTCAATGAGTGTCGAATTAGGTTAACAAAAATGTAATGGTTTATTTTCTACAGGTGGCTTATTTGATCGAATAGAAGTTTCGTAATGCTTAGGTTGTTAATTAGTCACGAATTACCACAGCCACAAAGTCATAAGGCCCGCCTACTCGACCAATCAGATGAGAGAGTGTGATGACACCTATGCTGGTTTAGTTCTCAGGCAACGACCAATCCGATTATGTATGAAAACAATTGCAGCCTACCTGTGTTGATTTCGATCACTGGCATATAGCGTAGGCAGGCTATGGCTGGAAAACTCAAGGACCCCGATTTCAAGAGAGGATACTGTTTATGTAGAAAAACAAGACTTGGTTGTTTATAAACAACCCAGGTTTATTAGCTGCAACAGTGGTTCCCAACCACGGGTAATGTCGTGGAAATATTCGCTCAATCATATTTCGCAGATACTGGAACTTGTGAATAGACTTTATTACAAAGTAACAAGCCAAACTGGCCCATAGACCAACTGCCAGACTCAGTCTCAGTCCACTCCTTTTATACAGTTTCATTACTCTAGGCAATTATAAGATTGCAACATGCCATTATCGGACTATAATATTTCTACGGGCCATTGTAGGATTAAGTACAGATAACTATAGGCCGTTATAGAATTATACCAATAAATACACTTAATCCCAGGATTACACATAGTGTCACATAGTGCCTCCCTTTAGAGCTGTTCAGCCTTTTAACAAGAAACACATTCTCTTAACAGAAAGCACCCATATATTCCCCCCTTTGGGACTTACTAAGTCCCAACCCTTAAATTTGATCCAGTACAAGTGAGAAGGAGAAGCACCTTCTGTATGTATTGCTATGGAGGCAATCTGCCTCCCTTTCTACTTATCAACCGTCTCTCCGCTTCCTCAACCATACTGGGGAATCAGGACCAAACATCTGCTTTCACATATAGCTAGAAAGAAGTAAAAGATCCATCCTCCAGCCAATTGTTTTTTAACATACTGTATAAGCATGTGCATGCATTGCTTTACCTTGCCCGAGGTTTTCTCAGTTATGTAGAATACAATAAAAACAATAAACTCAACCTCATAAATCATTATAACATCATTCTCAATATGACACCTAAACATGTGGCCCTCCCTCAAAGACACCTCTCCAACAACCATTTTAACATAAGTGGTAAACCTGTCGGAGTATTCAGGGTATTTTTTATATTTTTAATTTTATTTCACCTTTATTTAACCAGGTAGGCAAAGTTGAGAACAAGTTCTCATTTACAATTGCGACCTTGCCAAGATAAAGCAAAGCATTTCGACACATACAACAACACAGAGTTACACATGGAGTAAAACAAACATACTGTCACGCCTTGGTCATTATATTTTGTGTTTTTGGTATATGTTTGGGTAAGCCAGGGTGTGACATGGGTTTATATGTTGTGTTTCGTATTGGGGTTTGTAGTAATTGGGATTGTGTTGATTAGGGGTGTGTCTAGTTAGGCTTGGCTGCCTGAGGCGATTCTCAATTGGAGTCAGCTGCTTATCGTTGTCTCTGATTGGGAACCGTATTTAGGTAGCCTGAGTTCGCGTTGTATTTTGTGGGTGTTTGTCCTGTCTCTGTGTTATAGTCACCAGATAGGCTCTAATTAGTTTCACGTTCCGTTTGTTGTTTTGCTTTGTATGATATTGAGTTATTTCATGTACGTATTCTTTCATTAAAGTCATGAGTAACCTACACGCTGCATTTCGGTCCGACTCTCTTTCTACAAACGAAGAACGTGTACAATGTGAGCAAATGAGGTGAGATAAGGGAGGTAAAGGCAAAAAAAAGGCCATGGTGGCGAAGTAAATACAATATATCAAGTAAAACACTGGAAATGTAGATTTGCAGTGGAAGAAAGTGTAAAGTATAGATAATGAAATAATGGGGTGCAAAGGAGGAAAATAAAGAAATACAGTAGGAGGAGAGGTAGTTGTTTGGGCTAAATTATAGATGGGCTATGTACAGGTGCAGTGATCTGTGAGCTGCTCTGACAGCTGGTGCTTAAAGCTAGTGAGGGAGATAAGTGTTTCCAGTTTCAGAGATTTTTGTAGTTCGTTCCAGTCATTGGCAGCAGAGAACTGGAAGGAGAGGCGACCAAAGGAAGAATTGGTTTTGGGGATGACCAGAGAGATATACCTGCTGGAGTGCGTGCTACAGGTGGGTGCTGCTATGGTGACCAGCGAGCTGAGATAAGGGGGGACTTTACCTAGCAGGGTCTTGTAGATGACCTGGAGCCAGTGGGTTTGGCGACGAGTATGAAGCGAGGGCCAGCCAACGAGAGCGTACAGGTCGCAGTGGTGGGTAGTATACGGGGCTTTGGTGACAAAACGGATGGCACTGTAATAGTGTCACGTTCTGGCCTTAGTTCCTTTGTTATGTTTTTGTTTTAGTTGGTCAGGTGTGGGTGATTGTTTTCTGTTTAGGTTGTTTCCCTGACAGAACTGTGCGCTTTCGTTTTCTCCGTTTTGTCATTTTGTTTGAGTGTTTTTTTGTGAACATTAAGTATGAACAATTTCCACGCTGCGCTTTGGTCTCATTCCAACGACGATCGTTACAGATAGACTGCATCCAATTTATTGAGTAGGGTATTGGAGGCTATTTTGTAAATGACATCGTCGAGCATCGGTAGGATGGTCAATTTTACAAGGGTATGTTTGGCGGGATGAGTGAAGGATGCTTTGTTGTGAAATAGGAAGCCAATTCTAGATTTAACCTTGTAGAACTCCTGCTCTATACTGCCCCTGTTGGAGAAAGTACGTACCCATAGTAAACTGAAAATATTTTTACCCAAAATTGCTAATATATGCATATAAAAAATATTATTGAATAGAAAACACTCTAAAGTTTCTAAAACCGTTTAAATTATGTCTGTATGTAAAGCAGAACTCTCAGGAGAGCCATTCTCCCTAACACTATGTCAACAATGGAAAAGTTGGGTCTACTTTGACGTCATCGCCAACACCCTTCCCAGGCAGCTACGGATCCAGGAACAGTCTCTATCAGTTCAGCGCGATGTCTGCTTTCCGCGTGTCCCTCTCAAAACCGGGCACTCTATTGCGCGCGGCCGATTTGGAGTACGTCTTTTTCCAACATGCATCATTTGAAGCCGGTTTGTCTGTTAGCGCTGTCCTTTGTTCTACATGCTAAAAACATCATAAAGCTCGATTTTGCACATCGTTTGACCAGTTTAATCGACATATAATATGTAAATTGGAAGTTTTAATGCGCAGAGTGCTGGACCAGAAGTCATTTTTGATGCATTCCAGCTGAAGCTGTTAGCATATGCTAATACAGGGACACACAACGTGAAACCAAACGATGTATTGGGTAAGTATGACTCCTTCTACGTCTTCTGATGGAAGAACATCAAAGGTAAGGGAATATTTATGTGGTTATTTTGGGTTTCTATGGACTCCAAACATACTGCTAATATCTGAGCGCCGACTCCTAGTATAGCCAAGTGAACGATGTCTGTAACGTTAAAAATAAATGTAATACAGCGGTTGCATTAAGAAGAAGTGTATCTTTGTAAATATATGTAGAACATGTATATTTAGTCATGTTTATTGCTTGTTATCTGACGTTATCTGTCGGAGCTATCATCATTTCTCCTGACATTTGAGTAGCATGTTTTTTTTTTAAATGTTGTCAACCGAGATTTATGGATATTATATAGCATATTATTGAAAAAAATTAAATGTACTGTGTAACATGTACTATTACTGTCATCTGATGAAGATTTTCAAAAGGTTAGTGAATTATTTATTTTTTAATCCTACTTTTAAATTTTATTTTTTCTGGGAAAATAATATTTCGGTGGTGATCTAATATAAATATGTGCTATGTTTTCGCCGTAAAACATTTTAGAAATCTGACTTGCTGGGTAGATAAACAACTTGTTTATCTTTCATTTGAGCTATTTTACTTGTTAATGTGTGGAGGTTAAATATTTTTAGGAATATTTTTTCGCATTGTGCGTTATGCACAATGCATTGTGCGTTATAATGAGCTTGAGCCCTAGTCACGAACCCGCATACGGTATTGGTGGACTATGAGGTTAACTTTGGATTGGAGAGTCTGGAAGGAGAGTTTACAGTCTAACCAGACACCTAGGTATTTGTAGTTGTACACATATTCTAAGTCAGAACCGTCCAGAGTAGTGATTGTTGGATGGGCGGGCAGGTGCAGGCAGCGACCGGTTGAAGAGCATGCATTTAGTTTTACTTGCATTTAAGAGCAAGGCCACGGAAGGAAAGTTGTATGGCATTGAAGCTCGTCTGGAGGATAGTTAGCACAGTGTCCAAAGAGGGGCCAGAAGTATACAGAATGGTGTCGTCTGCTTAGAGGTGGATCAGAGAATCACCAGCAGCAAGAGCGACATCATTGATGTATACAGAGAAGAGAGTCACCCTGAGAATTGAACCCTGTGGCACCCTCATAGAGACTGCCAGAGGTCTGGACAACAGGCCCTCCGATTTGACACACTGAACTCTATCAGAGAAGTAGTTAGTGAACCTGGCGAGGCAATCATTTGAGAAACCAAGGCTGTTGAGTGTGCCAATAAGAATGTTGTGATTGACAGAGTCGAAAGCCTTAGCCAGGTTGATGAATACGGCTGCACAGTAATGTCTCTCTTATCGATGTAGGTTATGATATCGTTTAGGACCTTGAGCGTAGCTGAGGTGCACCCATGACCAGCTCTGAAGCCAGATTGCATAGCGGAGAAGGTACGGTGGGATTCGAAATGTTCTGTTTGTTAATTTGGCTTTCGAAGACCTTAGAAAGACGGGGTAGAATAGATATACAGTGCCTTGCGAAAGTATTCGGCCCCCTTGAACTTTGCGACCTTTTGCCACATTTCAGGCTTCAAACATAAAGATATAAAACTGTATTTTTTGTGAAGAATCAACAACAAGTGGGACACAATCATGAAGTGGAACGACATTTATTGATATTTCAAACGTTTTTAACAAATCAAAAACTGGTGGTTTTCCTAATCCAGGATTCAGACACGGCTAAGACATCCGGGTTGGCAGAGTGTACTAAAGCAGTGAGTAAAACAAATTTAGGGAGTAGGCTTCCAATGTTAACATGCATGAAACCAAGGCTTTTACGGTTACAGAAGTCAACAAATGAGAGCACCTGGAGAGCGGGAGTGGAGCTAGGCACTGCAGGACCTGGATTCACCTCTACATCACCAGAGGAACAGAGGAGTAGGATAAGGGTACGGCTAAAAGCTATGAGAATTGGACGTCTAGAACGTCTGGAACAGAGAGTAAAAGGAGGTTTCTGGGGGCGATAAAATAGCTTCAAGGTATAATGTACAGACAAAGGTATGGTAGGATGTGGGTACATTGGAGGTAAACCTAGGCATTGACTAATGATGAGAGAGATATAGTCTCAAGAGACATTTAAACCAGATGATGTCATCGCATATGTAGGAGGTGGAACAACATGGTTGGTTAAGGCATATTAAGCAGGGCTATAGGCTCCACAGTGAAATCACTAACCAGGGCAGTAATGGACGAGGCATATTGATATTAGAGAAAGGCATGTGTAGCCAAGTGATCATATGGGTCCAGTGAGTGGTTGGGCTGACTGGGGACATGGTGATTCAGACAGTTAGCAGGCCAGGGCTAACAAGCTAGCAGTTAGTAGGCTGGGGCTAACAAGCTAGCAGTTAGCAGACCGGAGCTAGCAAGCTAGCAGTTAGCAGACTGGAGTTAGCAAGCAAGCAGTTTGAATACATTTACATATTTACATTTAAGTCATTTAGCAGACGCTCTTATCCAGAGCGACTTACAAATTGGTGCATTCACCTTATGACATCCAGTGGAACAGCCACTTTACAATAGTGCATCTAAATCTTTTAAGGGGGGTGAGAAGGATTACTTTATCCTATCCTAGGTATTCCTTAAAGAGGTGGGGTTTCAGGTGTCTCCGGAAGGTGGTGATTGACTCCGCTGTCCTGGCGTCGTGAGGGAGTTTGTTCCACCATTGGGGGGCCAGAGCAGCGAACAGTTTTGACTGGGCTGAGCGGGAACTGTACTTCCTCAGTGGTAGGGAGGCGAGCAGGCCAGAGGTGGATGAACGCAGTGCCCTTGTTTGGGTGTAGGGCCTGATCAGAGCCTGGAGGTACTGAGGTGCCGTTCCCCTCACAGCTCCGTAGGCGAGCACCATGGTCTTGTAGCGGATGCGAGCTTCAACTGGAAGCCAGTGGAGAGAGCGGAGGAGCGGGGTGACGTGAGAGAACTTGGGAAGGTTGAACACCAGACGGGCTGCGGCGTTCTGGATGAGTTGTATGGGTTTAATGGCACAGGCAGGGAGCCCAGCCAACAGCGAGTTGCTGTAATCCAGACGGGAGATGACAAGTGCCTGGATTAGGACCTGCACCGCTTCCTGTGTGAGGCAGGGTCGTACTCTGCGGATGTTGTAGAGCATGAACCTACAGGAACGGGCCACCGCCTTGATGTTAGTTGAGAACGACAGGGTGTTGTCCAGGATCACGCCAAGGTTCTTAGCGCTCTGGGAGGAGGACACAATGGAGTTGTCAACCGTGATGGCGAGATCATGGAACGGGCAGTCCTTCCCGGGAGGAAGAGCAGCTCCGTCTTGCCGAGGTTCAGCTTGAGGTGGTGATCCGTCATCCACACTGATATGTCTGCCAGACATGCAGAGATGCGATTCGCCACCTGGTCATCAGAAGGGGGAAAGGAGAAGATTAATTGTGTGTCGTCTGCATAGCAATGATAGGAGAGACCATGTGAGGTTATGACAGAGCCAAGTGACTTGGTGTATAGCGAGAATAGGAGAGGGCCTAGAACAGAGCCCTGGGGACACCAGTGGTGAGAGCGCGTGGTGAGGAGACAGATTCTCGCCACGCCACCTGGTAGGAGCGACCTGTCAGGTAGGACGCAATCAAGCGTGGGCCGCGCCGGAGATGCCCAACTCGGAGAGGGTGGAGAGGAGGATCTGATGGTTCACAGTATCGAAGGCAGCCGATAGGTCTAGAAGGATGAGAGCAGAGGAGAGAGAGTTAGCTTTAGCAGTGCGGAGCGCCTCCGTGATACAGAGAAGAGCAGTCTCAGTTGAATGACTAGTCTTGAAACCTGACTGATTTGGATCAAGAAGGTCATTCTGAGAGAGATAGCGGGAGAGCTGGCCAAGGACGGCACGTTCAAGAGTTTTGGAGAGAAAAGAAAGAAGGGATACTGGTCTGTAGTTGTTGACATCGGAGGGATCGAGTGTAGGTTTTTTCAGAAGGGGTGCAACTCTCGCTCTGTTGAAGACGGAAGGGACGTAGCCAGCGGTCAGGGATGAGTTGATGAGCGAGGTGAGGTAAGGGAGAAGGTCTCCGGAAATGGTCTGGAGAAGAGAGGAGGGGATAGGGTCAAGCGGGCAGGTTGTTGGGCGGCCGGCCGTCACAAGACGCGAGATTTCATCTGGAGAGAGAGGGGAGAAAGAGGTCAGAGCACAGGGTAGGGCAGTGTGAGCAGAACCAGCGGTGTCGTTTGACTTAGCAAACGAGGATCGGATGTCGTCGACCTTCTTTTCAAAATGGTTGACGAAGTCATCTGCAGAGAGGGAGGAGGAGGGGGGGGGAGGATTCAGGAGGGAGGAGAAGGTGGCAAAGGGCTTCCTAGGGTTAGAGGCAGATGCTTGGAATTTAGAGTGGTAGAAAGTGGCTTTAGCAGCAGAGACAGAAGAGGAAAATGTAGAGAGGAGGGAGTGAAAGGATGCCAGGTCCGCAGGGAGGCGAGTTTTCCTCCATTTCCGCTCGGCTGCCCGGAGCCCTGTTCTGTGAGCTCGCAATGAGTCGTCGAGCCACGGAGCGGGAGGGAGGACCGAGCCGGCCTGGAGGATAGGGGACATAGAGTCAAAGGATGCAGAAAGGGAGGAGAGGAGGGTTGAGGAGGCAGAATCAGGAGATAGGTTGGAGAAGGTTTGAGCAGAGGGAAGAGATGATAGGATGGAAGAGGAGAGAGTAGCGGGGGAGAGAGAGCGAAGGTTAGGACGGCGCGATACCATCCGAGTAGGGGCAGTGTGGGAAGTGTTGGATGAGAGCGAGAGGGAAAAGGATACAAGGTAGTGGTCGGAGACTTGGAGGGGAGTTGCAATGAGGTTAGTGGAAGAACAGCATCTAGTAAAGATGAGGTCGAGCGTATTGCCTGCCTTGTGAGTAGGGGGGGAAGGTGAGAGGGTGAGGTCAAAAGAGGAGAGGAGTGGAAAGAAGGAGGCAGAGAGGAATGAGTCAAAGGTAGACGTGGATACTGGGAATAGCAAGCTAGCAGTTAGCAAACTGGGGCTAGCAAGCTAGCAGTTAGCAGACCGGGACTAGCAAGTTAGCAGAAGGGCCTTTGGGGGATGTCGCGATGGAGGAAAGTCTGTTTTTGCCTCCTCGTGCGGTGACGTCAATAGACCAGTCGTGGATAAGTAGGGTTCCAAGTAGCTCTAGATAGCTAGCAGGCCACGTTTAGCAGAATGGGACTTCAGTGGACGTCGCGCTTGAGGGGCCTGTTGGAATCCTCGGGCAGATTATGTCGGTATTCCAGTCTTAGAGGATCGGCGGGGTTCCCTGCCCCGAACCGGCAGTAGAAGGGGTCCGGATATTGTAGCCCAGTAGTGGGTTTCGGTGGGAGGCTAATTTGTGCTTGCTCCGAGATGGAAACGCTAGCCAGGAGTAGTCACCCGGGATTGCGGTTAGCTAGTTGCGAAGATTCAGTTGAAAAGGTTCAGAGTTTGCGGTAGGAATCCGGGGACATGGAGAGAAAAATAGGTCCATTATGCTCTGGTTTGAGTCACGTTGTACGAACTGGCAAGAGCTTTCCAAGCTAAAGGTTAGCTGATGATTGCTAGCAGTGGTTTGCTGACTGATAGCTGGTAGCTAGTTAGTTGGCTAGCTTCAGTTGAGGGATTCCAGAGCTAAAGTAAATAGAAATACTTTAGAAAAAAACACATCCACGCCACATTGGGTGAGGCGGGTTGCAGGAGAGTATTTAGAAGTTGAGGTTTAGCAAGATATTTTTAAAAGATATGCGAAGGAAAATATATAAAAAGATATATACAAGGGACACGACAGGACAAAGACAAAGATGTCTGACTGCTACGCCATACATACTGTATGTGGACCAGACCAACGCTGTCCCAACACCCCCTCCCCCTGCTACAGATATATTTTCACATATATCATTCCATCTAACCCATAACACACTAGTTACTACTCCTTATGCACTTCTACAGTTATAAACATACTAAAACATTCTCAAATCAATTACTCAATATACATCAGTCCCTCCTCATGAACAATGATCACTCTTATTATAGGGCCACAAGGCGAGACCCAAATGCAGACACAGGAGGCAGATGGTAGAGCTCTTATATTTGTTATAACAAAGGGAGTAGGCAAAGGCAGGTCGGGGACAGTCGAGAGTTCATAAACCAGGTCAGAGTCCAAACAGTACCAGACAGTAGGCAGTCTCGAGGTCAGGCCAGGCAGGGGCCAGAAACCAGATCCGAGTACAAAACAGTACAAGGGGATAGGCAGGCTGGTAGTCAAAACAGACAGGCAGGCGGGTTTGGAGTCAGGACAGGCAAGGGTCAAAACCAGGAGGACTAGAAACAAACAGAGACTGGGAAAATAGGAGCAAGGAAAAACGCTGGTTGACTTGGCAAACAAGACGAACTGGCACAGAGAGACAGGAAACACAGGGATATATACACCAGGGATAATAAGCGACACCTGGAGGGGATGGAGACAATCACAAGGACAAGTGGACCAGATCAGGGTGTGACACAGGTCAGTCATGATCTCTTCATCTTGGAGATAAGTGAGGTCTGTGATCTCTTTAAGATGGCCTGCACATTGCCCGCGCAACACCTTAAAGGTCCTCTTCCAGGTGGACCTCCGTATGGACGGAAATCTTCTTCATCAAAATCACCATGCTGCTCAGATGTGGAGTTTGGTTGTTGGCTGAAAGTGGCATAATGGAGATTCAGCAGGGGATTGTCCTTGTTGACGTTCCCGAGCTGATCCCAACCCCACCCTTCAACTAAACTAAAAACAGCACAGAAGGGCTTACAAGGGAGCGTGTGTATCTCCCCCACTCTGCATGTGCAAGAGGGCATCGTACAATCATTCCCAAAGTTCCCAGAGTACCAGCCTATAGGGTCAGTCTGGCTCCTCACTATGAACACCCCTTCACCAACTTTGGTGACTTCCTCTGCCCTGATTGTGCTGGCCTTCTTAATTTAGTTGGTGACATGCTATACCATCCTGCGGGATCAGTCTCGCAGGAACGGTTTGGTGGATTGATTGTATTTTTTGTAAGTTGACGAGCACTTCACATTCAGCTCTGTGAATCTTGGTGCAAAGATTAAATTGAAGTGACTAATTACATCATTCAAATCCACATTTTAAAGCACTGAGCATATTCATGAGAATAGACTAAATACACTGAAACAAAATAAAACAAATACAAGAATAAACAATTGTACTGACTTTCGAATGGCTGTTGGTCACCAAGACTGTCAACAGATCACTTTGTAGCCTTCCAGATGACCATACTTGAGAGCTTAATTCTGCAGCTCAACCCCATTATTTGTGTAAATGGTGACCTTCATCACCTCATCATGAAACACATGCACCCATCTCTACATCTCTACCCATCTGATTCTCTACTTAGTTTGACCAGTTTATTCGACCTGGAATATAACTTCTTATTAAAGTTTTCGTCCGAGTTCGCCTGGACCAGCGCCAGCTTTTGGACATGTGAACTAAACTTAGAAGCAAAAAGTAGCTAATTGGACACTAGTAATGGACATTATGGAACCAAACAACGATTTATTGCGGAACTAGGATTCCTTGCACTGCATTCTGATGAAAGATCATCAAAGGTAAGGAAATATTTATGATGTAATTTCGTATTTCTGTTGACTCCAACATGGCGGAGAAATATATTTACTTCTTAGCGCACAGCGGTTGCATTAAGAACCAGTGTATCTTTAATTATATGTAAAACATGTATCTTTCGTCAAAGTTTATGATGAGTATTTCTGTTATCTGAAGTAGCTCTCTGTAATTAACATGGCGCCAATGTAAACCGAGATTTGTCTATATAAATATGCATATTATCAAACAAAACAGAAATGTATTGTGTAACCTGATGTCATATGAGTGTCATCTGATGAAGATTATCAAAGGTTAGTGATTAATTTTATCTCTAATTCTGCTTTTGTAACTCTATCTTTGGCTGGCAAAAATGGCTGTGTGTTTTTATGGATTTGGTGGTGATCTAACATAAATATATGTTGTGTTTTCGCTGGAAAACATTTTTAAAAAATCGGACACGATGGGTAGACTAACAAGATGTTTATCTTTCATTTGCTGTATTGGACTTATTTTGGAATTTCCCACGCTGCCTTTTCAGCGGAATGTTGGGGGAGGTTCCGTTAGCGGAACCTGTGTCCTAGACAGGTTTTAACAATCAATAATTTATCAGCCTGTTACACTAAAAAGTTATACTTAAAATCAATGTGAAACCTGAGCTTGTGGCTGTCACGACTTCCTCCGAAGTTGGCTCCCCTGCCTGTTCGGGCGGTGCTCGGCGGTCGTCGTCACCGGCCTACTATCCGCCACTGATCCCTTTTTCGTTGTCTGTTTGTTTTGTCTTATTAGTTGCACCTGTGTCTATTTGTGTGCTTGATGGGCTTCCTTATTTAAAGTACGTTTACCCGCCCTTGTTTCGTGCAGGATTACTTATATGTTACGTGTGTATGTTTTTTGGTGTTTGTGCTCTGGACCTGGTATCCTGTGTGTTGGGTTGGTCCACATTTTCCGCGCCCTGTGTTGTTGGGCGATATTAAAGTGCACGTCTTCCTGTGGAACTATATGCTCTCTGATGCGCCTGATTCTTCCCTCACGTACCAAGTTTCCCGTGACAGTGGCAGCCATTTGTGAGAGAACCAACCCCTCAGCTTTGGGTTCTCAATCCACGGTCTGCTGTTTCCCAGTTCAGCCAGGTTCCGGTTGAAGTCTTCAACCGCAAAGGACCTAGCAATGGACCGTTTCAGTTTATTGGCTAAGCCCATTGTCCTTTTTCCTCGTCATTCAACCCAGGCCTTCTCTCTATGGAAGTCAGAGGATTACCTTTAATCCTGTAAGACAAAAATACAATTAGATAAGATACAAAGGTATCGGTCTGCCAACAAAAGAATATGGGATGTTACTTCATCTTTATCATTAGCAGATGATAAAACCTAAATACTACAATCTAATGAGACAACCATTATGTTTCAGTGGATGCAACAGTTTACCTAGGAACTCCCCTTCAAGTGCACCAATTTCAACTTTAGAGAAGTCCACCATAAAGTGGCTGCAAACCAAAACACTCTCTCTTATGTCGTCTCTGTCTGTGTGACAAAGGCCCCGACAACAAAATAACAAACTTTGGTTCGGACACACAGAAAAAACTGTGGCACAGAGTACCGGCAGGTCATGTAGGTTGTGTCTAGAGAACACATCTGTTGGCCATAAAGGTTACTAGTCTCTTTTACCAGGGAGCCTGCAGGCACAGCTGAAGCTTTGTTTATTGGCTCTCGTTGACCTGGTATGGCCTGTAGTGGACCAGGGCCTGTGGAAGAGGGAATGACCCGTTACATAGACATACAAAACAATAAAAATAAGACTATTCATTCTGAGTTATTAACGGAATTGACTCAAACATTTCCTGTCCTGTCACTTAAATGTCTATTGTTGCACCTTAAAATGTTCCTTGTCGATGTTAGACTTTCATGTGCCCTACTTGATCTTAAACATGACATTTCTTATGTCACCGTCAGTGGGGTAATACCGCCTGCGAGTAGGTGGAGGGGGAGAGACTGAGATCATTATATGTTAATGAATGAGTAGCTCTCCACCGAAAAGTGTTTAGTTGACGCTTCATTTCAGTCCAGACAGAGTCAACTGCTCTATCTTCTCTCTCAGCCTGAACATTTCGGGCAAGATAGAACAGCTGCCTCCGGTAAGACAAGGGGTGGCGGTCTGTGTCTGTTTGTAAATAACAGCTAGTGCACAAAATCAAATATTAACAAAGATTTAGCTCGCCTGAGGTAGAGTATCTAAGGTAGAGTATCTGTGAGCACTGCTGTCTGATCCCTCCAGATTCCGCAGAGGGGGAGAGACACGGAAGCCCAGCTAGCTTAGCTGGCTTGGTGGTCTCAAATGGAGAACGTTTCCAGCGCTGTAGTGGCTGTGTTTACTTTGCTTTGCTCCGGGACAATGTGGACCCGTTGACTTTCAATGTATCAACTGCAACAGGGGCGAAGTGGCTACTCTTAGCAAGCAAGTAGCAAACCTACACAAGCTACTGGGGAATCCACGCTCGCCTACTTTTTCTTTTTCTTCCACCCCTGTAGCCGGACGCCTCTCTGGTCTAGTGGAAGTGTCACCGCCGTATCGGCTCTCCACAGCCGACTGGCCGGTGCTCAGCAGGGTTCCATCCCTGAAGGGATCACCCCCGTCCCTGGAGAATGGAGCTGTTCTCGACCCAACCAACCAGTCATGGAGATACGTCACTCGCCGTGGAAGTTGAAGACAGTGTCCTCTGGTCTCCTTGTAGATGTTGAGCCCGGACCTGACACAGACCAGAAACAGCTTTTCTACCCTGGATCCAGAGGTTCCAATGCCTTCTTCCTTGGGGGCTTCCCATTCAAGATCGGATCCGGAGGTACCTGCGTCTTCATCCTCGGTTCTGTCTCCCTCTCCGCTGGCTTCTACCTCGGGTTCAGATCCTCGGAGCTCCCAGCCTCACCAGACAGTGAGAATGCCTGAGAGACTGGCCCATTTAACATCACCAGCTGTCATCATAGGCAGCTCTATGGTGAGAAACATCTCGGTTCCCCAGGCAAAAACCCTGTGCTACCCAGCAGCACGAGTACAGTATATGACAAGGCTGCTTCCGACAGTTCTACGACAGATGTCGGGAGCTGAAGATACTCTACAGGAATGACGGAGACCATCCAAATAATCTTGGTTCCTGGACTCTGTCCATGCCTTTCAAGGCTGTGTTGAAACAATGACTTAGCAATGACCCAAGACCAGCTCAGCTATTCCCTATGATTGTTACAATGAATCATCATAATGCTGCATTAAATGTACATTATCCTAGGGGCGTTGGCAGACACAATGTAAGTAACTTAATTTATGTCCCCCTAATTGCCCTGAATAACTTTGTTAATCGTACAGCTATTGGATGCAGTAATCATGAGCCTGTGAACCAGAGTTACCCTGATAGCACTGAAGCGGTGTGCCCTAGTAGGAAGACCACCCTGCACTATCAAGTCTACTTCTGATAAGCTTCCAAGTAAAGGTACAAAAGTATCTATATCCACAGTTAAACAAGTCCTATATCGACATAACCTGAAAGGCCACTCAGTAAGGAAGAAGCCACTGCTCCAAAACCGCCATAAAAAAGCCAGGCTATGGTTTGCAATTGCACATGGGGACAAAGATCATACTTTTTGGAGAAATGTCCTCTGGTCTGATGAAACAAAAATAGAACTGTTTGGCCATAATGACCATCGTTATGTTTGGAGGAAAAAGGGGGAGTCTTGCAAGCCGACGAACACCATCCCAACCGTGAAGCAGGGGGGTGGCAGCATCATGTTGTGGGGGTGCTTTGCTGCAGTAGGGACTGGTGCACTTCACAAAATAGATGGCTTCATGAGGTAGGAAAATTATGTGGATATATTGAAGCAACATCTCAAGATATCAGTTAGGAAGTTAAAGCTTGGTCGCAAATGGGTCTTCCAAATGGACAATTACCCCAAGCATACTGCCAGAGTTGTGGCAAAATGGCTTAAGGACAACAAAGTCAAGGTATTAGAGTGGCCATCACAAAGCCCTGACCTGGGCAGAACTGAAAAAGCTTGTGCGAGCAAGAAGGCCTACGATCCTGACTCAGTTACACCAGCTCTGTCAGGAGGAATGAGACAAAATTCACCCAACTTATTGTGGGATGGTTGTGGAGGACTGGCAAAAGAGAAGAGAAGCAGGAGTACAGAAAATCCAACTGGTTGACTTGACAACATACAAGACGAACTGGCACAGAGAGAAAGAAAACACAGGGTGAAATACACCAGGCAAAATAAGCGCACCTGGAGGGGGTGGAGACAATCACAAGACAGGTGAAACAGATCAGGGCATGACAGACAGACAAGAATTGTACTTTTGAATTATGTAAAGTCAGTGTGGAAGAGGGGAAGAAAGTATTGTTGTCCATCAACAATGACAAGCCACCGGGGTCTGACAATTTGGATGGAAAATTACTGAGGTTAATAGCGGACGATATTGCCACTCCTATTTGCCTTCTAGAAAGTGTGTGCCCTCAGACCTGGAGGGAAGCTAAAGTCATTCCCAAGAATAGTAAAGCCCCTTTTACTGGCTCAAATAGCTGACCAATCAGCCTGTTATTAACCCTTAGCATTGTACCATTTTTTCCAGAAGTTTACTATTTCACAGTAGCCAAATTGACACCAGACATTCATTATAGGGAAGGACACTCCACAAGCATGGCACTTACAGTGCCTTGCAAAAGTATTCATCCCCTTGGTGTTTTTCCTATTTTGTTGCATTACAACCTGTAATTTAAACAGATTTTTATTTGGATTTCATGTAATAGACATACACAAAATATTCCAAATTGGAAGTGAAATGAAAAAAATTACTCAAAAAAATAAAAATGAAAATTGGTTCGTGCATATGTATTCACCCCTTTTGCAATGAAGCCCCTAAATAAGATCTGGTGCAACCAATTACCTTCAGAAGTCACATAATTAGTTAAATAAAGCCCACCTGTGTGTAATCTAAGTGTCCCATGATCTCAGTATATATACCTGTTCTGAAAGGCCCCAGAGTCTGCAACACCACTAAGCAAGCGGCACCATGAAGACCAAGGAGCTCTCCAAACAGGTCAGGGACAAAGTTGTGGAGAAGTACCGATCAGGGTTGAGTTCTAAAAAAATATCATACACTTTGAACATCCCACGGAGCACCATGAAATCCATTATTAAAAAATGGAAAGAATATGGCACCACAACAAGCCTGCAAGACAAGGAGGGCATTAATCAGAGAGGCAACAAAGAGACTAAAGATAACCCTGAAGGAGTGCAAAGCTCCACAGAGGAGATTGGAGTATCTGTCCAAGGGACCATTTTAAGCCATACACTCCATAGAACTGGGCTTTACAGAAGAGTGGACTGAAAAAAAGCTATTGCTTAAAGAAAAAAATAAGCAAACACGTTTGGTGTTCACCAAAAGGCATGTGGGAGACTCCCCAAACATATGGAAGAAGGTACTGGTTAAATGAGACTAAAATTGAACTTTTTGGCCATCAAGGAAAGCCCGATGTGCAAACCCAACACCTCTCATCACCCCGAGAACAACATCCCCAAAGTGAAGCGGGGTGGCAGCATCATGCTGTGGGGATGTTTTTCATCGTCAGGGACTGGGAAACTGGTCAGAATTAACTTCTTGAGGGTAGGGGGCAGGATTTTCATTTTTGGCAACAACAAAAAAACGTACCCATTTGAAACTGCCTATTTCTTAGGCCCAGAAACTAGAATATGCATATAATTGTCAGATTAGGATAGAAACACCCTAAAGTTTCCTAAACTGTCAAAATATTGTCTGTGAGTATAACCAGGATGTGCTGTTTTTCCTGGAAGCTCTCTGTTCCATTGGATGCCTTGCCTCCATTTAAAGGGATATCAACCAGATTCCTTTTCATATGGCTTCCTCAAGGTGTCAACAGTCTTTAGACATAGTTTCAGGCTTTTATTTCAAAAAATTAGTGAGAAAGATAACATCGTGTCAGTGGATAGCTGGGTGTTCGCAGAGTTTTGCTTGCGCAACAGAGTGGGGCAGCCATTGTCTTTCCCTCTCCGATTGAAAAAGAGACAGTCCCGGTTGATATATTATCGATTATATATTTTAAAAACAACCTGAGGATTGATTATAAAAAACGTTTGACATGTTTCTTTGGACATTACGGATACTATTTGGAATTTTCGTCTGCGATGTCGTGACCGCTCGAGCCCGTGGATTTCTGAACATAACGCGCCAAACAAATGTAGGTATTTTGGATATAAAAATAATCTTTATGGAACAAAAGGAACATTTATTGTGTAACTGGGAGTCTCGTGAGTGCAAACATCCGAAGATCATCAAAGGTAAGCGATTTAATCGATTGCTTTTCTGACTTTCGTGACCAATCTACTTGGCTGCTAGGTGTTTGTAATATTTTGTCTACTGAGAGAGATGTTCTTACATAAACGCTTGTTATGCTTTCGCCGAAGAGCTGTATTGAAATCTGACACGCCAGGTGGATTAACAACAAGCTAAGCTGTGTTTTGCTATATTGCACTTGTGATTTAATTTGAATTTGGCGCACTGCAATTCAGCGAGTGTTGATGAAAATGATCCCGCTAACGGGATGGGTGCGTCAAAGAAGTTAAAGGTTAAAGGAATGATGGATGGAGCTAAATACAGGGAAATTCTTGAGAGAAATCTGTTTGTCTTCCAGAGATTTGAGACTGGGACGGAGGTTCACCTTCCAGCAGAACAATGACCCTAAGCATACTGCTAAAGCAACACTTGAGTGGTTTCAAGGGAAACATTTAAAAGTCTTGGAATGGCCTAGTCAATGCCCAGACCTCAATCCAATTGAGAATCTGTGGTATGACTTAAATATTTCTGTACACCAGCAGAACCCATCTAACTTGGAGGAGCTGGAGCAGTTTTGCCTTGAAGAATGGGCAACAATTCCAGTGGCTAGATGTGCCAAGCTTATAGAGACCCCAAGAGACTTGCAGCTGTAATTGCTGCAAAAGGTGGCTCTAAAAAGTATTGACTTTTGGGGGGTGAATAGTTATGCACACTCAAGTTTTCTGTTTTTTTTTGTCTTTCTTGTTTGTTTCACAAGAAAAAATATTTTGCATCTTCAAAGTGGTAGACATGTTGTGTAAATCAAATGATACAAACCCCCCCAAAAAATCTATTTTAATTCCAGGTTGTAAGGTGACAAAATAGGAAAAATGCCCAAGGGGGTGAATACTTTTGCAAGCCACTGTACACAAATGACTGATGATTGTGGGGGCTATCTTGTTAGACTTCAGTGCAGCTTTTGAGATTATCGATCATCAGAGGTGGGACCAAGTCATTGTTTTGTAAGTCACAAGTAAGTCTCAAGTCTTAGCAGTCAAGTCCCATGTCAAGACAGGCAAGTCCGAGTCAAGTCTCAAGTCAAGACCGTCAAGGATCAAGTCAAGTTCTAAACTTTGAGTTTCAAGTCCCTAATGTGCTCTTCACCAAATGTAATACCATTTCATATTTTTAACAAGAGTAATAGTTAATATATTACATTTACGCAAATCATGAATGCTTTTAAAAATATATATTTATTACTTTCCAAATAAACGTTATATTTCCATGGAAATACATGTGTAGCCATGAGAAAGACCCCCCCCCAATAGTGATCGACTATCGAGGATCGCTATGGGGCGCAATCGGCGATGTAGGCTTGTACACAATCGCCCAACCTTAACACACACACACACACACTCTCTCTGTATGGTTACAGTAGGCTAAAGTATGTCAATGGTTTTAGGAACAGCCAGATGTAGCTCAATCTTGGGTGCAATGATCATGTTCCTGTACTGACTGACTGTGTGGAGGCTCATTGATTTAACATTACGTTAGCCTACATGCTACACTAGTAAAATTATAAACTATATAGCTGTCGGCTATATTAGCCACGACTTACCGTTCTTTGTGAAGCTTCAAATGTTGAAGAAAGTTGGAAATAGATGCCCTCCGTTGTCATTTTCTTCCCGCATGTTTTGCAAGTTGCAATCCGTTTTTTGATACAGCGTCGTCTTTATTTCCAAAAATCATAATTTTGGGTATCATCTTTCCAAGGGCTCCATCGGAATTCACCGACGTTCCTCTGCACTGCCACGCACAACTTTTTGTCAGCTGGCACAATTTGATTGGCTGCTGTCCAATTCAAAATGTAATCCGTTAAATGAATAGTTGATGCGCTGCACACTTTTTAATAGCATCATTTTTCATATTTGGGCTTGGCTAGGGTATCAACTCAGGTTGAGTCAAAAGGCTCAAGTCCAAGTCAAGTCACGAGTCATTGGTGTTAAAGTCAAAGTCGAGTTGCAAGTCATCATATTTGTGGATTGAGTCTGACTGAAGTCAGTCTGAGTCCAAGTCACACCTCTGTTGATCATAGTCTTGTGATTGTCTCCACCCCCTCCAGGTATCACTTATTTTCCTCTGTGTATTTATTCCTGTGTTTCCTGTCTCTCTGTGCCAGTTCGTCTTGTCAAGTCAAACAGCATGGTTTTCCTGCTTTTTCATATCTCTCTTTTTCTACTCCTCCCGGTTTTGACCCTTGCCTGTCCTGACTCTGAACCCGCCTATCTGACCATTCTGCCTGCCATGACCCCGAGCTTGCCTGCCACTCTGTACCTCCTGGACTCTGACCTTTTTGCCTGTCCATGACCATTATTTTGCCTGCCGCTTGGATACTAATAAATATCAGAGACTTGAACCATCTGACTCCCATGTCTGCATCTGGATCTCTCCCTGTGCCCCTTTGTCTGCTGCTGGAAAAAACGTATGTGTTATGGCTTACACCCCCTGCTATATTGTGGATAAAGAGTTACTTGTCTAACACAACACAGAGGGTGTTCTTTAATGGAAGCCGCTCAAAGATAATCCAGGTAGAGGCAGGACTTCCCCAGGGTAGCTGTTTAGGCCCCTTACTTTTTTCAATCTTTCCAACAACATGCCACTGACTTTCAGTAAGGCCAGAGTGTCTATGTATGCGGATGACTCAACACTATACACGTCAGCTACTACAGCAACTGAAATGACTGAAACACTTAACAAAGAGCTACAGTTAGTTTTGGAATGGGTAGCAAGGAATAGGTTAGTCCTAAATATTTCCAAAACTAAAACCATTGTATTTAGGACAAACCTCAGCCACATCTTGTAATCAATATTGTGGGAATTGAGCAAGTTGAGGTGACTAAACTGCTTGGAGTAACCCTGGATTGTAAACTGTCATGGTCAAAACATATTGATACAACAGTAGCTAAAATGTGGAGAAGTCTGTCCCATAATAAAGCGCTGCTCTGCCTTCTTAACAGCCCTATCAACAAGGCAGGGCCAACAGGCGATGGTTTTGTCACACCTGGACTACTGTTCAGTCGTGTGGACAGGTGCCACACAGAGGGGACTTGGGAAAATTGCAATTGGCTCAGAACAGGGCAGCACTGCTGGCCCTTAAAAGTACACGGCGAGCTAACATGAATGACATGCATGTCAATCTCTCATGGCTCAAAGTGGAAGAGAGATTGACTTCCTCATAACTTGTTTTTGTAAGAGGTACTGAGCTGTCTGTTTAAAATACTGGCACCCATGCATACCCCACAAGACATGCCACCAGAGGTCTCTTCACAGTCCCCAAGTCCAGAACAGACTATGGGAGGCGCACAGTACTTCACAGAACTCTATTCCACATCAGGTAACTGATGTAAGCAGTAGAATCAGATTTAAAAAGCAGGTAAGAATACACCTTATGGAACAGCGGGGACTGTGAACACAAACATAGGCACAGACACATGCATACATATGCACTATACACACACGTACACATGGATTTTGCTTTGTAGATATGTGGTAGTGGAGTATGGGCCTGGGGGCACACTTAGTGTGTTGTGAATTCTGTAATGAATGTATTGTAATGTTTTTTAAATGGTATAACTGCCTTAATTTAGCAGGAACCCAGGAAGAGAAGCTGCTGCCTTGGTAGCAGCTAATGGGGATCCATAATAAATACAAATACAAATCTCTTGATAAGCTGTAGACCACACTATTAACATCTATATTTTTCATAGCTGTCTATTTACCACCACAATCCTATGCTGGCACTAAGACCGCACTCAACGAGCTGTATAAAGCCATAAGCAAACAAGAAAATGCTCATCCAGAGGCGGAGCTCCTAGTGGACGGTGACTTTAATGCAGGAAAACTTTCATCCGTTTTCACTCATTTCTACCAGCATGTTACATGTGCAACAAGAGGGAAAAAACTAAGCTACAGGACTGTTTTGCTAGCATAGACTAAAATATGTTCCCGGATTCTTCCGATTGCATTGAGGACAACACCACATCAGTCACTGGCTTCATCAAAAAAGTGCATAGATGACATCGTCCCCACAGTAACCGTACATGCATATCCCAACCAGAAGCCATGGATTACACGCAACATCCGCACTGAGCTAAGTGGTAGAGCTGCCGCTTTCAAGGAACGGGACTCTAACCCAGATGCTTCTAAAAAATCCCGCTATGCCCTCTGACGAGCCATCAACCAGGCAAAGCGTAAATACAGGACTAAGATTGAATCGTACTACACCGGCTCTCTTGCCTTCTTTGCTCGCTTTGAGGCAAGCAACAGTGAAGCATGCATGAGCGCACCAGCTGTTCTGGACAACTGTGTGATCACGCTCTCCACAGCCAATGTGAGTAAGACCTTTAAACAGGTCAACATTCACAAGACCACAGGGCCAGACGGATTACCAGGACGTGTTCTCCGAGCATACACTGACCAAGTGGCAAGGGTCTTCACTGACATTTTCAACCTGTCCCTGACCGAGTCTGTAATACCAACATGTTTCAAACAGACCACCATAGTCCCTGTGCCTAAGAAAACCAAGGTAACCTGCCTGTTGTGGAGAGGGCAAGACAAAACCTACCCCCCCCCCAGGAGTCCTCAGATCCTCAAAAGGTTCTACAGCTGCACCATCGAGAGCCTCCTGGTTGCATCAATGCCTGGTATAGCAACTGTTCGGCCTCTGACCGCAAGGCACTACAGAGGGTAGTGCGTACAGCGGTACCAGAGCAACAACTCTAGGTCCAAGAGGCTTCTAAACAGCTTCTACCCCAAGCCATAAGACTCCTGAACATCTAGTCGAAAGGCTACCCAGACTATTTGCATTGCGCCCCCCCTTTTACACTGCTGCTACTCTCTGTTGTTATCGTCTATGCATAGTCACTTTAATAACTCTACCTACATGTACATATTACCTCAATTACCTTGACTCACCGGTGGTATGGCAACTGCACATTGACTCTGTACCGATATCCCCCTGTATATAGTCTTGCTATTTTTTTATTTTACTGCTGATCTTTAATTACTTGTTACTTTCATTTCTTATTCTTATTTGCACTGCATTGTTGGTTAGGGGTTCGTAAGTAAGCATTTCAATGTAAGTTCTACACCTGTTGTATTCGGCGCATATGTCTAATAAAATATTATTTGATTAGAAATTACTACCGACCTGTAGCACTCACGTCTGTAGCCATGAAGTGCTTTGAAAGGCTGGTCATGGCTCACATCAACACCATTATCCCAGAAACCATATACCACTCCAATTTGCATACTGCCCCAACAGATCCACAGATGACACAATCTCTATTGCACTCCACACTGCCTTTTCCCACCTGGACAAAAGGAACACCTACGTGAGAATGCTATTCATTGACTACAGCTCAGCATTAAACACCATTGTGCTCATCATTAAGCTAAGAACTCTGAGACTAAACAAGTCCCTCTGCAACTGGATCCTGGACTTCCAGACGATCCGCCCCCAGGTAGTAAGGGTAGGTAACAACACATCTGCCACGCTGATCCTCAACACGGGGGCGGTTTGAGAGCTTCAAGTTCCTTGATGTACACATCACCAACGAACTATCATGGTCCAAAGAGGGCACGACAACAGCTATTCCCCCTCAGGAGAGGCATGGGTCCTCAGATTCTCAAAAAGTTATACAGCTGCACCATCGAGAGCATCCTGAATGGTTGCATCACCGCCTGGTATGGCAACTGCCCAGCCTCCGACCGCAAGGCACTACAGAGGGTAGGGCATATGGCCCATTACATCACTGGGACCAAGCTTCCTTCCATCCAGAACTTCTATACCAGGCGGTGTCAGAGGCCCTAAAAATTGCCAAAGACTCCACCCACCCTAGTCAGAGACTGTTCTCTTTGCTACCGTAGCTTCTAGCCCCAAGCCATAAGCTAATTAAATGTCTACCTGGACTATTTGCATTGACTCACCCCCCCACCCCCATTTTTACGCTACTGCTACTCTCTGTTTATTATCTATGCATACTCACTTTACCTTTACCTACATGAACATATTACCTCGGCTAACCTGTTCCCCCGCACATTGACTCTGTACCGGTACCCCCTGTATGTAGCCTCGCTACTGTTATTTTATTGTTGCTCTTTAATTACTTGTTATTTCTTAACACTTATTTTTCTTAAAACTGCATTGTTGGTTAAGGGCTTGTAAGTAAGCATTTTACTGTAAGGTCTGCACTTGTGGTATTTGGCGCATGTGACTAATACAATTACATTTTGTATTTGATTTGATCGACAGCTTCCCTAACATCAGCTGCCTGTTGGATAAAGAATACATGGGTTTATCACAAAGGGGTCCCATAAGTAGGTAAGAGGTAACTTAATCAGCATTCTTATATACTGTATATTTACCTGGTCAACAACTGCATGTGAGCTATACCCAGACAGAGAGAGGGAAACCTGATACAGTAAACAACCTTTGCCTTCACTGAACTGGGTTTTTCACTTAGCGCTGACTTCATAGCTTGGGAGGTCTCTATTTTAGAGCGCACTGTACTTTCCTCAATCTAGACATCAAATAATGTGGTATTTGTTAGATTATATTGTATTGTATTGTATTGTTATTATGTACAGCATTAGGCTGTCTAACACAGACAGACCAATTCGATATTTTTTTACCATGTTTTGACCAATCAGATTAGCTCTTTTGCCCATAATTGGAATTGGCCTGCCTGTGTTAGACCTTGACCAACAGTAGGCCTAAACACCAGGAAATCGGATAACGTGGGCAATGTTTTTTTGTGTATTTTGTACCAGTTTCCATCTATGTACAAAGGCATAGTCTTCAACAAAAATATAAACGCAGCATGTAAAGTGTTGGTCTCATAAAGCTTATTTCTCTCAAATTTTGTGCACAAATTTGTTAACATCCCTGATGGTGTGGATTTCTCCTTTGCCAACATAATCCACCCACCTGACAGGTGTGGCATATCAAGAAGCTGATTAAACAGAATGATTATTAAACAGGTGTACCTTGTACTGAGGACAATAAAAGGCCACTCTAAAATGTGCAGTTTTGCCACACAACACAATGCCTGCCACAGATGTCTCGAGTTTTGAGGGAGCGTGCAATTGGCATGCTGACTGCAGGAAGGACCACCAGACCTGTTGCCAGAGAATTGTATGTTTATTTCTCTACCATAAGCCGCCTCCAACGTCATTTTAGAGAATGTGTCGGTATGTCCAACCGGCCTTACAACCACAGACCATGTGGTATGGCATCGTGTGGGCGAGTGGTTTTCTGATGTCAACATTGTGAAGAGAGTAACAGTGGGGTTATGGTATGGGCAGGCATAAGCTATGGACAACGAACACAATTGTATTTTTAGCCCGTTGTCGTGCCATTCATCCACCGCCATCACCTCATGTTTCAGCATGATAATGCAGAGCCCCATGTAGCAGGGATCTGTATACAATTCCTGGAAGCTGAAAATGTCCTAGGTCTTCCATGGCCTGCATAGCCACTAGATATGTCACACACTGAGCATTTTTGGGATGCTCTGGATCGGCATGTACGAAAGCGTGTTCCAGTTCCCGCCAATATCCAGCGACTTCGCACAGTCATTGAAGCATAGCCGCGGAAAGTAGTTTGGAGGTGGGGGTGCTGTAGAAATATTTTTTCTGGCGCTGCAGACAGATATATCGGTCCACTAATAAAGGACTATTAAAGGCCCAGTGCATTACTTTTGTGAAATAAAAATTTTTTGACACACATTTGTATTTTTTTATTCAGATATTTCTAATTCTGATTTTTCAGGGGATGCTGCAGCACCCTCAGCACTGCTACTTCCGGTGGCTATGCATTGAAGAGGAGTGGGACAACATTCCACAGGCCACGATCAACAGCCTGATCAACTCTATGCCAAGATGTATCACGCTGCATGAGGCAAATTGAGGTCACACCAGATACTGACTGGTTTTCTGATCCACGTCCCTAACTTTTTCTAAAGGTATCTGTGACCAACAGATGCATAATTGTATTCCCAGTCATGTGAAATCCATGGACTGGGCCTAATGCGTTTATTTCAATTGAATGATTTCTTTATATGAACTGTAAGTTAATAGGAAACCAAAACAAAATAGGAAAAATGCCAAGGGAGATGAATACTTTTGCAAGGCACTGTAAGCAGACAATGAAAGCTCTTACAATATTCAATGATTACATTTGTCAAAAACAGGTTATAGGCTACATGTGCACCACAAAGTCAGAAAAGTAGGCGAAATTAAGAGGTGAAAATAGACCAAATTATTAGGGTGAGGCACATGGGTTACTAACAGCTTACTACACAACATACACTCAGTATTATTGTTTTAGCTACAGTATACATATCTTCCTGGCATATAATTTATACAGCAGCATAGAAGACATTTTTGGACTTACTTTGTTGTGCTGTGCTCACTTGAACAGGAAGGTGGCGCGGCGGTCCTTCGTGGGCAAATTTTGTCATCAAACCTTATCATCAAAGTCTGTCATTCTCTGGATGTATGGTGCTTTCAAGACAACTGGGAACTCGAAGAAAAAAGGTTGAATCATGATGACGTTAGTGATCTTCAGGTCGTAGCTCTAGAAAGAGGTCTGAGTTCTGAATTTACAATTCCAAGTTGGATGACAGTTCAAAACGTATTTTCTCAGTCGTAGCTCATTTTTCCTGAGTTCCCAGTTGTCTTGAACTCACTAAAGTCAGATTTTGAAGTTCAGAGTTAACACTTTTTTTGAGCGTGGCACAAATCATGCTTCATTGACAATGTTGAATGGTTATACTTTTAAACTAGGAAAAGAGATGCTTAGTCTTGACAATGTTGAATGTTTATCATTTTAAACTAGGAAAGGGGACCCTTAATCTTAGACGTGGTACCACACAGCCACTCCACTGAATAGCAGGCTAATGATTGCTTTGCAATGCTTGCAGTTAGCCACTGATTCCTTCCAAACCACTCACTGTTGAATTTGCGATTTCCAACTTGTTATGTAATGTTTATGTCCAATGGCCAATGAGCACCAATAAGTTTTGTTTATAATTTCTCTTCATTATTTCTCTTCATATGACAGGGATTAAAAAGGATTTGCCAGTAGATTGTCGACTTGACTCATGATGATGACTGCTAGCTAAGATTTTGAAAGTATGTAGATATAATGCTACTGTAGATACGTGATTTGATGTCATTTTATCTGTGGCCAATCACCTTGAGCCTTCTTGGATGGGCACTTCTAATGTAACTCTATGGCAGGTAATGTAACTCTAGGGCTTGAATTGTCTAGCTCTACCCTTAGACTTGGACGTGACATAGTGTCCCCATGAGTGACAGAACACTGAGCCAATCACGGCGCAACGCTCCGTATTTTCTGCTGGCTTGCCCCACCACAGAAAGCACTGAGCTAGGCTGAAACACCTGCATTTTGGAGCTTCCTTATTCTAGAAACCAAAAAGAGACCATGTTTGTATGCAGCTTTATTAACTGAATCATATGGTTTTTAAAAATATTGTTTGTAATCTGATATGTAAAAAAACAACAGATAAAAAAACATGAGCTGGCACACATCCAGAAAAATAGCTTGTGTGGAGGTGCTGACTAACGGCAAACTAAAAACCAAGAGCGGAATTACTAAAAATTAACCAAAGAAGAAAGACAGGGCAACCGTCTTTTGTACTAAGTACACCAAGGGTTCGGAGAAAATGAAAGCAATTCTGAAAAAGCACTGGCATATTCTGCAATCAGACAACAAAAAAATTGCACACCTCTTCAGGGAAACCCCACTGGTGGTCTATAAGTGTGGTCACAATATTGGAGATAGTTTGGTGAGATCTGACATGCCCCCTGAGCCCACTCAGACACTCTTGACACCTATCCCAAATGGGAACTACAAATGTGGCTCATGCGCACAGTGTAATAGCACCATAAAAATGTCTTTCTTCAGACACCCACATACAGGTCGAAAGATCCCTGTGAGGGGTATCATCTCATAAAAGACCAAGAGAGTAATCTATCTCATCACCTGTCATGTGGAAAAGCCGACATAGAACAAACGAAAAGACAATTAAAACAACACATAGCTGAACATCGCAGCTCAATCAGGTGTAAGAACATTGACTATCTAGTAGCATCTCACTTTGTTGAAGCTAACCATCCCATCTCCTCCCTCAAATATACAGACATTGAGCTTGTTGCTCTACCAAGGAGAGGTAACATTGAGATCCTACTACTACAAAGAGAGGCTTAATATCCTGCCTAAAAACATTGACCCCTAGTGGTCTGAATATTGACTTTGATCTCAGGCCCTTCTTATGAAAACATTTTCCTTTATGAACAAGTCTTATAAATGTAAAAAAATATTTTTACAGCTTTTTAGCGTACACCTAATATGTTCCCCCTGTTGATGCTCATTATATATTAAGGTTGAACCAAAAGATTACATGTAACAAAAATGAAATACGAAATTATGTGAAATTGAATGAAACAATGTATGTTGACGCTAATATGATGTACAATATTCCATTATGTTTCTATATGAAGGCACAGTGATGCCGAAATATTGGTAAATACCCATTAAATTGCTGGGAGATTATACATGGAGTGTGCGACTTTCTTTATTTTGATAGTGTAATCTGAGATGTGACACATGTTAATTGCCAAAATAAAATGGAAAACAGGAAACCCCTCCCAAAAATATGTATTTCTTTTTTTGCTAAAAATGTGGGGCTCAAAACAGGTGGGGCTCTGAATGATGCGTCGCCACATGATGCGTCGCGTCATAGCGACGTTGGCCAGCTAAACTCATGCGTAGAAGCACCTAATCGCGTCGCAGGCCGTCAACGGGACTCCTTCGATATAAAGTTGTTTTCGACGCAAATGAAAACAGTTTGTTTCACGAGGTTGGGAGGAATAAGTTCAACTGCTTAAGATATTGCCTCGACTCTTGGTTGTGTTTTTTCGATTTCGGACAAACTAGTTTGCAAAATGAACAACTAAGGAAGAATGTTACTATTCTCATTGACTTCTCGAACTCCAAACCACCGTCAGTTTGGTCGCAAGCGTTCGCGGAAGTTTCGTATCTGGGTATAGAAACTCTGCTATAACGTTCCAGGTCATAAAAAAAAAAAAAAAACGTTCCAGGTCATACAAAATAGAATATCAACTGTTTCCACTAGATGGCGGTAAAGCCACATTCACCAATACCGACAAATCTGAAAAAGTGACCACAGGACCACATTATTGCATGTGTCAACGTGAAGTCATCTGAATGATCTTTTATCAAAATGAGAATTAAATGCATGCCTCTGATCAACATAAATCCAAATGAACGAAGCAAAAGTTTGTATGAACAACTTCATGTAGGCTTATGTGGGGGAACAAATGCAGGGGGAAATGACTGTTTTCCCATTGGGGTCTTTTTATTTGATGATAAAATATCATTGTATGGCATTGGATGTGGTTGATAGATTTACACAACCTGAATTCAAAACAGCTGAACTATGAAACACCTGAAAACAATCTATTGAATTCACCTTGAATTTAAAGATGGAAACATTTTAGACTTGATTGCAGAATTGCATATAAACCAAGACAACATAATCAATGACAAACAAAAACATCAAATAACCGCAGGTGGAATCGGTGATTAGTTACACCCCCATACAACGTCAAGCACTTTGAGTTAGAAAAAAACAACAACATAGATATACAAAATACAAATCACCCCAATCAAATAATGATGCAAAGTCAAGGTGTGGTTGTGGATGACGAGACCAAGGTTGCACCTGAAGAGGTAGCAGCAGAGATGTTGAGTTCCTGTAATTTCTCTGTTAGCGTCGGACACTCCTGCTCCAGACTGTGTGGGGGGTCAGTGAGGCACTCTAGAAACTCGCTCCCCGCCACCCTCTTCCCTGTCAGGGGGTCCACCACGTTGCCCACCTTGTAGACGATCTCTGCCAGTTCATGTTTCACATGTCTCGACCTGCGCTCAGCAAGGGCCTTCAGAAGGACTATATCTCCCACAGTGCACTGCTGCAAGGCATCGTGGGCGAAGTAGGTCTTTCTCTTGTTGTAGTACTGTAAGAGAGAGGTGAGAGTGAGGACTGGTACAGTTGTTGGACAACTAGGGATGGTAGATGTCACAGTACCCTGAATAACAAATAAGCTATAACATTGAGTGAGAAATAACCAAAGCAATAGAGAATTTTCTATACAAATTTGCCGGTATCCGTCTAGTTTTTTTTTTTTATACATCAGTGCAGATGACGTAAAGCCGACGAGGAGAGGTTGCCTCCATAGATATGCACCTATTAAGTGAATGTGCTGGACTGGCCTAGAGTACTAATGTAGTGGGCATGAGTCAGGCTCATTGTCTCGTGATGAGGTAGCCCTGCCAGCAACTTCAAAATCAGTGTCCCTCCCGGTCTAATGGTCAAGATGTTTTTTTTCTCCCGTGGGAGATCCCACCTGTGACACTGGGCTGACCCCGTCTGTGTTTACCTTGAGCAGGTACGGGTCCAGAACCAGTCTGGTGACTCTAACTTTTGCTGTCTTCTGCATCTTGGTCCCGATCACTCTGCCGATGATCCATTTAGCATGGACTGAAGCCTGTTTTACAGACATCCTGCTAAAGCTTACAAATTCCTAGAACACATTACACACAGACAGGCTAAATAGGATGACAAAGTTGCACGAGGGTTGTTTAACTGATAAGCCTTGTACCTATTTAAAGTATTTGACCACAGACTTTGGCTGCTGGGTGGCGAAGTGGTCCAAGGAACTGCATCTCAGTGCTAGAGGCGTCACTATAGACCCTGCTTCCAGGCTGTATCACAACCGTGATTGGGAGTCCCATAGGGCGGCGCACAATTGGCCCAGCGTCGCCGGGTTAGGCCGTCATTGTAAATAATAATTTCTTCTTAACTGACTTGCCTAGTTATATACCAACTGTGATATGACACCACCAGATAGATTGGACGGACGGCAAACTAACGTTAGCTTGCCAGTTACCGTTAGCATTTCTTGATCATGTGACTTCGCATTGGCATGAATAAAAAAAGCACACAAGCAAAACAGCAACCTCAACATTGAACTTAACAGTAATGCTATTTTAATGGCAAGATATAAATAGGCAAATCGACTTACTTTATTGGGTAACTGTTCAAGTGAAGGTCAGAATTGTGTCAATGCGATCCGACCGACTCTGGCTTGTTTTGATGACGTACCTACGGAATAATGATGACGTAACTACGGAGTATAAAAAGGAACAATACATTGCCGTTTGGTTCTTGGTTGATTACCTTCCTCAAATCGCATGGGCATTCCTTTCCACAGTAAATACTTAGTGATATACACAGTAATATTTTTACATCAATCAATCACATTTCGTACTTTCTTATTGTTTATCCACATATTTGAACTTACTCTACCAATTGTCTGTGGGGTTGGTTTTTGGGGGTGGAATTTGAGACAAAATATCCAAAGGAACGTATTATTAAACAGACTTTCCAAACGTGGGTCTGTTGTAGACCCACTTCTTCTCAGCTTTCCTCCTGTCAAAATAAAAGTCCTGGACTTGTGCCAAATGTGCACAAACAAGCAATAACTCGTGGGGGATTTGTAGTCTGGGAGACTCGTAGTCTCAAATTCCACCCTATATGAGAACCAACCCCATGGACAATTGGCAGAGTAAGTTAAAATGTAATTTTATTCAACATTTGTGACAGACAAGAGATGTTTAGGTCCAAGAGTTCAATATAGCCTAGCCCTTCTCATGACTCTAATTCCATTCCATGACAGTGGAGATATTCCACGTCACATTTTGCCATGTGAGGAAAATGCACTAACACTCCAAAGCTGTCGGATGCTGTCCAAATGCTTCATCTTAATGTGAATATTCCTCGGTTTTTGGAAACATTTGGAATTTAACTTTCATACCAGCGAGATATAATTTACAACAGATACACATACTGTACGCAGTTTAGTAAAGGTGTACCCGGCTATATTTCCAGAACCACATACAATCCAACCGGAAATTTGGAATGGAATGGTCCAATGGAAAAGCTAGCGCAAGGTGAAAGGATGTGTTGTAGTCGAAGCAGTGTGTGAAAACAGCTGGGTTCAACCTTTTGAATTTGAAAGATTCTTTCTCGCTTATATGAACATTTTTACCATCGAGGACCACTTTGGAAACAAGCGTTTTAATGAATACTTTCAATGGATATCCTCTGGGTCCACATTGTACAGTTTGTTGTTCCAAAGATTTCCAAAACCTTATCACTGGTGAGGATTAATACAGTTCATAAATGTTAAAACAGAGTGTCTGGATAGTAGTTCATTGATCCAGATATGGTCCATACCTTCAGTTTAAGAATTCAAGGGCTGGATATACCCCCCTTGGGCTCTTGAGAGCTGGTATAGCCTAGTTCAATAGTGGAATAGAAGCTAGGAAAATGTACTTTGTCAGCCACCCTCCAGTGTTACCACTCGATCTGTTAAAAAACATAACTCTTGTTTTTTTCATAATGTCTTAACAGAACAAATAGATTTTGTTAGGCTCTTCACTTTTACGTTTTCTTATCTGCATGTCTGGTCATTTTAACACAGCAATAACCCCCCAGCCTGCAGCTTCTAATCAGACCAATCGTTGAGCATTGGAACACATCCCTCTTTGTTTTCCACTGGAGAACATTTACATTTACATTTAAGTCATTTAGCAGACGCTCTTATCCAGAGCGACTTACAAATTGGTGCATTCACCTTATGACATCCAGTGGAACAGTAGTGCATCTAAATCTTTTAAGGGGGGGGTGAGAGGGATTACTTTATCCTATCCTAGGTATTCCTTAAAGAGGTGGGGTTTCAGGTGTCTCCGGAAGGTGGTGATTGACTCCGCTGTCCTGGCGTCGTGAGGGAGTTTGTTCCACCATTTGGGGGCCAGAGCAGCGAACAGTTTTGACTGGGCTGAGCGGGAACTGTACTTCCTCAGTGGTAGGGAGGCGAGCAGGCCAGAGGTGGATGAACGCAGTGCCCTTGTTTGGGTGTAGGGCCTGATCAGAGCCTGGAGGTACTGAGGTGCCGTTCCCCTCACAGCTCCGTAGGCGAGCACCATGGTCTTGTAGCGGATGCGAGCTTCAACTGGAAGCCAGTGGAGAGAGCGGAGGAGCGGGGTGACGTGAGAGAACTTGGGAAGGTTGAACACCAGACGGGCTGCGGCGTTCTGGATGAGTTGTAGGGGTTTAATGGCACAGGCAGGGAGCCCAGCCAACAGCGAGTTGCAGTAATCCAGACGGGAGATGACAAGTGCCTGGATTAGGACCTGCGCCGCTTCCTGTGTGAGGCAGGGTCGTACTCTGCGGATGTTGTAGAGCATGAACCTACAGGAACGGGCCACCGCCTTGATGTTAGTTGAGAACGACAGGGTGTTGTCCAGGATCACGCCAAGGTTCTTAGAGCTCTGGGAGGAGGACACAATGTAGTTGTCAACCGTGATGGCGAGATCATGGAACGGGCAGTCCTTCCCCAGGAGGAAGAGCAGCTCCGTCTTGCCGAGGTTCAGCTTGAGGTGGTGATCCGTCATCCACACTGATATGTCTGCCAGACATGCAGAGATGCGATTCGCCACCTGGTCATCAGAAGGGGGAAAGGAGAAGATTAATTGTGTGTCGTCTGCATAGCAATGATAGGAGAGACCATGTGAGGTTATGACAGAGCCAAGTGACTTGGCGTATAGCGAGAATAGGAGAGGGCCTAGAACAGAGCCCTGGGGGACACCAGTGGTGAGAGCACGTGGTGAGGAGACAGATTCTCGCCACGCCACCTGGTAGGAGCGACCTGTCAGGTAGGACGCAATCCAAGCGTGGGCCGCGCCGGAGATGCCCAACTCGGAGAGGGTGGAGAGGAGGATCTGATGGTTCACAGTATCGAAGGCAGCCGATAGGTCTAGAAGGATGAGAGCAGAGGAGAGAGAGTTAGCTTTAGCAGTGCGGAGCGCCTCCGTGATACAGAGAAGAGCAGTCTCAGTTGAATGACTAGTCTTGAAACCTGACTGATTTGGATCAAGAAGGTCATTCTGAGAGAGATAGCGGGAGAGCTGGCCAAGGACGGCACGTTCAAGGGTTTTGGAGAGAAAAGAAAGAAGGGATACTGGTCTGTAGTTGTTGACATCGGAGGGATCGAGTGTAGGTTTTTCAGAAGGGGTGCAACTCTCGCTCTCTTGAAGACGGAAGGGACGTAGCCAGCGGTCAGGGATGAGTTGATGAGCGAGGTGAGATAAGGGAGAAGGTCTCCGGAAATGGTCTGGAGAAGAGAGGAGGGGATAGGGTCAAGCGGGCAGGTTGTTGGGCGGCCGGCCGTCACAAGACGCGAGATTTCATCTGGAGAGAGAGGGGAGAAAGAGGTCAGAGCACAGGGTAGGGCAGTGTGAGCAGAACCAGCAGTGTCGTTTGACTTAGCAAACGAGGATTGGATGTCGTCGACCTTCTTTTCAAAATGGTTGACGAAGTCATCTGCAGAGAGGGAGGAGGGGGGGAGGGGGAGGAGGATTCAGGAGGGAGGAGAAGGTGGCAAAGAGCTTCCTAGGGTTAGAGGCAGATGCTTGGAATTTAGAGTGGTAGAAAGTGGCTTTAGCAGCAGAGAGAGAAGAGGAAAATGTAGAGAGGAGGGAGTGAAAGGATGCCAGGTCCGCAGGGAGGCGAGTTTTCCTCCATTTCCGCTCGGCTGCCCGGAGCCCTGGAGAAGAGAGAAAAAAGAAAGTGAAGTCAGAAATCATAGCAAATGTATGCATAGCAGAGAGTAAACAGTTCGCTCCGTCCCTGAGTGGGAATTGGATGCGTGTCAGAACCAACCAACCACAGGCCAATCTGGTCTTAATCAGGCACATGCTGAGGAGAGAACACAATAGGTCTGGTTCTCCTCGTGTTAGTTTCCCATTTAAGGGAAACACTGTGGATATCTAGCCCAGGTCTACCGCTGCCTCTGCACTGACTCACAGATAACAGCCAACAGAACATAGACTACCCCGTAGAACAGGACCACTCATAACGCTCACTAATATATCAGCATCACATAGTGTACATTTACTGTAGCCAGGGAGGTCAAATGACTAGATGTAATTTAGATCATCTTTGTGTTATACATATTCTAAGTGTTGTGAATGAGGTATCGATGTATGAATGTAACTTGAGGATATCAACTCAAAATTTACATGCTTATAACATGCTGTTATAACGGTTTTATATTTGCATATGGGATAAAAACATCCTTAAAAGTACATGCACATGTATGTTTTCACAAGATTACTGGCTGTGACATAATGACTGGATGTCTAAATGTAAATGTAAATGTCTAGTCACACAAGCCATGCAACCAGAGGTCTCTTCACAGTCCCCAGTTCCAGAACAGAGGCTGCGAAACAAAGTATTAAATAAAGTCATGACTTAATGGAACATTCTGCCACCCAGGTAACTCAAGCTAGCAATAAAACCAGATTAAAAACTACATAAAAGAACACCTTATGGCATGATAGGGACTGTGAAGAGACACACAGACATTTGAATGCATTTTGTATTCAGCATTTTGCATCTTCAGTATTTTGCATTTAATTATGTACAGTATATATTTTATTATGTACACTACATGACTAAAAGTATGTGGACACCTGGACACCTGCTTGAACATCTCATGGGCATTAACATGGAGTTGGTCCCCCTTTGCTGCCAAAACAGCCTCCACTCTTCTGGGAAGGCTTTCCACTAGAAGTTGGAACGTTGCTGCGGGGACTTTCTGCCAAACAGCCCTAAATGCATTAGTGAAGTCGAGTACTGATGTTGGGCAATAAGGCTTGGCTCGCAGTCGGCGTTCCAATTCATCCCAAAGGTGTTCTATGGGGTTCAGGTAAGGGCTCTGTGCAGGCCAGTCAAGTTTTTCCACAAACCATTTCTGTATGGATCTCACTTTGTGCACATGGGCATTGTCATGCTGAAACAGGAAAGGGCCCTCCCCAAACTGTTGCCACTAAGTTGGAAGCACAGAATCGTCTAGAATGTCCTTGTATGATGTAGCAATAAGATTTCCCTTCACTTGAACTAAGGGCCCTAGCCTGAACCATGACAAACAGCTCCAGACCATTATTCCTCCTCCACCAAACTTTACAGTGGGCTCTATGCATTGGGGCAGGGAGCGTTCTCCTGGTATATGCCAAATCCAGATTCGTCCGTCGGACAGCCAAATGGATTAAATCGTTTTTATTCTCATCAATCTACGCACAATAACCCATAATCACAAAGCAAAAACAGTTTAAAAAAAAAAAATTGATAAAAAAACTAAACTGAAATATTACATTTACGTAAGTATTCAGACCCTTTACTCAGTTCTTTGCTGAAGCACTTTTGGCAGTGTTTACAGCTTCTAGTCTTCTTGAGTATGACGTTAAAAAGCTTGGCACACCTGTGTTTGTGGAGTTTCTCCCATTCCTCTCCGCAGATCCTCTCAAGCTCTGTCAGGTTGGATGGGGAGTGTTGCTGCACAAATCTTTTTAGGTCTCTCCAGAGATGTCCGATCGGGTTCAAGTCCGGGCCCTGGCTGGGCCACTCAAGGACATTCAGAGACTTTTCCCAAAGCCACTTCTGCGTTGTCTTGGCTGTGTGCTTAGGCTCATTGTCCTGTTGGAAGGTGAACCTTCGCTCCAGTTTGAGGTCCTGAGCGCTCTGGAGCAGGTTTTCATCAATGCTCTCTCTGTACTTTGCTCTGTTCATCTTTCCCTCGATCCTGACTAGTCCTCCATTCCCTGCCATTGAAAAACATCCCCACAGCATGATGCTGCCACCACCATGCTTCACCATAGGGATGGTGACAGTTTTCCTCCAGACGTTACACTTGGCATTCAGGCCAAATAATTACATATGGGTTTCATCAGACCAGAGAATCTTGTTAATCATGTTCTGAGTCCTTTAGGTCTCAAACTCAAACTGTGCCTTTTACTGAGGAGTGGCTTCCGTCTGGTCACTCTACCATAAAGGTCTGATTGGTGAAGTGCTGCAGAGATAGTTGTCCTTCTGGAAGGTTCTCGTATCTCTACAGAGGAACTCTGGAGCTCTGTCAGTAACCATCAGGTTCTTGGTCACCTCCCGACCAAGGCCCTTCTCCCCCACTTCCTCAGTTGGACTCCAAAGAAGTTTGAGGAATATCTCAAGGATGATCAATGGAAGCAGGATGCACCTGAGCTCAATATCGAGTCTCATAGCAAAGGGTTTGAATACTTATGTGAATGAGGTATTTATGTTTTTTATTGTTAATATATCTGCAAAAATATCTAAAAGCCTGTTTTTGCTTTGTCGTTATGAGGTATTTTGTGTAGATTGATGAGGAAAAAATGTATTTAATCAATTTTAGAATAAGACAGTACGTAACAAAATGTGGAAAAAGTCAAGTGGTCTGAATACTTTCCGATTGCACTGTATAGTGTATGTGATTTCTGTTTGGGATATGATTTTGATATTTTGTAGTCTCGCCTGGCTATCTTAAGATGAATGCACTAGCTGTGGGTCGTAGCTGTGGGTCGCTTTGAATGGCTAAATTGTAATGTAAATGTTGTCATATGTATGTTTATGTATATTATGTATGTTATTTGTTGTGTTGTTTCCTGTTTAGACCCCAGGAAGAGTTGCCGCTGCCTCGGCAGCAGCTAGTTGTGGATGCTAATAAATACGAATAGTAAAAAATACATAGTTACATTCAAACATAAAATACTATATGAGATACCAGAACTATCTTCCTCATGGTTTCTATGATAGCAGAGTGTGAGAGACAACTCTTTACAGACTATACTGTATATCTGACTAGATGGTACACTCCTAGGAAACAAAAAGGGTCTATCTAGGCTCTGGGTAAGTTGCAGGAGATTCATGGCACAAACAGGGAGCCCAGCCAACAGCGAGTTGCATAAATCCAGACGAGAGATGACAAGCGCCTGAATTAGGACCTGTGCCGCTTCCTGTATGAGGTAGGGTCGTACTCTACGGGTGTTGTAGAGCATGAACCTGAAGGAGTGAGTCACTACTTTGATGTTTGCAGAGAACGATAGGGTGTTGTCCAGGGTCATGCCAAGGTTCTTTGCACTCTGGGAGGGGGACACCATGGAGTTGTCAACCGTGATGAGGAGGTCTGGAGTGGTGTCCTGGTTAAACAAAGACAATGGGTGTGAAACATACATGATGAGTCAAAAATCTATACATCCCAACTAATGAATTGTACTTTAAATTGAAGTTATGTTTCAAATCTGAAGAGGTGCTTTCATTAAACATACTCCACGCACGTCTTCAGTAACCTTGCTGGAGGGTTAGGGTTAGGGTTTAGGGTTCAAATCTATACCTCCCCACGAATGAATTGTACTTTGTATGGTAGTTCTTTTTCAAATTTGCAGAGGTGCTTTCATTAACACACGTCTTCAGTAGCCTTGCTGGATTTTCGCAAACAAACAAGGGTAGACCTTCCAGGACTGTTTTCCGGTGTGCCACAGTGTTGGAGTTCTGAAAAACAATACATACAAGAAAACAATAGGATTTACTTTACATATTTGTGTGTACTTTGTGGCATTTATGATACCTTAAAGCAATTTGTAAATATCTGGGCTACTCAACATAATGCACATAGAAATGTGAGTTATAGATCTGCCATTCGCATTGAACGCAAGTCTAAGAAGCGGTAGATATGTTCTATGTGTGCTATTTCTATGCTTCCCATGCTTAAGTATAGCTTTTACTTTCGGGTTTGTACACCAGGATCAAACAACTGAAAATACAATATTTTCGGTTATGGAAAATATGTATATTTCACAGCAGTTTAGATGGTACAGTGATGTTTTGTCACAAACTGAAATTAGGCATACTGTTCTAATTTTAGCAACCAGGAAATAGCGGAGCGATTTCTGCATAGTGCATCTTTAAATGCCGATAGTGCTAAAACGTGTTAAATAGCTGAAAGATTAAACATTTTGTGGCGCTCCCTTGAGCTAACATACGTCACCCTCACATTTAAATGAAACACATCAAGGATCTGTTGATGGCAACAAAAAGGAAACAGATCAAAGGCCTTTGCTGAAAGCTCATACTGCCTGCTACTTGATAGGCTTTGAAAGTACAACATTAGACAGAGAAAAACACACACGGTTAAAGTAGTACCACCAGATTGTGAACATTTTGTCTAGCCTATCTTGACAATGAAAGTACAGTTAAGCCTACGGCCAAGCTATGAAAAACACATGCTCAGTCTGCAGCAACTATCAAAGAATACAAAAATCTACTCAATTTACCTCATCTGGACAAAATAGGACGGGCCATCGGTCCTGGACCTCAGATACCATTGGAGCCATGTTGACAATCTCTTTCCTTCACAGAGAAAAGGTCAGGTGCATCTTCTGACTGATGAATGTTGAATCTCTCCTTCTCTTTTTAATTTCCTCCACAATGATTAGCCTTTCCTTCTCCAGACTATCATCATTTCGGCCCTCGGTATGGTCGTCTGCTAAATGACTTAAATGTAAATGTAAATGTAGTCTTTTCTTAGTAACATTAGGCGTATTCGAGCAGATCACTTTTGGCATGTTGCATTTTTGGTATAAAAAATAACGAGAGTCGCACACTCCATATATAAACTCCCAGTAATTGATTGGGTTGATTGGGTAATTTATCCAATCAATTACTGGGAGTTATATATGGAGTGTGCGTGACTATTTTCATAGCTTATAGTTTATTTGTCATTAGTCAGCACCTCTACATAAAACAATTTTCTCTGGGTGTGCGCCAGCTCATGTTTTTATTGCATTATGGGTATAACAATTGTCAGACTTGCGACTACATGTCGACTGCATGACCTTTACAACAACCACATGATCAAAGGTCATGAACTTTCAACTGCACTTGACTGGAAATTTCTGCAGTTGCTTCTCACCAACTGCAACATGAAGTTGGAACCAAAGAATTGTGGGAGACAACGTTCTGTTTTTTGGAAGCAGAAGGCACTACTATCAGGATAAAGGTAAGATCCAGACCGTGTTGAAGTAACAATGTTTATTACAGCAACAGGGGCAAAGGTACAGGACCGCAGGCAGTCTCAGGCAGAGTGGTGGTTATTCATGTTTTTAATAAAGACGACTATACATGAACAGACTATACAAAACAAGAAAAGTGAAAACCTAAACAGTCCTATCTGGTGCAAACACAGAGACAGGAACAATCACCCACAAAACCCAACACAAAACAGGCTACCTAAATATGGTTCCTAATCAGAGACAATGACTAACACCTGCCTCTGATTGAGAACCATATCAGGCCAAACATAGAAATAGACAAACCAGACACACAACATAGAATGCCCCCCCAGCTCACGTCCTGACCAACACTAAAACAAGGAAAACACATACGAACGATGGACAGAACGTGACACACGGCCGTTGAAAGAAGAGGACCAAGGCGCAGAGTGGTGAGCGTACAATCTCTTTTTATTAGAAAAAGACGCCAAACAAAACAATTCTAATTAATTGTCTGGCAACAGCTCTGGTGGACATTCCCGCAGTCTGCATGCTGATTTGCACGCTGCCTCAAAACTTGACACACCTGTGGCATTGTGTTGTGTGACGAAACTGCACATTTTAGAGTGGCCTTTTGTTCCCAGCACAAGGTGCACCTGTGTAATTATCATGCTGTTTAATCAGCTTCTTGATATGCCACACCTGTCAGGTGGATGGAATCGAGCCGGTTGGTCACATGTGTAATAGTGGAGTATTGGCCTGGGGGAAGACACTAAATGTATTGGGTAAAGTGTTATGAAATATAATGTCATGTACTATTTTAAATTGTGTTTATACCTGCCTTAATGTTGCTGGACCCCAGGAAAAGTAACTGTTGCCTTGGCAGCAGCTAATGTGGATCCTTAATAAATACAAATACAAGACTCAACTAACAAAATCTGACCAGAGAGTACTGACCAGAGTGGTCCAGGACCTTAAGAACAGTTTTCAGTTCTCTCAAGGTTAGGTGGATGTCCTCAAAGAGACTTGCAGCAATATGACCACAAACTGTAAGTCCACGTGACTTCACTGTCTGTGAATCATTATTAACAATGACTGGGAAAACAGACTATCTATAGGGACAATCCAGGAGGAATAACATTGTTGTCGGTGGCATACCAGAGTCTTCACATGAGAACTGGGCCGAGTCAGAGGAGAAAGGAGGGAAAATGATAACTGAAAATCTGCAGATGGATCATAGGAAGATGGGTGGAGCGTGCCCCCACAGGTCTAGAAAACCTGTAACCAGCCAAGGTGACAGACTACTGATAGTAGTCAAGTTCCTAAGGTTTAAGGACAAGATGGCCGCTCTGGAGAGAGCCAAGAACTTGAGAGGAACCAACATCTTCCTTAACTACTCGGAAGATGTGCGCCAGAGATGGGAAGAACTTATCCCGGCCAAGAAAACTGCCAGAGAGCATGGGTACATTGCTTACATCCGCTACAACAGGCTCATTGTCCACCCTCCCTCCCAAAAGACCGGCAGGAGTGAGAGAGCTCAGCTTCCAGGTTAGTAGCTTCAGCCACTGAGGCCGGTTAGACATGCTGCCAAATACTCTAAAAAGACCTTGGAGGCGGCTTATGGTAGAGAAATGGACATTCTGGTGGACATTCCTGCAGTCAGCATGCCAATTGCACGCTCCCTCAAAACTTGAGACATCTGTGGCATTGTGTTGTGTGACAAAGCTGCACATTTTAAATGGACCTTTATTGTCCTTAGCACAAGATGCACCTGTGTAATGATTATGCTGTTTAATCAGCTTCTTGATATATCACACCTGTCAGGTGGATGGATTATTTTGACAGAGGAGAAATGCTCACTAACAGGGATGTAAACACATTTCAGCACATCATTTGAGAAAAATAAGCTTTCTGTGAGTAATTGTTTTTCAGCTCATGAAACATGAAACCAACACTTTACATGTTCCGTTTATTTTTTTGTTCATTGTAGTATAGGGAATCATTGAACCATTTAAATTGATGTGAAATAAACACTACATGACCAAAAGTATGTGGACACCTGCTCATCGAACAATTCATTCCAATGTCATGGGCATCAATATGGACTTGGTCCCCCCTTTGCTGCTATAACAACATCCACTCTTCTGGAAAGGCTAGAGTCGTATAGGATGTCATTGTATGTTGTAGCATTAATATTTCCCTTCACTGGAGCTAAGGGGCCTAGCCTGAACAATGAAAAACTGCCTCAGACCATTATTCCTTCTCCACCAAACCATCAATCAGGTAGCTCACCAAACCGAGATTCGTCTGTCAGACTGCCAGATGGTGAAGCTGTGTGCTCGATTTGATATACCTGTCAGCAACGGTTGTGGCTGAAATAGCAGAATCCACTAATTTGAAGGGGTATCCACCTACTTTTGTATGTGGCATTATAACGCCGCCATTATTTGTCAGTTTGTGGCCCGCCTGTTAGGACTGCTGTTTTTACAGCTGTTTGAAACTGGTGGACCAAAACGAAAGTTCTTTCGGTTTTACTTTTGTTTTGGTCCACCAGTTTCAAACAGCTGTAAAAACAGCAGTCCTAACAGGCGGGCCACAAACAGACGAATAATGGCGCAGTACAACAGTGGTGTTAACGGCATTGCGGAACGTACAACTCACCGATCATTGTCAGGGATGGGCTATTGCATCAGACGACCACCCCGGGTTCAACTCCTATCGGTTAAAAACAAGAAGAAGAGGCTTCATTGGGCACGCGATCACCAACACTGGACAATTGAGGAGTGGAAAAACATTGCCTGGAACATGACAGTGATTTAATTTTACTTGAGTGGCCTGCTCAGTCCCCAGACCTCTATCCATTAGATCATTTTGGGATGAGATGGAATGGGCTGTTCCCAGCATGAATGTACCGGCATCCAAATTGCAGCATCTGCCTGATGCCATCAGCATTGACCAACATCCCTGTGGAAAGTTTTCAACACCTTTTACAATCCCTGATGAATTCAGGCTGTTCTGGAGGCAAAGGGGGATTCGACCCGATACTAGATGGGTGTAGCTAATAAACTGGCCGTTGAGTGTATATTGTGATGTACCATTTGACATACATTTATATCAGTGGAGGCTGCTGAGGGGAGGACAGCTCATAATGATGGCTGGAACAGCGGAATGGAATGGCATCAAACCATGTGTTTGATGTATTTAATGCCATTCCATCTCTTCTGCTCCAGCCATTACCACGAGCCCATCCTCCCAAATTAAGGTGCCACCAACCTCCTGTGATATATATATATATATATATATACACACTTTAAAAAATACTTTATATATGTTTGATGTTTGAATGTATTTATAACGTATTATCTACTTTTTTTTTAACATACATTATTTGGCCAAGTTTTATATTTGACATATATCCTAAAAAAGGTATTTTAAATGTATTTTTTGTCTATATGGCTGTGTCTGCGTAATCATCATGAACAGGACAGGTCTGTACTTCTCAGACCAAACAAACACAGAAATGGGAGTGAGAGAAAAGGAAAGGGGCTCAGGGATAGAAGGAGGGATGAATAAAGAAGGACTGCATGGGAAGGACACATGGAGGGGAACGTAAACCTGCATGCATCACTGACATGACATCCCATGGAGCTCTGGGATTCCGTGTGTGTGTGTTTTGACCTATACGAGTGGAATATTATTGTGGTAATTATTAGATGATTTACAGCCTTCTCTCCAACAGGTAATGTCATAAGTATGAGCTAGACAGACAACACAGACCAAACAGCACCTGTGTACACTACGGACACAAACAGGACACAGTGACACATTCACAGATAAATAAAGGTTTAAACAGACACCATTCATTATTAGTATTAGCTGTAGCAACAGCATTAGAAGTGTTGGAGTAAGTACACACTCCAATAGTACTTTGAAATGCTCCATATGAAGGAAGTGATGCTTGAAGGCCAAGGAAAAGCCAGGATCTCATGTTTGTGCCGATGTCATCGTTGACTAATGGGACATGGTGGTTGTTGAACAAACTCACCTCCGGCCAATGAGACGCTATGTGAGGTCACCACACACCAATCATTTATTGCACCTGGGACAGTTCTTCAGATGAGGTCACAGCGAGCAAATGAGACTGTGGAACAAGGTTACAATTATACAGTTATGAGTAAATAGTTTCACAATATTTTCTTTCTGCTAAGTCATGCACGAAGGTTGAGTCAAAAGTCAAGCACTTCAACAGAATTTATTTTGCATACTATAAGAGATTAAAATACAGAATCACTAATGGTATGCTATGGACCTCTGGCATCCACACACACACTGTATGTGCAGTGAATAACAATAAATAATTTAAACTCATTAAAATGTTAGATTAGCCAGTTGTTTGACCCTTTGAACCAGGGCTGGGGTCAATTAGATTTATTTGTATTTTTTACTTGTAACTTTTTTTTAAACTTTTGAAAGAAATAGCTTCGACTACTCAGTTTATTGCAAATAGATGCAGTTTTTTAAACATTTTGAATTGTTATGTAAGTTTACGTCTATTAGAATTGACCGCAGCCCTGCTGTGATCTCTCTCCCTGCTCATCTGTTTAGCCATGTGCCATGGTGGCCCAACGTCTGCAGGTCTGAGCTGTGAGGTTAAACCAGCACCACCTCCACATCAACACTGACTGGAGGGAAGGAGAAACATGAGACAGACAGGTCCCTGGTCTTAATGTAGGGTGGGTCGGTTAGATAGCCATCTCTCACACACACAGCCATCTCTCTGACACACACACACACACACACACACACACACACACACACACTGCTCTAATCATCACTGGCTGTGCTTAAACAGGGTCTGTTAGCCCCTGGGGAGCGCATTCGTTAACCCCTCAGTAAATCAATGCATTGTGAAAACAAACACGTTACAAGTCATGTATGTTAGCTGACTAGTACTGCCTACCCGGCCGAGACGCTTCCTGTCCCACCAGCCTCATCCTTCTCTTCCTCAGGCCCGCTAACCGCTAGACGCTGCCTCTGTTTCGCTAATCTGTCACTATAAGCTTTTAACCTTATCATAAAATGACTGACTGCACTCAGTGAATACGTTGCTGTGGAAAAGAGCATGTTGTGAAATTAATAAATCTAGCTATCCTAAATGACAATGTTTACGCTAGCTATTACACTATGTACAGACCTCCCTGTGCAGTTAACGAACATGGTTTGCAGAATACATCAAAATATGTCAAGTTTCCCTGTATTTGAGCGGGAAACTGTGAAGTGAGATGTCTATTTCTGTTCAACGTTGTGTCTGTTTGCTACTTTTTATTAAATTATGAATAGCTGTTCTTTAGGCTATGGCCTAAAATACATGTGTTCATATGGGCAGAATATTTTTTTTTTATTATTATATTTTTTTTTCACCTTTATTTAACCAGGTAGGCCAGTTGAGAACAAATTCTCATTTACCATTGAGACCTGGCCAAGATAAAGTAAAGCAGTGCAACACAAACAACACAGAGTTACACATGGGATAAACAAACGTACAGTCAATAACACAATAGAACAATTTATATACAGTGTCAGCAAATGTAGTAAGATTAGGGATGTAAGGCAATAAATAGGCCATAATGGCGAAATATTTACAATTGAGCAATTAACACTGGAGTGATTAGATGTGCAGAAGGATGTGCACGTAGAGATACTGGGGTGCAAAAGGAGCAAAATAAATAACAATATGGGAATGAGGTAGTTGGGTGTAGGCTTTTGATTAGTTTCAATAAAAAAAGACTGTCACATGATTATAGAACTGCAAACATTGTGCTTTTAGAGACAGAAAGTAACAATAGGATATGATTTAAGGGTTTGCAGTCCATCTGTTAGGCTACTGTGTCACGACTCCCACCGATAGGCCCTCTGCGGTCGTCGTCGCCGGTCTACTAGCCGCCACCGATCCCTTTCCTTTTCGTTTTGTCTTATTGGTTGCACCTGTTCCCTGTTTCGTTTCTTGATTTATGTCTATTTAAGCCTGTTAGGTCCGCCTATGTTTGTGCGGGATTGTTACTCTGTCGGTTGTGGATGTGTTTTTGTGTTTGTTTTCTCCGGACTGTTTGGTCCTGTGTTTGGGCTGGTCTGTTTTATGCGCCCTGTATTTTGGCGTGACCGTTTTGTGCCGGAGAATAAACTCCAACCCACTACTCCTAGTAAACTCTGACAGAATCCCGCACCTTTTTGAATGGAGTCAACAGGAGCAGCCACACCTCCTCTCCCATCGATGGAGGAGCGAGCCCTTCATCATACGGCCATTCTCCACCGGATTGGGTCGGCAATGGACCAGAGGATGGAGAGGATGGACTGATGGGAGAGGAGTGGCCTCCCTACCTCACCTCCAGCTCCTCTTCTACCAGCACCACCTACCCCTCCTCCGGCGTCCGGATCCGGTGCCCTGCATCTGGCGCTCCCCAGCAAGTACGATGGAACGGCGGCTGGGTGCCAGGGGTTCCTGATACAGTTGGAGTTGTACCTGGCTACCGTTCGTCCGACTCCCTCGGGGGAGGAGAGCGTGAGCGCCCTCGTCTCCTGTCTGACGGGTCGAGCCCTGGAGTGGGGCAACGTAGTGTGGAATGGCCCAGACTCGGCGAGGGATCACTACCCCGAGTTCACCCGCCGGTTCCGGGCCGTGTTCGACCACCCACCGGAGGGCCGAGTTGCGGGTGAACGGCTGTTTCCCCTGCGACAGGAGATGAGGAGCGCGCATGACTTTGCGCTGGAGTTGCGGACCTTGGCCGCAGGGGTGGGGTGGAACAACAGGGCCCTGATAGACCACTATCGCTGTAGCCTCCGGGAGGATGTCCGCAGGGAGCTAGCTTGTCGGGACACCACCCTCTCCCTCAACGAACTTATCGACATGTCCATCCGACTGGACAATCTGCTGGCTGCCCGCGGGCGTCCAGAACGGGCCCTGTTGGTTCCACCTCCAGGCCCTCCCGCACCTATCTCCATGGAGTTAGGGGGGGCCGCATCGAGGGGGACCGGAGGAGGAGTCTCCTTCTGCACCGGGTGTGGTCGGAGAGGACATACTGCCGATCAGTGCTGGAGGAGCTCGTCTGAGAGTCGGGATGGCAGGCAGAGCACTCCTCATTCACCCCAGGTGAGTCAGCACCAGACTCACCCAGAGCTCTCGGTTGGCCATATGTTCTTACTAATTTATTTTTCTGAGTTTTCTCCCTCTCTACAGCATAAGGCGCTAGTTGATTCAGGTGCAGCTGGGAACTTTATGGATCGTGGGCTCACGTTAAGGCTAGGGATTCCCCTGGTGTCGTTAGACCAACCTTTCCCCGTGCACAGTCGACCATTAGGGTCAGGGCTGGTCGGGGAGGCCACGGTGCCACTGGACATGGTAAAGCAGGGGAATCATAAGGAGCAGATCAGTCTCTTCCTTATTGATTCGCCTGCATTTCCAGTGGTGCTGGGGATTCCCTGGCTGGCTAATCACAATCCTGAAATTTCATGGAGACAGGGGGCTCTCAGAGGGTGGTCAGAGGAGTGTTCAGGCAGGTGCATAGGAGCTTCCATCGGTGCGACGACGAGTCCAGACCAGGTTTCCACTGTGCGCATTCCCTCTGAATATGCCGATTTGGCTATCGCCTTCTGTAAAAAGAGGGCGACAAAATGACCACCTCATCATAGAGGGGATTGCGCGATAAACCTCCTGGAAAACACTGCACTTCCCAGGAGTCACGTGTACCCATTGTCCCAGGAGGAGACAGTGGCGATGGAGACATACTACACTGAGTCTCTGGGACAGGGGTACATTCGGCCCTCCACGTCACCAGTCTCTTCGAGCTTCTTTTTTGTGAAGAAAAAGGAGGGAGGTCTGCATCAGTGCATTGATTATAGAGGTCTAAATTCCATCACAGTGGGGCTTAGTTACCCACCACCTCTCATCACCACGGCAGTGGAATCATTTCATAGGGTGCGTTTCCTCACAAAACTGGACCTTAGGAGTGCGTATAATTTGGTGCGTATCCGGGAGGGAGAGGAGTGGAAGACCGCGTTTAGTACCACATCTGGCCATTATGAGTACCTCGTCATGCTGTATGGGTTGAAGAATGCTCCAGCCATTTTCCAATCTTTCGGAGACGAGATTCTCAGAGACCTGCACAGGCAGGGGGTGGTAGTGTATATCGATAATATACTGATCTATTCTGCCACACGCGCCATGCACGTGTCTCTGGTGCGTAGGGTACTTGGGCGACTGCTGGAGCATGACATGTACATCAAAGCTGAGAAATGTGTGTTCTCCAAACAAGCCGTTTCCTTCCTGGGTTATCGCATTTCCACCTCTGGTGTGGTGATGGAGTGTGACCGCGTTACAGCCGTGCGTAATTGGCCGACTCCGACCACGGTAAAGGAGGTGCAGCGGTTTTTAGGGTTTGCCAATTACTACCGGAGGTTTATCTGGGGTTTTGGTCAGGTGGCTGCTCCCATTACCTCACTGCTGAAGGGGGGGCCGGCGCGCTTGCGCTGGTCAGCAAAGGCGGGCAGAGTTTTCAGTCATCTGAAGGAGCTATTCACAGACGCTCCCGTGCTGGCTCATCTGGACCCCTTGTTGGCCTATATAGTGGAGGTGGACGCGTCCGAGGCTGGGGTGGGAGCCATGCTATCACAGCGCTCGGGCGCGCCACCAAAGCTCCGCCCCTGCGCTTTCTTCTCGAAGAAGTTCGGTCCGGCGGAGCAGAACTATGACGTGGGGGACCGGGAGTTGTTATCTGTAGTCAAGGCTCTGAAGGTGTGGAGACATTGGCTTGAGGGGGCCAAGCACCCTTTCCTCATCTGGACTGACCATCGTAATCTCGCGTACATCCGGGCAGCGAGGAGACTGAATCCGAGTCAGGCCAGGTGGGCCATGTTCTTTACCCGATTTTGTTTTACGATTTCCTATCGGCCAGGCTCACTTAATACGAAGGCTGACGCGCTGTCCCGCCTATATGACACAGAGGAGCGGCCCATCGATCCGACTCCCATCCTCCCAGCTTCATGTCTGGTAGCACCGATGGTATGGGAGGTGGACACGGAGATCGAGCGGGCGTTACGGTTGGAACCTGCACCCCCCCCAGTGTCCAGCAGGTGTTCAGTACGTGCCGCTTGGTGTCCGTGATCGGTTGATTCGATGGGCCTATGCACTACCAGGTCATCCTGGGATCGAGAGGACAGTGCAGAGTCTTAGGGGGAGGTACTGATGGACCACTTTGGTTAAGAACCTGAGGTTTTATGTGTCCTCCTGTTCGGTGTGCGCTCAGAGCAAGGCTCCTCGACACCTGCCTAGAGGGAAGTTACAGCCCCTCCCCGTTCCACAACGGCCGTGGTCGCCCTTGTCGTGGACTTTCTCACCGACCTTCCCCCATCTCAGGGAAACACCACGATCCTGGTCTTTGTGAATCGGTTTTCTAAATCCTGTCTTCTCATCCCGTTGCCCGGTCTCCCTACGGCCCTACAGACTGCGCAGGCCCTGTTTACCCATGTCTTACGGCACTACGGGTGCCTGAGGACATCGTTTATGATCGGGGTCCCCAGTTCACATCCAGAGTTTGGAGGGCGTTCATGGAACGGCTGGGGGTCTCGGTCAGTCTGACCTTGGGTTTCCACCCCGAGAGTAATGGGCAGGTGGAGAGAGTGAACCATGATGTGGGTAGGTTTTTGCGGTCGTATTGCCGGGACCGGCCTGGTGAATGGGCGAGGTATGTACCATGGGCGGAGGTGGCTCAGAACTTCCTTTGCCACTCCTCTACCAATATGGCACCTTTCCAGTGCGTGTTGGGCTACCAGCCGGTCCTGACTCCATGGCATCAGAGCCAGACCGAGGCTCCTGTGGTGGAGGAATGGGTGCAGCGCTCGAAGGACACCTGGAGAGCCGTCCAGGAATCATTCAAACAAGCTAGTGGACGGCAGAAGAGGAGCGCTGACCAGCACCGCAGTGAGGCCCCCATGTTCGCAACGGGGGACCGGGTCAGGCTCTCGACCCGAAACCTGCCCCTCCGCCTGCCCTGCCAAACAAGCTAGTGGACGGCAGAAGTAAACTCTGAGGGCTCTCACCATCATCATCATTATCATTATTCACAAATGTAATCAAGTCAGTTATCAGCTTTAGTATGACTTTCGATTGCCCTTTCATTAGCATCAGCACCAAGCAGTGAGGCCCCCATGTTTTATATAAAATGTCTGCACACTTTTAACAGGGGTAATGAGTGACCGGGCCTATCAATTTTGATGTTATGAATCTCTAATTCGACCCAAAATTATGAAACCTGCCCCTCCGCCTGCCCTGCCAGAAGCTGGGGCCACAGTGTGTGGGGCCATTTAAAGTCCTGAGGAGGGTAAACGAGGTGTGTTATAGGTTACAGCTTCCTCCTTACTATCGTATTAACCCCTCGTTTAAATTATTTATTTAACCAGGTAGGCCAGTTGAGAACGAGGGGTTAATGACAAAGCGAAAACAGGTTTTTAGAAATGTTTGCAAATGTATAAAAAAAAAAAACAGAAATAACTTATTTACATAAGTAGTCAGACCCTTTGCTATGAAACTCCAAATTGAGCTCAGGTGCATCCTGTTTCCATTAGTAATCTTGAGATGTTTCGACAAGTTGATTGGAGTCCACTTGTGGTAAATTCAATTGATTGGACATGATTTGGAGAAGGGCCTTGGTCAGGGAGGTGACCAAGAACCCAATGGTCACTCTGACAGAGCTCCAGAGTACCTCTGTGGAGATGGGAGAACTTCCAAAGGGACAACAGCACTCCACCAATCAGGCCTTTATGGTATAGTGGCCAGATGGAAGCCACTCTTCAGTAAAAGGAACATGACAGCCCGCTTGGAATTTTCCAAAAAGCACCTAAAGGACCCTGATGGGTCCTCAGATCCTCAAAAGGTTCTACAGCTGTAACATCAAGAGCATCCTGACTGGTTGCATCACTGCCTGGTACGGCAACTGCTCGGCCTCCGACTGCGAGGCACTACAGAGGGTAGTGCGTACGGCCCAGTACATCACTGGGGCTAAGCTGCCTGTCATCCAGGACCTCTACACCAGGCGGTGTCAGAGGAAGGCCCTAAAAATGGTCAAATACCCCACCCACCCCAGTCATAGGCTTTTCTCCCTACTACCGCATGGCAAGGGGTACCGGAGTGCCAAGTCTAGGAACAAAAGGCTTCTCAACAGCTTTTACCCCCAAGCCATAAGACTCCTGAACAGGTAAACAAATGGCTACCCGGACTATTTGCATTGTGCGCCCCCAACCCCTCTTACACTGCTGCTACTCTCTGTTTACCATATATGCATAGTCACTTTAACTATACATTCATGTACATACTACTTCAATTAGCCCGACTGTATATAGTCTCGCTACTGTTATAGCCTCGCTACGGTATATAGCCTCGCTACTGTTATTATTCACAGTCTTTTTACTGTTGTTTTTTAGTTCCTTACTTATCTATTGTTCACCTAATACCTATTTTTTACTTAAAAATTGCACTGTTGGTTAGGGCCTGTATGTAAGCATTTCACTGTAAGGTCTACACCTGTTGTTTTCGGCGCACATGACAAATACACCTTGATTTGTTTTGACCGTGAGAAACAAGATTCTCTGGTCTGATGAAACCAAGACTGAACTCTTTGGCCTGAATGCCAAGAAACCTGGCACCATCCCTATGGTGAAGCATGGTTGTGGCAGCATCATGCTTGTGGGGATGTTTTTCAATGGCAGGGACTGAGAGACTAGTCAGGGCAAAGATGAACGGAGCAAAGTATAGAGAGATCCTTGATGAAATCCTGCTCCAGAGCACTCAGGACCTCAGACTGGAGTGAAGATTCACCTTCCAACAGAACAATGAGCCTAAGCACAAAGCCAAGACAACGCAGGAGTGGCTTCGAGACAAGTCTCTGAATGTCCCTTAGTGGCCCAGCCAGAGCCCGGACTTGAACCCGATCGGACATCTCTTGAGAGTCCTAAAAAGAGTTGTGCAGCAACGCTCCCCATCCAACCTGACAGAGCTTGAGAGGATGTGCAGAGAAGAATGGGAGAAACTCCACAAATACAGGGGTGCCAAGCTTTTAGCGTCATACCCAAGAAGACTCGTGTCTGTAATCGCTGCCAAAGGTGCTTCAACAAAGTAGTGAGTAAAGGGTCTGAATACTTATGTAAATCTGATATTTCAGTTTTTCATTTTTAATACATTTGCAAATATTTTTAAAACCTGTTTTTGCTTTGTCATTATGGGGTACTGTGTGTAAATTGATGAGTGGAAAAAACTATTTAGTACATTTTAGAGTAAGGCTCGAACGTAACAAAATGTGGAAAAAGTCAAAGGGTCTGAATACTTTCTGAATGCACTGTATATTTAATCTCGCCCACATTAAGTTTTAACCCAACCAGGGCATTTTGTAAGGCAACAAAGTCAGATCGCAGCTCTAACAACGCCTGGTCTACAGTTAGGACAATGGCTTACATAACAGTATCATCTGCATACAGATTAATACAATACGTTTTAACAGACCAATATTATTTATATGAATAAAGGGAACAGGCAAAAATCCTGACCCCTGTGACACACCTTTCGTAATATCCACTAACCTAGACTTAACACCATCAGAAATCACACATTGTGTCTTGACTGACAGATAATTTTCATACCACTTGCGAGAAGCCTGATCCAGACCTATTTCAGTCAACCTTTGAATGAGAGTGTGATCTTTAACAGTGTCAAAGGCCTTGGAAAGTTCTATAAATAAGGCAGCACAATGCCTTTTATGATCTAAGCAATTTACACTGTCTAAAACCAGATTGGTATAATAATAAGTCAAAAAAGTTCTTAGCTGACAGTTTGCCAGGGTTTCAAAAATGTTGTAAAGGCAAAATAATTTGTAGATGAACAGTAGTTGTATAAGATCTTTTTATGTAGGGGAGGACATGTGTCAAAGGCCTTGTCAAATGAAAGATATAGGTCAACGGTTCTGCAATAAGTGGGGCAGAGAGCTGCAGTAAGAACGGATTAAGTGAATCAGCCCCTATGGATTTTTTTAACATCAATTTTTAGAAAAGCACTTACTACATCGTAGACATGAAATAGTCAAAATAAAAATAAAATATGACTTCCTCATTCACTACAATCTGTTCTAAGGTGGCTAGAGTACTCTAGTAGACTGAGATTAATTTTCAGAGACTATCATTTCAAACAAGTGGCCAGCTGAAGCAAAAATGTACATTTGTGGTGCTTTTAATTACTATTTGTCTAGTAAATCAAATCAAATCAAATCAAAACATCAAATGTATTTGTCACATACACATGGTTAGCGGATGTTAATGCGAGTGTAGCGAAATGCTTGTGCTTCTAGTTCCGACAATGCAGTAATAACCAACAAGTAATCTAACTAACAATTCCAAAACTACTACCTTATACACACAAGTGTAAAGGGATAAAGAATATGTACATAAAGATATATGAATGAGTAATGGTACAGAGCGGCATAGGCAAGATGCAGCATATGGTATCGAGTACAGTATATACATATGAGATGAGTATGTAAACAAAGTGGCATAGTTTAAAGTGGCTAGTGATACATGTATTACATAAAGATGCAGTAGATGATATAGAGTACAGTATATACGTATACATATGAGATGAATAATGTAGGGTATGTAAACATTATATTAAGTAGCATTGTTTAAAGTGGCTAGTGATACATTTTACATCAATTCCCATTATTAAAGTGGCTGGACTTGAGTCAGTGTGTTGGCAGCAGCCACTCAATGTTAGTGGTGGCTGTTTAACAGTCTGATGGCCTTGAGATAGAAGCTGTTTTTCAGTCTCTCTGTCCCAGCTTTGATGCACCTGTACTGACCTCGCCTTCTGGATGATGGCGGGGTGAACAGGCAGTGGCTCGGGTGGTTGTTGTCCTTGATGATCTTTATGGCCTTCCTGTGACATCGGGTGGTGTAGGTGTCCTGGAGGGCAGGTAGTTTGCCCCCGGTGATGCGTTGTGCAGACCTCACTACCCTCTGGAGAGCCTTACGGTTGTGGGCGGAGCAGTTGCCGTACCAGGCGGTGATACAGCCCGACAGGATGCTCTCGATTGTGTATCTGTAGAAGTTTGTGAGTGCTTTTGGTGACAAGCCAAATTTCTTCAGCCTCCTGAGGTTGAAGAGGCGCTGCTACGCCTTCTTCACGATGCTGTCTGTGTGGGTGGACCAATTCAGTTTGTCTGTGATGTGTATGCAGAGGAACTTAAAACTTTCTACCCTCTCCACTACTGTCCCATCGATGTGGATAGGGGGGTGCTCCCTCTGCTGTTTCCTGAAGTCCACAATCATCTCCTTAGTTTTGTTGACGTTGAGTGTGAGGTTATTTTCCTGACACCACACTCCGAGGGCCCTCACCTCCCCCCTGTAGGCCGTCTCGTCGTTGTTGGTAATCAAGCCTACCACTGTTGTGTCGTCCGCAAACTTGATGATTGAGTTGGAGGCGTGCAGGGCCACGCAGTCGTGGGTGAACAGGGAGTACAGGAGAGGGCTCAGAACGCACCCTTGTGTTGAGGATCAGCGGGGTGGAGATGTTGTTACCTACCCTCACCACCTGGGGGCGGCCCGTCAGGAAGTCCAGTACATAGTTGCACAGGGCGGGGTCGAGACCCAGGGTCTCGAGTTTGATGACGAGTTTGGAGGGTACTATGGTGTTAAATGCTGAGCTGTAGTCGATGAACAGCATTCTCACATAGGTATTCCTCTTGTCCAGATGGGTTAGGGCAGTGTGCAGTGTGGTTGAGATTGCATCATCTGTGGACCCATTTGGGCGGTAAGCAAATTGGAGTGGGTCTAGGGTGTCAGGTAGGGTGGAGGTGATATGGTCCTTGAATAGTCTCTCAAAGCACTTCATGATGACGGAAGAGAGTGCTATGGGGCGTAGTCGTTTAGCTCAGTTAGCTCATTCCACTTGCCTATTCCATTTTTGCGGTTAAACTGTAATTAGTTTGCTGTAATTTTGGATAAGAGCACACATTTCCACATACCTTTGTTAGCTGCATTTGTGACATAACTCTACCAGTCCTATATAGGATATTATTTACAAAGATTATACATTTTTTATTGAAAAATAATGTTTTTTTGTCAATTAGAAAATTTGAGTTTTACCACAGTATTTGTTGAATGATTTGTTCTGTCCTTTCTGGTGGATTAAACTGAAAATGCAACCAACTTTGTATTACTTGTTTTAAAAATAACTATATTTTGGAGATTATTTTTCTTTTCAAATTAACAAAAGTGAGGGGTTGTAAATCTGAAAAAAGAGAAAAACGCCATTCTTGAACATGTAAAATCATTTCTTTCTTTTGGGATTTGTATACCAAGTATGTTCACATCTCTGTCAGACCATTTATTTGGTAAACTACACGATAATGTAAAAGTTGTATTTTTTTATCAATACGTAAAATAGTACATCATAAATTGGTTTTAATCAAGGAGGTTATAAAAAGTATCTATATCCTCTATGAGGCTATGGAGGGATCCAAATTGTGGATTTAAAGTAAAACATGAATCATCAGCGTACAATGACACCTTTGTTTTTAAGCTCTGTATTTCTAACCCCTTGATATTATTGTTGGATCTGATTTTAATAGATGACATTTCGATGGCAATAATAAATAGATATGCCGATAGTGGACAACCTTGTTTTACTCCTCTTGACAGTGTAAAACCTTCTGAGAAGTAGCCATTATTTACTATTTTACACCACATAAGATTACAAAACATAACTTCAACCAATGTTATAAGAGATTCTCCAAAATAGGCATTTATACTGTATATAAACTCCAGTTGTACTTTATCAAAGGCCTGGTTTCCCAGATTGTTCATAGTGTTCTATTGTTTCCAATACTTGTCTTATTGTCACGTCTACTCCCGCTGGAGTTTTCCCGGACAAAGGCTTTAATTGCGTCAAGAAGTTCCTCCTCTTTAATTTGCCCTTCTCATGAGTCTTTCTGTACAGCTGTTAATTTTACATTATTAATAGAAAAAATCGATACAATTAGCTTCGGTTAGTGGATGGAGGACACTGAAAAGAATATATGCTTAAAAGTACTTTACTTCCTCTTTCAAAATGTAGTTTGGTGAATCATGGGTGACACCGTCATTTGTAACAAGGTTTGTTTAATTATTTTTGGTACGTTGAATATTAAAAAATAATTTGGTGCATTTTCCCCATATTCCATCTGGTTCGCTATATTTTTGTAATACATTACACTTGATATTTCAAGAGTCTTATGTAACTGTGTTTTTTACATTGGATAAAAGTAGAGATTCAGAGCAAAACAAATTGTATATCATACACTGCATTTGAGGAACAATCGGAAAGTAATTCTGCTTAGAAAATTAATAAACTTGTAACCCCACTTATGAGAAAATGTTTTGGTTCACCTACTGGAGAGCTCTTCCATGTCAACACCCATTCAGAATCGTTCACACCCACTTAAGCCTTAGCCCCACCCATCTCTTTAAGGATTCACATGTGAGGCCATGTGCTAAACAGAGTGAGTAAGGTAGTGTAGTAAACAACCAAAGATTTTAAGACTAAAAGTGGTGAAAATAGTAGGCTACAATTAGGAAAAATACACTTTATCTAGTCCTTGGCCTATATCCTAATCTGACTGTGGTGCAGGTCATGTTGTTCTTCACATTACCGTCTCTGGTAAACACACACTATATAAAATAAAATCTATGTTTATTTGTCACATGCACAGGGTACAGAAGGTGTAAACAGTACAGTGAAATGGTTACTTGCATAGTAGCAATATCAAAAACAGAAAGTGTCCATATAAAAAAACAAGAACAAAAATGTCAATGCTATTAGAAAAATAACAAAATAATACACAGTATATACAAGAACAATATCAATAACGATGTTAGTCATACTGTTGATAGACAAGGCAGTTACACGCATACAATCAGGGGTAAAGTGGCTGAGCAGGAGGATACAAAAAATAGTAGCAGAAATGTATGGTGTGTGTGTGTTAGGAGAGAGTCATGTGAATGTGCATAGAAGCACTGCAGATATTGCTGGTGACTGGGAACTCGCCACCACTGATTAACTGGTCCGTCCGTACCACGCCTGAACAAGGGAATCTATATTTGGAGAGCTTGTTTCTGTCCTGCCCTTGACTTAGGTGCTGGACATGTGATTTTCATGCCCTCTTCATCACAAAACTCCCAGATCTTCTCAAAAAGATACCTTTGTCTAGTTATTTCCAGTCCAGGTTGTGCTTGTACATGCAGACCGTCTATGGGAGCAAGGATGTCAGCTTTGCGCAGCAGTTGAAACCTGGTCCCGACTGAGTCCAAACGCTCCTTGGTGACAACAACACCAGGCTCCAGAGCATTGAAGCTGTAAAACAGAAAAATAGACAAAACAATTGAGAAGGCGTTGTAATCTTCCAGAACATAAATTCACCTCCCAAGTTGAGATAATATGAATAACCTCATACAATGCAATGAAAATTATATTCACCTGACGTGCTGGTCTGCTTGATCTCTGGCAGCGGCCTGAAGTACGGAGTCAGCTGTAGTTGCCAGCCATAGCTTTCCACCAGAACAGTACCATCCTCCAGTCCGACCAGCTGTGGGATGTTGATCCCTGTCACAGTGCTGCCCTTTACCACACCAATAATCTCTGACAAAGTGTTCACTCTGGTATTTCTGAAGCTCTGCTTGATGGGGCCTGAATCATCAGTTGAGGGAAAACTTGGTGTGGCCAGTGATCAGTGAAGGTCTAGACTATGGTGGAGCTGAAAGTGCCCTCCACTAATATTGGCACCCATGGTAAATATGAGCAAAAATGGCAGTGAAAAACATTTCTTTGCTGTTTATCCTCTTGGTTTTTCATTCAAAACATTCACAAAAATCGAACCTTTAATTGAAGCGAAATTATAGAAAAATAAAATTATTATTATTTGTGCCACTTTTATTGGCGCCCCTAGACATTTTTATGAGTAAAATCTAACTGAAGTATATTCCAATTCATATTTTACGTTTTTAAGTTCACCTGAGTGATTAGGAACACTTAAGTGGTCAGCCATGACTTCCTGTTTCACTGACGCATAAATATGAGGTGACACCCAGGCCAAGTTCCCATAGTTATCCCATCACTATGGGAAGACCCGAGAATATAGTAATGATGTGCAACAAAAGGTTGTTGAGCTGCACAAATCAGGAAATGGCTATAAGAAAGTAGCTCAACGGTTGAAAATGGCCATTTCCACTATCAGGGCAATAATTAAGAAGTTTAAAGTAACTGGAGATGTTAATAATCGGCCTGGAAGAGGACGTGTGTCTATATTGACCCCACGGACAGTGAGGAGGAAGGTACGAGTGGCTAAAAAAATCTCCAAGGATCACAGCTGGAGGATTGCAGATGTTAGTTGGGTCATGGGGTCAGAAAGTCTCCAAAACTACGATCAGACGCAACCTACATAACCACAAGTTGTTTGGGAGGGTTGCCATAAAAAATCCTTTGCTGTCATCAAACAACCAACTCAAGCGCCTACAGTTTGCCAAACACTACTGTAACTTTCAATGAGACCGAGTTCTATGGTCAGATGAGACCAAAATATAGCTTTTTGGAAACAACCAGAGGTGGGTTTGGTGTAGACAGAAAGATTGCCATGCAGAAAAGTACCTCGAACCAAATAATGTCCATGATATTGGCTAGCATACAGATGACACATTTGGACCATTAGGGGGATTCAAAAGGCTGCCCTCCAGATTGCAAGGCATTATTGTGAAATATTAAAGTATGGATTCCCATTTACAATGTTTTTCAATTTTGCACCAAATAGAAATTGTGTAAGCAATAATAGGACCAAAACGTAGTTGCCAAAGTTTAAGGGATATATCAGTGAAGACTACCTTTTCCAAGGTAGTAGGAGACACCATATTTCTCTCTATACTCAGCCAGGGGACAGAATAATAATTTCTAAACCAATTAAGGATGGGGTAATAGGCTAGTGCCTGGAAATACAATTGAAAGTTTGGTACGGATAGTCCTCCTACATATTTGCCTCTTTGTAAATGTGTTCATTTAATCTGGGACCGTTTACCTTGCCATATACATTTTAAAACAGCACAATGAAAGCATTGAACTACAGAAATTCAGCCATGGCAATATATTCAATTTGACAATAGTTATTCTGCCTGTTAAAGCAACTGGGGTATTATTCCATCTAATGAGGTCCGATTGAATTGATTTGAGCGTTCAGTAAAAATGTCTGTTTATGGTTTTATATAAGGAATCAAATATATAAACTCTTAGGTATTTAAAATGGGAAATGATTGGGATTCCATTAGTAGGGCTGATTTGTTTAGATAAATTTTATAACTTGAGAATTTGTCTATGATATTCAATGAGTTTGGAGCGATTGAGGTCCGTTGTCTAGAAATAGTGAAATATCATCTGCATTTAATGAGATTAAAAGATCCATAGATTTGAGGGAAATTGGGGTTATTTCCTTCGATTGACATATTGCCTGGGCTAGGGGCTCCATGGATAAAAAAAAAAACAAAGGTGAAATTGGACCACCTTGTCTGCCTTTATTGATTCTGAACAGAGCAGAGCAGAGCAGATTATTGCCTGTTATAACTATGGCTGAGGGATTGGCATATAGCATTTTAATCATATTAATTACATTGTAGCTAATTCCTATATATTCCCAGACAGACCAGAGACACAGTGCCTTAATCCCTTCAGAAAGTATTCACACCCCTTGACTTATTTCATATTTTGTTATGTTACAGAATTCAAAATGTATTACATTTATGTTGCTTTCAACCATCTACACACAATACCCCATAATGAAAAAGTGAAATCATGTTTTTAGAAATGTTTGCAAATGTATTGAAAATGAAATACAGAAATATCTCATTGTTTTAAAAATATTTGTAATTAACTAGGCAAGTCAGTTAAAGAACAAATTCTTATTTACAATGACGGCCTAGGAACAGTGAGTTAACTGCTTTGTTCAGCGGCAGAAAAACAGATTTTTTACCTTGTCAGCTAAGGGATTCGATCTAGCTACCTTTCGGATACTGGCCCAACACTCTAACCTCGAGGCTACCTGCATAAGTATTCACACCTCTGAGTCAATACACGTTAGAATCACCTTTGGCAGCGATTACAGCTGTAAGGTTTCACTGTCTTTAAGAGCGTTGAACACCTGGATTGTACAAAATTCTTCAAGCTCTGTCAAGATGATTGTTGATCATTGCTAAACAGACATTTTCAAGTGTTGCCATAGATTTTCAAGCCGATTTAAATGAAATTATAATAATTATAATAATTGCATATTTGGCCTTGTGTTTTAGGTTTTTGTGAATTTGTCTCCCAGTGTCTGTTGGGAAAACAGACTGAACCAGGTTTTCTTCTAGGATTTTGCCTGTGCTTAGCTCTATTAAGTTTCTTTTTATCCTAAAAAACTCCATAGTCCTTGCCGATGACAAGCATACCCATAACATGATGCAGCCACCACCAGGCTTGAAAACATGAAGAGTGGTACTCAGTGATGTGTTGGATTTGCCCCAAACACAATGCTTTGTATACAAGATGTAAAATACATGTCTTTGCAACAGTGCACTTTTACTTTAGTGCAAACAGGATGCCATTTTGAGTTCATTGAGAGAGACTTCTAGACATCAGGACTGCGATTACTCACCATGGACAATCAGAATCCTCTTTTTCCTTTCAGGACTCTGATGAGCCCGACGCAAAGGATACACTGCTTCCTCGGGAACAGGCGATCGAATAAACCCCCACTTCCTTTCATACTGCTAGCAAACGTGCAATCATTGGACAATAAAATCGATATGGCTGAACGACGACAACATCAACATACAGCTGGCTAGTTATACGATATACCGGTAGGATAGAACAGCAGTGTCTGGTAAGACAAGGGCCGGCGATAAGAGCGTCTGCTAAATGACTTAAATGTAAATGTATTTTTGTAAACAACAGGTGGTGCACGATATCTAAGCAAGTCTTGAACTTTTGCTCGCCTGAGGTAGAGTTTTTCATGATAAGCTGTAGACCACGCTACCTACCGAGATAATTTTAATCTGTATTCTTTACATACCACCCCAATCATAGGCTGGCACTAAGACAGCATTGAATGAGCTGTATTCCACCATAAACAAACAAGAAAACGCTCACCCAGAGGCGGTGCTCCTAGTAGCCTGGGACTTTAATGCAGGGAAACTTAAATCCGTTTTTACCAAATTTCTATCAGCATGTTATATGTGCAGCAGAGGAAAAATAACTCTGGACCACCTATACTCCTCACACAGAGATGCATACAAAGCTCTCCCTCGCCCTCCATTTGGCAAATCTGACCATAATTCGATCCTCCTGATTCCTGCTTACAAGCAAAAATTAAAGCAGGAAGCACCAGTGACTAAATCAATAAAAAAGTGGTCAGATGAAGCAGATGCTAAGCTACATGAGTGTTTTGCTAGCACAGACTGGAATATGTTCCAGGATTCCTCCGATGGGATTGAGGAGTACACCACATCTGTCATTGGCTTCATCAATAAGTGCATTGATGACGTCGTCCCCACAGTGACCATACGTACATACCCCAACCAGAAGCCATGGTTTTACAGGCAGCATCCGCACTGAGCTAAAGGCTAGAGCTGCCGCTTACAAGGAGTGGGACTCTAACCCGGAAGCTTATAAGAAATCCCAGTATGTCCTCTGACGAACCATCAATGCAGGACTAAGATCGAATCGTATTACACCGGCAGTGATGCTCGTTGGATGTGGCAGGGCTTGGAAACCATTAGTGACACAAGCTAAACTACTTCTATGCTCGCTACGAGGCAAATAACACTGAAACATGCATGAGAGCACCAGCTGTTCCGGATGACTGTGATCTCGCTCTCCGCAGCCGATGTGAGTAAGACCTATAAACAGGTCAACATTTACAAGGCCGCAGGGCCAGACGGATTACCAGGAAGTGTACTGCGAGCATGTGCTGGTGTACTGCGAGCATTTGCTGACCAACTGGCAAGTGTCTTCACTGACATTTTCAACATCTCTGCAATACCAACATGTTTTAAGCAAACCACCATAGTCCCTGTGCCCAAGAACACTAAGGTAACATGCCTAAATGACTACACTCATGTCTGTAGTCATGAAGTGCCTTGAAATGCTGGTCATTGCTCACATCAACACCTTCATCCCGGAAACCTAGACCCACTCCAATTTGCATACCGCACCAACAGATCAAATCAAATGTATTTATATAGCCCTTCTTAGATCAGCTGATATCTCAAAGTGCTGTACAAAAACCCAGCATAAAACCCCAAACAGCAACCAATGCAGGTGTAGAAGCACGATGGCTAGACAAAACTCCCTAGAAAGGCCAAAACCTAGGAAGAAACCTAGAGAGGAACCAGGCTATGAGGGGTGGCCAGTCCTCTTCTGGATGTGCCGGGTGGAGATTATAACAGAACATGGCCAAGATGTTCAAATGTTCATAAATGACCAGCATGGTCAAATAATAATAATCACAGTAGTTGTCGAGGGTGCAACAGGTCAGCACCTCAGGAGTAAATGTCATTAAATGTCATCCACAGATGATGCAATCTCCATTGCACTTGGTGTCCACATCATCAACAAATTAACATGGTCCAAGCACACCAAGACAGTCGTGAAGAGGGCACGACAAAACCTATTCCCCCCAGGAGACTGAAAATATTTGGCATGTGTCCTCAGATCCTCAAATCAAGGTTCTACAGCTGCACCATTCTTGTTGATGGGGCTGCAGTTGAGCATCACTGGTTGCATCACTGCCTGATATGGTAACTGCTCGGCCTCCGACCGCAAGGTACTACAGAGGGTCACTGGTTGCATCACTGTGATATGGTAACGGCTCAGTACATCACCGTGGGCCAAGCTTCCTGCCATCCAGGACCTCTATACCAGGCGGTGTCAGAGGAAGGCCCTAAAATTGTCAATGACTCCAGCCACCCTGGTTATAGACTGTTCTCTCTGCTGCCGCATGGTACCGGTACCGGACCACCAAGTCTAGGTCCTAGAGGCTCTTAAATTGCTTCTACCTTCAAGCCATAAGACTCCTGAACAGCTAATCAAATGGCTACCCAGACTATTTGCATTGCCCCCCTTCTGGAAAGCTGCTTCTACTCTCTGTTGTCATCTATGCATAGTCACTTTAATAACTCTACCTACATGTACATATTACCTCTAATAGCTGGTGCCTCTGCACATTGAATCTGTACCGGGTACCTCCCTGTATATAGTCTTGCTGTTGTTATTTCACTGCTGCTCTTTAATTACTTGTTACTTTTATCTCTTATTCTTATCTGTATTTTTTAAAACTGCATTGTTGGTTAGGGGCTCGTAAGGGAGCATTTCACTGTAAAGTCTACACCTGTTGTTTTCGGCGCATGTGACTAATACAATTTGATTTGATTTGGACCCCTAGTGGGTGGCTTCTTCTCTTGAGAGAAGAGGAGTTCTTAATTATTGTAGAAATGACTTAGTCTGGCTTGAGGTAGATTTAAAATTGGAGGTGTACAGTTCTTTATAAAAGCAGGAGAAACTTTGATTGATTCATTTGGGATCTGATAGTAATTCCCCTGTTTCAGATTCAATAGTTGCTATATCAGCTCTACGTCTTATCAATAAATTAAGTTCTATCTTGACCTTGGAAAGAGTAATAGCTACCTGGTCTGAAACATCTTCTTTAATTGTGATTTATTCAACCCAGATGAAAATGCAGTTGTAATATTTTACCGGAAGGTATAATCTAATTAAAAATCGAAAAGAGATTGAAAATAAAATTTAAATATAAATACGAAAAATACAGAAGTACACGAGAGGACGAACAAAACACGTCTTCACTGCTACGCTATCTTGGACAACAATGCATTACATGGGCCTACAAAGCATTACATGGCTTGCTCCTACCTATCTCTCTGATTTGGTCCTGCTGTACATACCTACACGTACGCTACGGTCACAAGACGCAGGCCTCCTACTTGTCCCTAGAATTTCTAAGCAAACAGCTGGAGGCAGGGCTTTCTCCTATAGAGCTCCATTTTTATGGGATGGTCTGTCTACCCATGTGAGAGACGCAAACTCGGTCTCAACCTTTAAGTCTTTACTGAAGACTCATCTCTTCAGTGGGTCATATGATTGAGTGTAGTCTGGCCCAGGAGTGTGAAGGTGAACGGAAAGGTTCTGGAGCAACGAACCGCCCTTGCTGTCTCTGCCTGGCTGGTTCCCCTCTTTCCACTGGGATTCTCTGCCTCTAACCCTATTACAGGGGCTGAGTCACTGGCTTACTGGTGCTCTTTCATGCCGTCCCTAGGTGGGGTGCGTCACTTGAGTGGGTTGAGTCACTGATGTGATCTTCCTGTCTGGGTTGGCGCCCTCCCTTGGGTTGTGCCGTGGCGGAGATCTTTGTGGGCTATACTCGGCCTTGTCTCAGGATGGTAAGTTGGTGGTTGAAGATATCCCTCTAGTGGTGTGGGGGCTGTGCTTTGGCAAAGTGGGTGGGGTTATATCCTTCCTGTTTGGCTCTGTCCGGGGGTATCATCGGATGGGGCCACAGTGTCTCCTGACCCCTCCTGTCTCAGCCTCCAGTATTTATGCTGCAGTAGTTTGTGTCGGGGGGCTAGGGTCAGTTTGTTATATCTGGAGTACTTCTCCTGTCTTATCCGGTGTCCTGTGTGAATTTAAGTATGCTCTCTCTAATTCTCTCCTTCTCTCTTTCTTTCTCTCTCTCGGAGGACCTGCGCCCTAGGACCATGCCTCAGGACTATCTGGCATGATGACTACTTGCTGTCCCCAGTCCACCTGGCCGTGCTGCTGCTCCAGTTTAAACTGTTCTGCCTACGGCTATGGAATCCTGACCTGTTCACCGGATGTCCTACCTGTCCCAGACCTATTATTTGACCATGCTGGTCATTTATGAACATTTGAACATCTTGGCCATGTTCTGTTATAATCTCCATCCGCCACAGCCAGAAGAGGACTGGCCACCCCTCATAGCCTGGTTCCTCTCTAGGTTTCTTCCTAGGTTTTGGCCTTTCTAGGGAGTTTTTCCTAGCCAACGTGCTTCAACACCTGCATTGCTTGTTGTTTGGGGTTTTAGGCTGGGTTTCTGTACAGCACTTTGAGATATCAGCTGATGTACGAAGGGCTATATAAATACATTTGATTTGATTTGATGTACCAGTCCTGTGCTGGTGTTGTTACATGTGGTCTGCCACTGCGAAGACAATCAGCTGTCCGTCCTGTCTCCTTGTAGCGCCGTCTTAGGCGTCCCACAGTACGGACATTGCAATTTATTGCCCTGGCCACATCTGCAGTCCTCATGCCTCCTTGCAGCATTTTATTTATTTATTTCACCTTTATTTAACCAGGTAGGCAAGTTGAGAACAAGTTCTCATTTACAATTGCGACCTGGCCAAGATAAAGCAAAGCAGTTTGACACATATAACAATACAGAGTTACACATGGAGTAAAACAAACATACAGTCAATAATACAGTAGAAAAATAAGTCTATATACAATGTGAGCAAATGAGGTGAGATAAGGGAGGTAAAAGGCAAAAAGAAAGGCCATGGTGGCGAAGTAAATACAATATAGCAAGTAAAACACTGGAATGGTAGATTTGCAGTGGAAAAAAGTGCAAAGTAGAGATAGATATAATGGGGTGCAAAGGAGGAAAATAAATAAATAAATCAATAAATACAGTAGGAGGAGAGGTAGTTGTTTGGGCTAAATTAATCTGTGATCTGTGAGCTGCTCTGACAGCTGGTGCTTAAAGCTAGTGAGGGAGATAAATGTTTCCAATTTCAGAGATTTTTGTAGTTCGTTCCAGTCATTGGCAGCAGAGAACTGGAAGGAGCATGCCTAAGGCACATTCACACAGATGAGCAGGAACCCTGGGCATCTTTCTTTTGGTGTTTTTCAGAGTCAGTAGAAAGGCCTCTTTAGTGTCCTAAGTTTTCATAACTGTGACCTTAATTGCCTACTGTCTGTAAGCTGTTAGGGTCTTAATTTAACGACCGTTCTACAGCTGCATCTTCATTAATTGTTTATGGTTCATTGAACAAGCATGGGAAACAGTGTTTAAACCCTTTACAATGAAGATCTGTGAAGTTATTTGGATTTTTACGAATGACCTTTGACAGACAGGGTCCTGTAAAAGGGACGTTTCTTTTTTTGCTGAGTTTATATTTTGATAAATTGAATTTAAACTTGTCTCATTATGGTAAGTGGTAAAATAAGTATAGCCAGTTATAATTGTAATGGCTTAGCAGATAATAAGAAAATATGATCAGTATTTAACTGGCTAAACGATAAGGAATATAATATCTGTTGTTTACAGGAAACTCATTCAACAATTTTAGATTACGTTTTGTGGAAAAAGGACTGGGGGGCAAAATATATTTCTCCCATGGGCAAAGAAATTCAGAAGGGGAGATGATATTCATTAACAGTAATTCTGATCCAGTGTGCCAATTGTTCAAACAGATCATCAAGGTAGATGGATTATTTTAAATATGTTATTGGACAATAAACATATATAGATTATTAACCTATAAGGTCCAAATAATGAAGATCCAAGCTTCTTTGAAAATATAAGAATTGATCAATTCTACAAGCAACACAAGACTCTATTATTATGGTGCGGGATTTTAATACGGTTTTAAATACCTCTATGGATCGTAAAGGAAATCCCACTACAAACTATCACCCTCAGGCACTTAAGGAAATAATGAATGTCATGGATATATTGGAATTAGTGGATATATGGAGGCTTAAATTCCCTGACCTAGTGAGATATACATGGCGGAGGCTTAATCAAGCTAGTCGTCTCAATTACTTTATATCACTCTTTCTGTCAGCAAAAGTTAAAAAGTGTTAATAGGGGACAGAATGCGGTCGGATCATCCCATAATTGGCATATATATTACTCTTACAGAATTTCCACATGGGCGAGGACATTGGCAATTTAATCAAATCCTACTGGATGATAACTTTATTATAACTAGGACAGAAGAATTTATAACAGACTTTTCCTGACATAACATAGGTACAGCAGATCACCTTATTGTATGGGACACCTTTAAATGTGCCTTTAGAAGCCATGCAATTCAGCACTCACATCTAAAACAAAAGCGATTTCGGTCAAAAGAGTCCATATTAACAAAGGAAATTGAAGTACGAATAGTACAGTTAGATAGCAATAAAAAACTGTACCATCGAGGCACTGAATAAGTTAGATGAACAAAACAAAAAGAAATGGAGGAACTTATTCAAGAAAAATCCAGTGTAATATATTATAAAAATAAAGCGAACTGGATGGAATATTGGGAAAAATGCACCAAATTATTTTTCAATCTTCAACATAGAAATGCTACCAAAATATTTTTATTGAAACTTCTTACAAATGATGGAGTCACGCATGATTCACCGGATGATATTTTGAAAGAGGAAGTAAAGTACTTTAAGAATATGTTTTCATTTCAGTCTCCACCATCTCCGCTAACCAAAGCCAATTGGATAGATTTTTTTCCTTTTAATAATGTAAAATTAACATCTGAACAGAAAGACTCATGTGAAGGCCAAATTACAGGGGAGGAACTTCTTGATGCAATTAAAGCCTTTACGGCTGGGAAAACTCCAGGGCTGGATCGCATACCAGTGGAAGTATACAAAACCTTTTTTTATATACTCAGAGGACCATTATTGGCATGTTTTAACCACTCCTATATAAACGGTAGATTATAGGACACGCAACAAGAAGGTCTGATTTCATTATTACTAAAACAGGATCCAAGTGGAATATAAAGACCCAGTCCATTTTAAAAAATGGAAGCCTCTTACACTTCCGTGTTGTGATGCAAAATTTCTAGCTAAATGCTTGGCGCATAGAATTAAAAAGGTATCATCAGATATGATTCATCCTTATCAGGCAGGTTTTTTACATGGGCGAAACATTGGAGATAATATAAGACAAGTCCTGGAAATATTGGGGACACCAGGCCTGATTTTCATAGCTGATTTTGAAAAGGCTTTTGATAAAATACGACTGGAGTTTATATATAAATGCCTGGAATATTTCAATTTTGGAGAATCTTTGATAAAATGGGTTAAAGTTATGTGTAGTGTCACGCCCTGACCTTAGAGAGCCGTTTTATTTCTCTATTTGGTTAGGTCAGGGTGTGATTTCGGGTGAGCATTCTATGTTGTTTGTTTCTATGTGTTGACCGGGTATGGTTCTCAATCAGGGACAGCTGTCTATCATTGTATCTGATTGGGAATCATACTTAGGCAGCCTTTTTTCCTTTTGGTAGTTGTGGCTTTGTTAGTGGCCTGTATAGCCCTAGGAAGCATCACGTTCGTTTTGTTATTTCTTGTTGGCGACAATCAAAATAAAAAGAAATGAACACTCACCACGCTGTACCTTGGTCCATTCCATACGATGATCGTGACATATAGTAACCCTAGGTGTAAAATAGTAAATAATGCTACATCTCAGAAAGTTAGAAAGGTTCAGTACTTTTATGAAGCATCACAGCACGGTTGAAAAATATATGGCAAATAGAAATACAAAATGGATGGTGTTAAGAGATCAATGGGAGGAGTTAAAGTGTGGGACTGATAACCAATGTAAAACATACGTGTCTGTAAAATGTTTAGAAAAAATAGGTTCAGAAATTGTGAAATAGCACAGTTACAAATAGAATTGACATCAGAAATAGAGGAAGGACTAAAAACAAACACAATATAACTATTGTAAAATAGATTGTCTGTAAAATGTGTATAGTATATAGAAGCATAGTGTTATTGTTTATTAGTTTACTCCAATTGGGGGAGGGGTGGTAGGGTTTGACTTATGACCCCAATTTGTCGTTTTAACAATCCATCAGTGGGACCAAACGATCCATCAAGTCTGCTCCGAGTAGCAGGTGTTCAGTGTCGAGGCTGGTAACATACACATGGTGAACGAGCAATACGTTCTGGGAGGGTAGTTTCAGCATGAGTCAGATTGTGAGAGGCGAGGTAGACTGAGTGAAACCTTGAAGTTTAGTGTCAGATCTTTCAGCTTTTAACCAACATTTAGGTGGGTCCACAGCCCCTTTGAGATCATTAAACAACGTTTGAGAGAGGAGTGATATTGTCGAGCCTGAATAAATTAGCGCAGTCCTTTTAGGTCTGTTTCCGGGTAGCGACTTTCAGAGTTGCATTTTATAATCATATTCCCCACAAAGTGGAGTGCTTCGGTCGTCATTGAACCCTTTTTTTGTCACTGTAACGGCATTCGTCCTCCTCTGATGAAGAGTAAGAGAGGTCGGACCAATTTGCAGCGTCGTATGTGTACATTTTAATATGAAAAAAGTGAACACTACAAAATACAAAATAACAACGTGAAACAAACGAAACAGTCCCGTGTGACACAAACACAAACACGGAAAATAACCACCCACAAAACAGGCTACCTAAATATGGTTCTCAATCAGGGACAACGATTGACAGCTGCCTCTGATTGAGAACCATACCAGGCCAAACACAAAATAGAAAATCATAGAAAACTAGCATAGACTACCCACCCAACTCACGCCCTGACCATACTAAAACAAAAGACAAAACAAAGGAACTAAGGTCAGAACTTGACAGTCACCCTTGTTACCCTTGAGCCCTGACCTTTTGTGTGGGTTGGGTGCAGGAACGTAGCAATCAGGTTGATTTTTGCGGTATTCGTTTCACTGGCGACCACCGTGGTGGTTATTGGTATCGTAGTTTTGTGGTAGATACCGTTGTTGTGCGTCATCTCTCACCGATCGTATCCCTGATGGCAGTGTTAGCCAGCGAGCTGTCATGTTTGTGAGTCGCAGAAACACTGAATTCTATTTTCAAAGCCGTGGCAAGTTTTGTGAAGTCGTTTTGCACGTGTTGCTGTTGTAGACGGACGAACCTTGTCACGTGTCTATTCAATGTTCGCTTCAACAGATAAAGCATGTTGGTATCCCTAGCATCCGGGTAGCCATCCAAGGCGACCTTTATGTCTGGTAAGAACGTCTCAGTGTCGTTTGGCTTCCCTGGAACGGGGTCAAAGGTGCAGAAGTTCTTGACAATTTTGTCAAGGCGTTCCACGCCAAGTGCAGGGGGAGGGTTTTGTATTTTTTTTGCATTTATTATGGATCCCCATTAGCTGCTGCCAAGGCCGGAGCAGCTCTTCCTGGTGTCCAGCAAAATTAAGGCAGTTTATACAATTTTAAAAACATTACATTCACAGATTTCACAACACACTGTGTGCCCTCAGGCCCCTACTCCACCACTACCACATATCTACAGTACTAAATCCATGTGTATGTATGTGTATAGTACATATGTTATTGTGTGTGTCTGTGTCTATGTTTGTGTTGCTTCACATTCCCCACTGTTCCATAAGGTGTTTTTTAATCAGTTTTTAAATCAAATTTTACTGCTTTCATCAGTTACCTGATGTGGAATAGAGTTCCATGTAGTCACGGCTCTATGCAGTACTGTGCGCCTCCTCATAGTCTGTTCTGGTCTTGGGGACTGTGAAGAGACCTCTTGAGGCATGTCTTGTGGGGAATGCATGGGTGTCCGAGCTGTGTGCCAGTAGTTTAAACAGACAGCTCAGTGCATTCTTAATGTCATAACCTCTCATAAATACAAGTAGTGATGAAGTCAATCTCTCTTCCACTTTCAGCCATGAGTGATTGACATGCATATTATTAATATTAGCTCTCTGTGTACATCCAAGGGCCAGCCGCGCTACCCTGTTCTAAGCCAATTGCAATTGTACTAAGTTATTTTTTGTGGCATGTGACCACACGACTGAACATTAGTCCAGGTGCAACAAAACTAGGACCTGCCTTGTTGATAGTGTTGTTAAGAAGGCAGAGCATCACTTTATTATGGACAAACTTCTCCCCATCTCAGCTACTACTGCATCAATATGTTTTGTCAATGACAGTTTACAATCTAGAGATACAACAAGCAGTTTACTCATCTCAACTTGATCAATTTCCACGTTATTTATGACAATATTTAGTTGAGGTTTAGGGTTTAGTGAATGTTTTGTCCCAGATAAAATTATTTTAGTTTTAAAAATATTTAGGGCAAATGTATTATTTGCCACCCACTCTGAAACTAACTGCAGCTCTTTGTTGAGTGTTGCAGTCATTGCAGTTGCTGTAGTAGCTGACGTGTATAGTGTTGAGTCATCCGCATACATAGACACTCTGGCTTTAGTCAAAGTCAGTGGCATGTTGTTAGTAAAAATTGAAAAAAGCAAGGGGCCTAAATAGCTCTCTGGGGAATTCCTGATTCTACCTGGATTATGTTTGAGAGGATGCCATTAAAAACACCCTCTGTGTTGTGTTAGACAAGTAACTCTTTATCCACAATATAGCAGGGGGTGTAAAGCCATAACACATACGTTTTTCCAGCAGCAGACTATGATCGATCATGTCAAAAGCGGCACTGAAGTCTAACAAGACAGCCCCCACAATCATTTTATCAGTCATTTCTCTCATCAATCATTTGTGTAAGTGCTGTGCTTGTTGAGTGTCCTTCCCTATAAGCGTGCTGAAAGTCTGTTAATTTGTTTACTGTGAAATAGCATTGTATCTGGTCAAACACATTTTTTTCCAGAAGTTTACTAAGGGTTGGTAATAGGCTGATTGGTCGGCTATTTGAGCCAGTAAAGGGGGCTTTACTATTCTTGGGTAGCGGAATGACTTTAGCTTCCCTCCAGGCCTGAGGGCACAAACTTTCTAGTAGCCTTAAATTGAAGACGTGGCAAATAGGAGTGGCAATGTCATCTGCTATTATCCTCAGTAATTCTCCATCCAGATTGTCAGACCCCGGTGACTTGTCATTGTCGAAAGACACATTTTTTTTTTCACCTTTTCCACACTGACTTTACGGAATTCAAAAGTAAAATACAACATCTTTCATTATTTGGTCCGACATACTTGGATGTGTAGTGTCAGCGTTTGTTGCTGGCATGTCATCCCTAAGTTTGCTTATCTTGCCAATGAAAAAGTCATTAAAGGAGTTGGAAATATCAAATCAAATTTTATTTGTCACATACACATGGTTAACAGATGTTAATGCGAGTGTAGCAAAATGCTTGTGCTTCTAGTTCTGACAATGCAGTAATAACCAACGAGTAATCTAACCTAACAATTCCACAACTACTACCTTATACACACAAGTGTAAGGGGATAAAGAATATGTACATAAAGATATATGAATGAGTGATGGTACACAACGGCATAGGCAAAATGCAGTAGATGGTATTGAGTACAGTATATACTGTACATATACATATGAGATGAGTAATGTAGGGTATGTAAACATTATATTATATTAAGTGGCATTGTTTAAAGTGGCTAGTGATACATTTTTTACATGAATTTCCATTAATTTCTATTATTAAAGTGGCTGGAGTTGAGTCAGTATGTTGGCAGCAGCCACTCAATGTTAGTGGTGGCTGTTGAACAGTCTGATGGCCTTGAGATAGAAGCTGTTTTTCAGTCTCTCGGTCCCTGCTTTGATGCACCTGTACTGACCTCGCCTTCTGGATGATAGCGGGGTGAACAGGCAGTGGCTCGGGTGGTTGTTGTCCTTGGTGATCTTTATGGCCTTCCTGTGACATCGGGTGGTGTGTAGGTGTCCTGGAGGGCAGGTAGTTTGCCCCCAGAAATCACTGGGCTTTCTGGTGAACTAGCCATCTGAATCAATGAATGAAGGAGCTGAGTTTACTTTTTTTCCCCAAAATTTAATTTAAGGTGCCGCAAAGCTTTTTACCATCATCTTTAAATACACTGCTCAAAAAAATAAAGGGAACACTTATTTAAACAACACAATGTAACTCAATCACACTTCTGTGAAATCAAACTGTCCACTTAGGAAGCAACACTGATTGACAATACATTTCACATGCTGTTGTGCAAATGGAATAGACAACAGGTGGAAATTATAGGCAATTAGCAAGACACCCCCAATAAAGGAGTGGTTCTGCATGTGGTGACCACAGACCACTTCTCAGTTCCTATGCTTCCTGGCTGATGTTTTGGTCACTTTTGAATGCTGGTGGTGCTTTCACTCTAGTGGTAGCATTAGACAGGGTCTACAACCTACACAAGTGGCTCAGGTAGTGCAGCTCATCCAGGATGGCACATCAATGCGAGTTGTGGCAAGAAGATTTGCTGTGTCTGTCAGCGTAGTGTCCAGAACATGGAGGCGCTACCAGGAGACAGGCCAGTACATCAGGAGACGTGGAGGAGGCCGTAGGAGGGCAACAACTCAGCAGCAGGACCGCTACCCCCGCCTCTGTGCAAGGAGGAGCAGGAGGACCACTGCCAGAGCCCTGCAAAATGACCTCCAGCAGGCCACAAATGTGCATGTGTCTGCTCAAACAGTCAGAAACAGACTCCATGAGGGTGGTATGAGGGCCCGACGTCCACAGGTGGGGGTTGTGCTTACAGCCCAACACCGTACAGGACGTTTGGCATTTGCCAGAGAACACCAAGATTGGTGCCACTGGCGCCCTGTGCTCTTCACAGTTGAAATCAGGTTCACACTGAGCACATGTGACAGACGTGACAATCTGGAGACGCCGTGGAGAACGTTCTGCTGCCTGCAACATCCTCCAGCATGACCGGTTTGGGGGTGGGTCAGTCATGGTGTGAGGTGGCATTTCTTTGGGGGGCCGCACAGCCCTCCATTTGCTCGCCAGAGGTAGCCTGACTGCCATTAGGTACCGAGAAAAGAATGTGGTGATCGATGGTATCAAAAGCAGCACTAAGGTCTAGGAGCACGAGGACAGATGCAGAGCCTCGGTCCGATGCCATTAAAATGTCATTTACCACCTTCACAAGTGCCGTCTCAGTGCTATGATGGGGTCTAAAACCAGACTGAAGCATTTCGTATACATTGTTTGTCTTCAGGAAGGCAGTGAGTTGCTGCGCAACAGCCTTCTCTAAAAATTTTGAGAGGAATGGAAGATTCGATATAGGCCTGTAGTTTTTTTATATTTTCTGGGTCAAGGTTTGGCTTTTTCAAGAGAGGCTTTATTACTGCCACTTTTAGTGAGTTTGGTACACATCCGGTGGATAGAGAGCCGTTTATTATGTTCAACATAGGAGGGCCAAGCACAGGAAGCAGCTCTTTCAGTAGTTTAGTTGGAATAGGGTCCAGTATGCAGCTTGAAGGTTTAGAGGCCATGATTATTTTCATCATTGTGTCAAGAGATATAGTACTAAAACACTTGAGCGTCTCTCTTGATCCTAGGTCCTGGCAGAGTTGTGCAGACTCAGGACAACTGAGGTTTGGAGGAATACGCAGGTTTAAAGAGGAGTCCGTAATTTGCTTTCTAATAATCATCATCTTTTCCTCAAAGAAGTTCATGAATTTATCACTGCTAAAGTGAAAGTCATCCTCTCTTGGGGAATGCTGCTTTTTAGTTAGCTTTGCGACAGTATCAAAAAGGAATTTCGGATTGTTCTTATTTTCCTCAATTAAGTTAGAAAAATAGGATGATCGAGCAGCAGTAAGGGCTCTTCGGTACTGCACGGTACCGTCTTTCCAAGCTAGTCGGAAGACTTCCAGTTTGGTGTGGCGCCATTTCCGTTCCAATTTTCTGGAAGCTTGCTTCAGAGCTCGGGTATTTTCTGTGTACCAGGGAGCTAGTTTCTTATGAGAAATGTTTTTAGTTTTTAGGGTGCAACTGCATCTAGGGTATTGCGCAAGGTTAAATTGAGATCCTCAGTTAGGTGGTTAACTGATTTTTGTCCTATGGCGTCCTTGGGTAGACAGAGGGAATCTGGAAGGACATCAAGGAATCTTTGTGTTGTCTGTGAATTTATAGCACGACTTTTGATGTTCCTTGGTTGGGGTCTGAGCAGATTATTTGTTGCAATTGCAAACGTAATAAAATGGTGGTCCGATAGTCCAGGATTATGAGGAAAAACATTAAGATCCACAACATTTATTCCATGGGACAAAACTAGGTCCAGCGTATGACTGTGACAGTGAGTGGGTCCAGAGACATGTTGGACAAAACCCACTGAGTCGATGATGGCTCCGAAAGCCTTTTGGAGTGGGTCTGTGGACTTTTCCATGTGAATATTAAAGTCACCAAAGATTAGAATATTATCTGCTATGACTACAAGGTCCGATAGGAATTCAGGGAACTCAGTGAGAAACACTGTATATGGCCCAGGAGGCCTGTAAACAGTAGCTATAAAAAGTGATTGAGTAGGCTGCATAGATTTCATGACTAGAAGCTCAAAAGACGAAAACGTCATTTTTTTTTGTTGTAAATTGACATTTGCTATCGTAAATGTTAGCATTTGGTTGGTCCTCATTACACACCACAGACCAGCAAATTTTCTTTATATCATCAACATATGAATCACTACAAAACTTATTGTATGACCTCTTATACACTATAATAGGCCCAGCCTTTGGAACTTTGGTTTTCCTACATATGGCTACTATATTGTGATTACTACATCCTATGGATTTGGATACTGCTTTAAAGCCAATTTCTGCAGCATTAGTGAAGATGTGATCAACAGATATTGATGATTTAATTCCTATGCTGTAACTGCCCTGGTAGGCTGACTGACAACATGAACCAGGTTGCAGGCACTGGTTACAGTTTGATTTTTTTTTGAGTGGGCAGCTTGATGATAGCAAGTCAATATTTAAATCACCCAGAAAATAAACTTATCTGTTGATATCACATACATTGTCAAGCATTTCACACATATTATCCAGATACTGACTGCTAGCACTTGGTGGTCTATTGCAGCTTCCCACAAGAATGGGCTTTAGGTGAGGCAGATGAACCTGTAGCCACATTACTTCAACAGTATTTAACATTAGATCGTCTCTTAGGTTTACAGGAATGTGGTTCTGAATATAGACCACAACACAAACCTAAGGGTTTGCCTCATCCTGTGAGGAAGTATGGGCCGAAAGGCAAAGAGGAGAAGCCGAGCTTTGGCTATGTTGGCGAGGATGCACCATTCTTCTCTGGGCCGAATATATATAAATAAAATCAGTGATGAGATTTCCTCCACTTGTTCAGAGATCATTTTGTCCATATTCCTCGCCTGAGTTCTCTCATCATTCATTTGGTCATCGACTTCAATGAGTTCCGCTGTTATGTCATCCAACTTGGTGATTGTGTTCGTTAATTGATCTTCTTTGGTCTGCAGCATTTGGACCAGAACATTATTGCTTTGAGTGTTATCAAGTTGCACACCCCTGTTTGTAGATAACTCGGCAGATTTATCTAGTTTAGCGTGGACTTCGACGTATTTATTTTGGGCTAAACTGAGTTGTTCCTGTAGAAGGTTACTTTGTTCCTGTTGAAGACAATTTTGTTGAAGAGTTTGTGCTCGTTCGTCGTCATAAGTTTTTGCCATTTCTTTAAAACAAATTGTTCTGAAACGCAGTTACTCGGCTAGCATTATCTTTTCCTTTCTGCTTTTGTCAATAGTGGTTCTCTCCACCTGTCCCTTCATCTCAACCGTTACTTGCTTGTAATGGACCCTGATGTATGGCGGCCATACATCCTAGCTAAACTGGAGAGAACCTTTACAGGGCCTGCGCCTGATGGTTTATTTTGGAGGGCATTTTCCGCAATTTCTGCTGATTTTTGCTTATTGCATTGTGATCTAACATTTTCATCCCTTTGGCATAGTTTGGGTTTAAATCGCTGCTGAGGTCAGCGATCAATCTTTCTGTGGGTGAGGGTTCAGTAATTAGCGGGGGAATGTGGATCACCTTCTCTGATAGCTTGGTCATTCTTTTTATTATTATATTATTTTAAGTTTGGGTTTTGACCCTTTGGAAGCTGAAAAATGATTTTAATCAATTTATGGACGTTAATGAATCGTCAACACTGGATCAGTAATCTTGGAGTTGGACTTCAATGAACCTGCAAAAGCTAATTGAATTGATTTAGCAATGTTTATGATTAATCATATGTATAGGCTATCTGGGAATTCAACTTTAATGAACCTGAAAGAGTCACTGTATCTTGGATAATATTGACAAGTTTAAAATGTCTCATTGGTTGGAACAAATTAATTTGGTCTTTGTCTGAATTATCAACCTGGGAAAAAAAATTGTTTGGCGATTTAACTTCCTTGTTAACACTCTCTGGGATATGTGGGTTGGGAGAGTCCCACCTCGCCAATAGCCAGGGAAACTGCAGGGCGCCAAATTCAAAACAACAGAAATCCCATAATTAAAATTCCTCAAACATACAAGTATTTTACACCATTTTAAAGATAAACTTGTTGTAAATCCAGCCACAGTGTCCGATTTCAAAAAGGCTTTACGACGAAAGCTCACCAAACGATTATGTTAGGTCAGAGCCAAGTCACAGAAAAACACAGCCATTTTTCCAGCCAAAGAGAGGAGTCACAAAAAGCAGAGATAAAATGAATCACAAATCACTAACCTCTCTGCAAAGAACCACTAAATTCCAAGCATCTGCCTCTAAAGGAAGCTGAACCTTCTCTCCCTCCTGAATCCTCCTCCCCCCCCCCCCTCCTCCCTCTCTGCAGATGACTTCGCCAACCATTTTGAAAAGAAGGTCGATCTGGTTCTGCTCACACTGCCCCTACCCTGTGCTCTGACCTCTTTCTCCCCTCTCTCCAGATGAAATCTCGCGTCTTGTGACGGCCGGCCGCCCTAGCCCGCTTGACCCCTATCCCCTCCTCTCTTCTCCAGACCATTTCATGAGACCTCACCTCACCTCGCTCATCAACTCATCCCTGACCGCTGGCTCACGTCCCTTTCTTCAAAACACCCCTTCTGAAAAAATATTTATATGTCAAAACTACAGACCAGTATCCCTTCTAACTTTGAACGTGTGTTCTCTCTCAGAATGACCTTCTTGATCCAAATCAGTCAGTTTCAAGACTATCATTCAACTGAGACTGCTCTTCTCTGTATCACGGAGGCGCTCCCGCAAAAGCTAACATCCTTCTAGACCTATCGGCTGCCTTCGATACTGTGATCAGATCCTCCTCTCCACCCTCTCCGAGTTGGGCATCACGCTTGGAACCTGACAGGTCGCTCCTACCAGGTTTACACCACGTGCTCTCACCACTGGTGTCCCCAGGGCTCTGTTCTAGGCCCTCTCCTATTCTCGCTATACATCACTTGGCTCTGTCATAACCTCACATGGTCTCTCCTATCATTGCTATGCAGACGACACACAATTAATCTTCCCTTTCCCCCTTCTGATGACCAGGTGGCGACATCTCTGCATGTCTGGCATTTTGACGGATCACCACCTCAAGAACCTCGAAGACCTGCTCTTCCTCCCGGGGAAGGACTGCCCGTTCCATGATCTCGCCATCACGGTACAACTCCATTGTGTCCTCCTCCCAGAGCGCTAAGAACCTATCCTGGACAACACCCTGTCGTTCTCAATAACATCAAGGCGGCCCGTTTGTAGGTTCATGCTCTACAACATCCGCATACGACCCTGCCTCACACAGGAAGCGGCGCAGGTCCTAATCCAGGCACTTGTCATCTCCCGTCTGGATTACTGCAACTCGCTGTTGGCTGGGCTCCCTGCCTGTGCCATTAAACCCCTACAACTCATCCAGAACGCCGAGCCCGTCTGGTGTTCAACCTTCCCAAGCAGTTGAAGCTATCCGCTAGACCATGGTGCTTGCCTACGGAGCTGTGAAACGGCACCTCAGTACCTCCAGGCTCTGATCAGGCCCTACACCCAAACCACTGCGTTCAGGCCTGCTCGCCTCCCTAATTCCCGCTCAGCCCAGTCAAAACTGTTCGCTGCTCTGGCCCCCAATGGTGGAACAAACTCCCTCACGCGCCAACAGCGGAGTCAATCACCACCTTCCGGAATGAAACCCCACCTAAGGAATATATTTAATCCTCTCACCCCCTCCCCTGAAAAGATTTAGATGCACTACTGTTCCACTGGAGGTCATAAGGTGAATGCACCAATTTGTAAGTCGCTCTGGATAAGAGCGTCTGCTAAATGACTTAAATGTAAATGTAAATGTAAATGATCTTCATCAGATGACACTCATAGGACTTCATGTTACACAATACATGTATGTTTTGTCAAAACATAAAGTTAATATTTATATCCAAAAATCTCAGTTTACATTGTGTGTTATGTTCAGTATTTCCAAAACATCTGGTGATTTTGCAGAGAGCCACATCAATTTACAGAAATACTCATAATAAACATTGCTAAAAGAGTTAACAACAAGTGTTATGCATGGAATTTTAGATCCACTTCTCCTTAATGCAGCCGCTGTGTCAGATTTTTTTTTTTTTTAGAGCTACTAGTTCCCCTTTGGGAACTCCCCCCCCCCCCCTGAGCTGTAATGTGGCGCAGGGAACGCAAGAAATAATCCTAAAAATATTTAACCTCCACAGAATCGCTTGAAAAATGGCTCAAATGAAAGATAAAGAAGTTATTTATCTACCCAGCAAGTCAGATTTCTAAAATGTTTTACGGCGAAAACATAGCACATATTTATGTCCAACCACCACTGCATACAACCTCATTAGCATAGCCAAGTAGGAAAAAATATGCAATCAACAAACGCAGGATTAAAAGAAAAATCATTTCACTAACCTTTTGAAATCTTCATCAGATGACAGTAATATAACATGTTACACAGTACATTCATTTTTTTCAATAATATGCAATATATATCCATAAATCTCTGTTTACAATTATGCATCGTTCAAAAATGCTACTGCAATGTCAGGAGAAATAAAATAGCTCCGGCAGATAACGTCAGCTAACAAGGAATACACATCATAAACTTTGACTAAATATGCATGTTTTACATATGTATGGCAAGATAAACTTCTTCTAAATGCAATCGCTATGTTACAATTATTTTTAACGTTACATTTTGCGTTCACTAGGCTATAATAGGGAGGCGGCGCTCCCATTTAGCATACTGACTCCTCTATCTTGGAGTCGACAGAAACCCAAAATGAAGACATAAATATTCCCTTACCGTGGCTGTTCTTCCATCAGAAGACCTGGAAGGGTTAATACTCACCAAGTTAGCGTTCAGTTTTCAAGTCTGTGTCTTTCGGTTCTCAAACTAGACACTTTTCGGTCGAAATGTATGCAAATTTCAAGTGGATGCGCACCAAAACGTCGAAAGTATACATTATATTTCGAGTAAACTTGTCAAACTATGTTTATAATTAAGCCTTAACATGTTATAAAGGTCTACAGCAATCGTGAGGGCGAACAGAGAAACACACGTTGTTCAATCCATCCTGAGGGAAAGAGAGAGAAATTTCCCAGCTCGCATTGGTGAAACTTTTTTTTTGCGTCACCGGGACGTTTGGGCATGCTGAACGTCTCGTGAGCGCGCGATTCTCACAGTTACACGCCTCATCGAAAGCAGGCTTCACGCTGAAGACGTAGAAACTGTTTCCATGGTTATAACTGCTTGGGAAGTGTGTATACGATGACGTTGAAGTGGTGGCAACTTTTTTCATTACAAGAGAGACTTTGGGAGAATGCATGCCCTGAGACTTCTGCTTTACATAGAGACAAAATTTAAACGGTTTTAGAAGCTTTAGAGTGTTTCCTATTCGATAATAATTTTTTATTTATTTTTATTTTATTTGCATATATTAGCAACTTTTGACAAAAATGTATCATGTTTTATATGGGTGCCGAATTCCTCCAGAAGGGGCAGTATTCAGGGCTAGCCCCAACAGGTTAACTCACGGAAAAAGCACACCATGCAATAATCTGAGAACGGCGCTCAGTCACAAAAACAAGCCGTACAGATATCCGCCATGTTGTGGAGTCAACAGAAATCAGAAATAGCATTATAAATATTCACCTACCCTTAATGATCTTCATCAGAATGCACTCCCAGGAATCCCAGTTCCACAATAAATGTTTGTTTTGTTTGATAAAGTCCATCATTTATGTCCAAATACCTCCTTTTTGTTCACGCGTTCAGCCCAGTAATCCAAATTCATGAGGCGCGATCACTAGGTCCAGGCGAAAAGTCAAAATCTGTAGAAACATGTCAAACGATGTATAGAATCAATCTTTAGGATGTTTTTCACATAAATCTTCAATATGTTCCATATAATGTTCCAACCGGAGAATTCCTTTGTCTTCGTGGAACGCAAGTCGCTCTCACGGGTGTTCACATGATCAGCTCATGCCAGACACCTGATTGAAAGAGCTCTCTTTCTCTCCCACCTCATAGTAGAAGCCTCAAACAAGGTTCTAAAGACTGTTGACATCTAGTGGAAGCCTTAGGAAGTGCAATATGATCCCATAGACACTGTATATTCGATAGGCAATGACTTGAAAAACTACAAACCTCAGATTTCCCACTTCCTGGTTGGATTTTTTCTCAGGTTTTTCCCTGCCATATGAGTTCTGTTATACTCACAGACATAATTCAAACAGTTTCAGAAACTTCAGTGTTTTCTATCCAAATCTACTAATTATATGCATATTCTAGTTTTTAGGCCTGAGTAGCAGGCAGTCTAGTTTTTGAGGCCTGAGTAGCAGGCAGTTTTACAGATGTGAGAAAATGTTTTTCCATCACAAGCTATTCAATACTGCCCCCAGTCCCAAAGTTAAATTGAATGAGACAACAATATCCAATCAGTTGAGGTTGGTTGTATATTATGAAGTGTAACCAGTTGTTACAGATATTACCAGAACACGCGGCCAGCATTCCAGAGTCGCCTCTTCACTGTTGACGTTGATGACTTGTGAGGCGTCTCTGTCTCAAACTAGACACTCTAATGTACTTCTTGCTCCTCTTGCTCAGTTGTGCACCGGGGCCTCCCACTCCTCTTTCTATTCTGGTTAGGGAGAGTTTGCACTGTTCTGTGAAGGGTGTAAACACAGCGTTGTACGAGATCTTCAGTTTCTTGGCAATTTCTTGAACATCCCACAGAGCACCATGAAATCAATTATTTAAAAAATGGAAAGAATATGGCACCTCAACAAACCTGCCAAGATAAGGCCACCCACCAAAGCTCACAGACCAGGCAAGCAGGGCATTAATCAGAGAGGCAACAAAGCGATCAAAGATAACCCTCAAGTAGCTGCAAAGCTCCACAGTGGAGATTGGAGTATCTGTCCATAGGACCACTTTAAGCCGTACACTCCACAGAACTGGGCTTTACGGAAGAGTTGCCAGAGAAAAAAATAAGCAAACACATTTTGTGTTCACCAAAAGGCATGTGGGAGACTCCCCAAACATATGGAAGCAGGTGCTCTGGTCAGATGAGACTAAAATGTAACTTTTTGTCCATCAAGGAAAACAGTATGTCTGGCGCAAACCCAACACCTCTCATCCCCCTGAGAACACCATGCCGATGTTTTTCATCGGCAGGACTGGGAAACTGGTCAGAATTGAAGGAATGATGGATGGAAACCTGCTTTAGTCTTCCAGAGATTTGAGACTGATGTTCACCTTCCAGCAGGACAATGACCCTACGCATACTGGTAAAGCAACACTCCAGTGGTTTAAGGGGAAACCTTTAAATGTTGTGGAATGGCTTAGTCAAAGCCCAGACCTCAATCCAATTGAGAACCTGTTGTATGACTTCAAAACCTCTTAAGGATCCTCCCCTTTTTTCAATTTTCGCCTATAATGACATACCCAAATCTAACTGCCTGTAGCTCAGGCCCTGAAGCAAGGATATGCATATTCTTGGTACCATTTGAAAGGAAACACTTTGACGTTTGTGGAAATGTGAATGGAATGTAGGAGAATATAACACAATAGATCTGGTAAATGATCATACAAAGAATGAACCAACCGTTATTTTGTTTTCTTTGAAATGCAAGAGAAAGGCCATAATGTATTATTCCAGTCCAGGTGAAATTTAGAGTTTGGCCACTAGATGGCTGTCAGTGTATGTGTAAAGTGTTTGACTGGTCCAATGAACCATTGCATTTCTGTTCAAATTGTTGAATCAAGACTGCCCAAATGTGCCTGATGTTGTTTATTAATCACTTAATAACTTGTTTGTTTATTAACTAAACTAAATTAATGTTCAAAATTGTGCACTATCCTAAAACAATAGCATGTTATTATTTCACTGTAATAGCTACTGTAAATTGGACAGTGCAGTTAGATTAACAAGAATTTAAGCTTTCTGCCAATATCAGATATGTCTATGTCTTAGGAAATTTTCTTGTTACTTATACCCTCATGCTAATCGCATTAACCTACGTTAGCTCAACCGTCCTGTGGAAGGGACACCGATCCCGAAGAAGTTTTAAAGATTGCTGTACACCAGCTGAACTCATCCGACCTGAAGCAGTTTTGCCTTGAAGAATGGGCAGAAATCCCAGTGGCTAGATATGTCAAGGTCATAGAGACATGCCCAAAGAGACATGCAGCTGTAATTGTGGCTCTATAAAGTATTGACTTAGGAGGGGTAAATAGTTATGCACACTCAAATTCAGTTTTTTTGTCTTAAATATTTTTTATTATGAAACAAACAAGAAATAACATATTCAAAGATGTTGTTTAAATCAAATGATAGAAACTCCTCCAAAATATTTTTTAATACCAGGTAAACTCAGTTTTTCACAATTCCTAACATTTAATCATAGTAAAAATTCCCTGTCTTAGGTCAGTTAGGATCACCACTTTATTTTAAGAAAGTGAAATGTCAGAATAATAGTAGAGATATTGATTAATTTCAGCTTTGATTTCCTTCATCACATTCCCAGTGGGCCAGAGGTTTACATACACTCAATTAGTATTTGGTAGTGTCATGACGTGGCTCTCTTTGGGTATAGCAAGCACCATCCCCATCTTTCTCTCTCTCTCTCTCTCTCTCTCTCTCTCTCTCACCATCTCTCTCTTCCCCCTACACCCAGGCTCTGTTATCGCAGGTCATAAATTCCTAGAGGAGTCTCTCTCCTCATGGCCAGGCAGAATAGAGGCAGAAGGTTTCACAGGAGAACAAACAAACCTCTTCTCCATCAAAGAACTTGAGAACTGAACAATGTCCATGTTTTGGAGAATGTGTACACGGTCGGGGAAGAATCCATTTCATTTAATGTTTGTGAAACTCATGAGAGACAATACAGCCACAGTACCATAACTCTGTTTATACAAGGGTCTCAGTTGTGAGGCTTGCATCCAATTGTTGTATAAAATGAATGAAAGATGAAACAATTTGTGAAATTATGTAATGTAAATAAACTGTTTAATGAAGGCAACTCCAATTCCTTTTGGAGTTTAAAACCTCTCTAGGTTAGGGGGCGGTATTTTCACTTCCGGATGAAAAGCGTTACCAAAATGAACTGCATTTAGTGTCGTGCCTGGCGGATTGAAATATGAATGTTATGTGTTTGTTTGATGGAGTGCTATCCTCAGATAATAGCATGGTGTAACGGCGTTCTTCGTTTGTGGAAGAAAGAGAGTCGGACCGAAATGCAGCGTGTAGGTTACTCATGTGCTTTAATAAAGGAAATAGCGATACATGAAATAACTGGGAGAATACAAAACAACAAACGGAACGTGAAACAAATTACAGCCTATCTGGTGACATACACAGAGACAGGTACAATCACCCACGAAATACAACGCGAACTCAAGCTACCTAAATACGGTTCCCAATCAGAGACAAAGAGAAGCACCTGACTCTCATTGAGAACCGCCTCAGGCAGCCAAACCTATACCACACCCCTAATCAGCGGCAATCCCAAATAATACAAACCCCAATACGAAACACAACATATATACCCATGTCACACCCTGGCCTACCCAAACTATACCAAAAACACAAAATATAATGACCAAGGCGTGACACATGGTTTACTTTCGCCTTAAAAACTTTTTGAAATCTGACACAGCGGCTGGATTAACAAGAAGTTTATCTTTAGGCCTATGTATAACACCTGTATCTTTCATCAATGTTTATGATGAATATTTCTGTAATTTGATTTGGCTCTATGCAATTTCACCAGATGTTATTTGAGACAATGCATTACTGAACATAACGAGGCAATTTAAACTGGGGTTTTTGGACATAAAGAGGGACTTTATTGAACAAAACAAACATTTATTGTGTAACATGAAGTCCTGGGAGTACCACCAGAGGAAGATCATCAAAGGTTAGTGATTAATTTAATCGCTATTTCTGACTTTTGTGAGCCCTCTCCTTGGCTGGAAAATGTCTGTATGTTTTTGTGGCTAGATGCTGTCCTAACATAATCGCATGGTGTGCTTTCGCCGTAAATTATTTTTGAAATCGGACATTGGGGTTGGATTAACAAGAAGTTTATCTTTAAAATGATGTATAATACTTGTATGTTTGAGGAATTTTAATTATGAGATTTCTGTTGTTTGAATTTGGCGCCCTGCAATTTCACTGGCTGTTATCGAGGTCGACGCTAGCGTCCCACTAATCCCAGAGAGGTTAACTAAGTCATAGGCCCGCCCCATGAGCACCGACATTGGTCTGGTGTCATGGGACAGCCCTTTCCTACCGTTCTGGATATTACCCCCACCTTGGGAATTTCCCAGGAGACCAAGCTTACCTCGATTACCGAGAGGGCTAAGGTTTGAGTAGAGACCATAAACCCTAAGGCTGTAATGGTTGTTGAGACTATCGATACCGACAGAATAAGAGCAAATCTTCAATTGTAATTACTAGTCTGCAACTAGGAATTGTGTACCATTGAATGCGAAGGCTGACAACCACCGAAACATCTATTCTGTAAGAACATTTCTGAATGTGACTCTGAAGAATCCTTTCTAACCACGAAAGACGAGTGGATGAACTTCCAACAGAAAGAAGGATGATTCCAACAGCGATCACGACGACACACTGAACGTAAATACATATATTTATTGCAATTATTCCTGAATGAGTGTGCGTTCTTGTGCAAAGGATTAGCATTTCAATTGTTATAATCATCAACTGTGTAGTGTCTTCTGTCTTTCGCGCCCTTCTCAGTCCCTTTGTCTACCAAGCCGCCATACCGGTTTAGCCCACTAGGGCTCATTCCCTATCATTTCCTTGTAACCATATCTACTTTGTTTGTTTGTTTGTGCATTTCTGTGACTATTTTGTTTGTTAATAAAGAAATGATTGAGACAATTGATGTATGGATGATTCATAGTGAAGACTGGGTTCGTGCAGATAACCAACAATTTACGACATTTGGAATGAGAATAACGTGAGGTAAAGAATAATTAATTCATAAGAAGACTAATTGATCAGATATTAAAATATCTGAAAGTTATATTAGGAAAATTATAATTTTGTAATCTGAAGATTTTCCTTGGTGCCCCGACTTCCTAGTTAATTACATTTACATGATTAGTTTAATCACGTTATAATAATTACAGGGAATTGATTTGCTAAAATCACAATCTTCAGTGTAATGATGCCATAGACACGACAGTAGAATTTCCTTTAACTTGTTTAACTTGGGTCAAACATTTTGGGTAGCCTTCCACAAGCTTCCCACAATAAGTTGGGTGAATTTCCTGACAGAGCTGGTGTAACTGAGTCAGGTTTGTAGTCTTCCTTGCACTCACACGCTTTTTTAGTTCTGCCCACAAATTTTCTATAGGATTGAGGAAAGGGCTTTGTGATGGCCACATCAATACCTTGCCTTTGTTGTCCTTAAGCCATTTTGCATTAACTTTGGAAGTATGCTTGGGGTCATTGTCCGTTTGGAAGATCCATTTGGACCAATCTTTAACTTCCTGACTGATGTCTTGAGATGTTGCTTCAATATATCCACATCATTTTCCTGCCTCATGCACCAGTCCCTCCTGCAGCAAAGCACCCAACAACATGATGCTGCCACCCCCGTGCTTCACATTTGGGATGGTGTTCGTTGGCTTGCAAGCCTTCCCCTTTTTCCTCCAAACATAACGATGGTCATTATGGCCAAACAGTTCTATTTTTGTTTCATGAGACCAAAGGACATTTCTCCAAAAAGTACAATCTTTGTCTCCATGTGCAGTTGCAAACCATAGTCTGGCTTTTTTATGGCGGTTTTGGAGCAGTGGCTTCTTCCTTGCTGAGTGGCCTTTCAGGTTATGTCGAAATAGGACTGGTTTGACTGTGGATAAAGATACTTTTGTTCCTGTTTCCTCCAGCATCTTCACATGGTCCTTTGCTCTTTTTCTTTGCACTTTTCGCACCAAAGTACGTCCATCTCTTGGAGACAGAACGCGTCTCCTTCCTGATCGGTATGATGGCTGCGTGGTCCCATGGTGTTTATACTTGAGTACTATTGTTTGTACAGATGAACGTGGTACCTTCAGGCGTTTGGGAATTGCTCCCAAGGATGAACCAGACTTGTGGAGGTCTACAATTTTTCTTCTGAGGTCTTGGCTGATTTCTTTTGATTTTCCCATAATGTGAAGCAGAGGCACTGAGTTTGAAGGTAGGCCTTGAAATACATCTACAGGTACACCTACAATTGACTCAAATGTTGTCAATTAGCCTATCAGAAGCTTCTAAAGCCATTACATAATTTTCTAGATTTTTTTGTTTAAAGGCACAGTCAACTTAGTGTTTGTAAACTTCTGACCCACTGGAATTGTGATACAGTGAAATAATCTGTCTGTAAACAGTTGTTGGAAAAATTACTTGTGTCATGCACAAAGTAGATGTCCTAACCGACTTGCCAAACCTATAGTTTGTTAACCAGAAATTATGTGTTCAGTGGTTGAAAAACAAATTTAATGACTCCAACATAAGTGTATGTAAACTTCCGACTTCAACTGTAGCTTCTTCTAATTTACCAATGTCTCTGGGTTTACGTGTTTATCCATGTCTTGGTCGGGGGATTCGGGGGACTTGCTGTTAGTGTACTAGTCAATGTGGCCTTCTGTGAACACTTCTGTGAATACCGCGTGTTAGTCTTGAAGTCTTGAAGTTTCTCATGTAAATTATCTTAATATTAAACTGTACTTCATGTCAATTTATTAAGAATAAATTGAAAGTGTATGCCATTGGATTTCATGCAGGTATTAGGAGCTCTCTAAAGTGTTGCTATCTTTTTTGGCGGTCCCACGTGACTCCCAGAAATGTACTAACAATAAAAACATAAACACCTTATTTACATAAGTATTCAGGCCCTTTTGCTATGAGGCTCGAAATTGAGTTCAGGTGCAACCTGTTTTCATTGCTCATCCTTGAGATGAGTTTCTACAACTGGATTGGAGTCCACCTGTGGTAAATTCAATTGATTGGACATGACCTGTCTATATAAGGTCTCACATTTATTTTTTATTTTATTTCACCTTTAGGTAGGCTAGTTGAGAACAAGATCTCATTTACAACTGCGACCTGGCCAAGATAAAGCAAAGCAGTTCGACACAAACAATAACACAGAGTTACACATGGAATAAACAAACATACAGTCAATAACACAATAGAAAAAAAGTCAATATACAGTGTGTGCAAATGAGGTAAGATAAGGGAGGTAAGGCAATAAATAGGCCACAGTGGCAAAATAATTACAATATAGCAAATTAAACACTGGAGTGATAGATGTGCAGAAGATGAATGTGCAAGTAGAGATATTGGGGTGCAAAGGAGCAAAATAAATAGATAACAGTATGGGGATGAGGTAATTGGATGGGCTATTTACATATGGGCTATGTACAGGCGCAGTGATCTGTGAGCTGCTCTGACAGCTGGTGCTTAAAGTTAGTGAGGGTGTAAGGGATTTCCTCCTCTTCTTCCGAAGAGGAGAGGCGAAAAGGATCAGAGGACCACGTGGTAAGTGTCCATGGTTCTTTTAATACGAAAATGTACACATGAACAACTGAATACAAAAACAATAAACGTGGAATGAACGAAACCCAAAACAGTACCGTGTGGTGAAAAACACAGACACGGAAACAAACACCCACAAACACACAGTGAAACCCAGGCTACCTAAGTATGATTCTCAATCAGAGACAACTAATGACACCTGCCTCTGATTGAGAACCATACTAGGCCGAAACATAGAAATACCCAAATCATAGAAAAACAAACATAGACTGCCCACCCCAACTCACGCCCTGACCATACTAAATAATGACAAAACAAAGGAAATAAAGGTCAGACCGTGACATAGGGAGATATGAGTTGCCAGCTTCAGTAATTTTTGCAATTCGTTCCAGTCATTGGCACCAGAGAACTGGAAGGAAAGGAGGCCAAAAGAGGAATTGGTTTTGGGCTTTGACCAGTGAAATATACCTGCTGGAGCGCATGCTACGGGTGGGTGCTGCTATGGTGTCCAGTGAGCTGAGATAAGGCGGGGCTTTAGATGACCTGGAGCCAGTGGGTTTGGAGACGAATATGAATTGAGGCCCAGCCAATGAGAGCATATAGGTCGCAGTGATGGGTAGTTTTGGGGGCTTTGGTGACAAAACGGATGGCACTGTGATAAACTGCATCCAATTTGCTGAGTAGAGTGTTGGAGTCTATTTTGTAAATTACATCGCCGAAGTCAAGGATTGGTAGGATAGTCCATTTTACAAGGGTATGTATGGCAGCAAATGTGAAGGATGCTTTGTTGAAAAAATAGGAAGCTGATTCTAGATTTAATTTTGGATTGGAGATTCTTAATGTGAGTCTGGATGGAGAGTTTACAGTCTCACCAAGGTATTTGTAGATGTCCACATATTCTAGGTCAGAACCATCCAGAGTAGTGTTGGTGGACAGGCAGGCATGTGCTGGTAGCGATCGGTTGAAGAGCATGCATTTAAGAGCAGTTGGAGGCCACGGAAGGAGAGTTGTATGGCATTGAAGCTCGTCTGGAGGTTAGTTAACACAGTGTCCAAAGAAGGGCCAGAAGTATACAGAATGGTGTCGTCGGTGTAGAGGTGGATAAGAGAATCACCAGCGGCAAGAGCGACATCATTGATGTATACAGAGAAGAGAGTCTGCCAGAGAATTGAACCCTGTGGCACCCCCATAGAGACTGCCAGAGGTCCAGACAACAGGCCCTCCAATTTTACACACTGAACTCTGTCTGAGAAGAAGTTGGTGAACCAGGTGAGGCAGTCATTTGAGAAACCAAGGATGTTGAGTCTGCCGATAAGAATATGGTGATTGACAGAGTCAAAAAACCTTGGCCAGGTCTTTGAATACAGCTGCACAGTATTGTCTCTTATTGATATAGGTTATGATTTCATATCGGACCTTGAGCGTGGCTGAGGTGCACCCATGACCAGCTCGGAAACCAGACTCCATAGCGAAGAATGTACTGTGGGATTAGAAATGGTCGTTGATCTGTTTGTTAACTTGGCTTTCGAAGACCGTAGTAAGGCAGGGTAGGATAGATAAAGGTCTGTAGCAGTTTAGGTCTAGAGTGTCTCTCCCTTTGAAGACGGGGCTGACCGCAGCAGCTTTCCAATCTTTGGGGATCTCAGATGATACGAAAGAGAGGATGAACAGGCTAGTAATAGGGGTTGCAACAATTTCAGCTGATAATTTTAGAAAGAGAGGGTCCAGATTGTCTAGCTCGGATGATTTGTAGGGGTCCAGATTTTGCAGCTCTTTCAGAACATCAGCTATCTGGCTTTGAGTGAAGAAGAAATGGGGAGGCTTGGTGTGGGGGGTGCAGGGCTGTTGACCGGGGTAGGGGTGGCCAGGTGGAAAGCCAGAAATTCTCAATTTACGTGGATTTATGAGTGGTGACAATGTTTCCCAGCCTCAGTGCAGTGGGCAGCTGGGAGGAGGTACTTTTATTCTCCATGGACTTTACAGTGTCCCAGAACTTTTTGGGATTTGTGCAGCAGGATGCACATTTCTGTTTGAAAAAGCTAGCCTTTGCTTTCCTAACTGTGTATATTGGTTCCTAACTTCCCTGAAAGTTGCATATCGCGGGGGCTATTCGATGCTAATGCAGTACGCCACAGGATGTTTTTGTGCTGGTCAAGGGCAGTCAGGTCTGGAGTGAACCACGGGTTATATCTGTTGCTGGTTCTACAGAAATGAGGCATGCTTCTTTAAGATTGTGAGGAAAACACTTTTAAAGAATAACCAGGCATCTTCTACCGACGGAATGAGGTCAACATCCTTCCAGGATACCCGAGCCTGGTCGATTGGAAAGGCCTGCTCGCTGAAGTGTTTTAGGGAGCATTTGACAGTGATGAGGGGTGGTTGTTTGACCGCAGCCCCATTATGGATGCAAGCACTGAGGCAGTGATCGCTGAGATCCTGGTTGAAGACAGCAGAGGTGTATTTGGAGGGCAGGTTGGTTAGGATGATATCTATGAGGGTGCCTCATTGGGGTTGATTGGGGTTGTACCTGGGAGGTTCATTGATCATTTGTGTGAGATTGAGGGCATCAAGTTTAGATTGTAGGATGGCTGGGGTGTTCAGCATGTCCCAGTTTAGGTCACCTAACAGCACGAGCTCTGAAGATAGATCGTGGGCAATCAATACACATATGGTGTCCAGGGCACAGCTGGGGGCAAAAGGTGCTCTATAGCAAGTGGCAACGGTGAGAGACTTGTTTCTGGAAAGGTGGATTTTTAGAAGTAGAAGCTCAAATTGTTTGGGCACAGACCTGGATAGTAAGACAGAACTCTGCAGGCTATCTTCGCAGTATATTGCAACTCTGCCCCCTTTGGCAGGTCTATCTTATCAGAAAATTTTATAGTTAGGGATGGAAATTTCAGGGTTTTTGGTGGCCTTCCTAAGCCAGGATTTAGACACGGCTTGGACATCCGGGTTGGCAGAGTGTGCTAAAGCAGCGAATAAAACAAACGTAGGGAGGAGGCTTCTAATGTCAACATGCATGAAACCAAGGCTTTTACGGTTACAGAAGTCAACAAATGAGAGCACCTGGGGAATTGGAATGGAGCTAGGCACTGCAGGGCCTGGATTAACCTCTGCATCACCAGAGGAGCAGAGGCGGAGTAGGATAAGGGTATGGCTAAAGGCTATAAAAACTGGTCGTCTAGTACATTCAGAACAGAGAGTAAAAGGAACAGGTTTCTGGGTGCGGTAGAATAGATTCAGTGCATAATGTAAAGACAAAGTTATGGTAGGATGTGAATTTCGTGGAGGTAAACCTAGGCATTGAGTGACGATGAGAGAGGTATTGTCACTAGAGGCATCAATTAAACCAGGTGAGGTCACCGCATATGTGGGAGGTGGGACAAGAGGGTTAGCTGAGGCATATTGAGCAGGGCTGGAGGCTCTACAGTGAAATAAGACAATAATCACTAACCAAAACAGCAATGCACAAAGCATATTGACATTAGGGAGAGGCATGCGTAACCGAGTGATCATAGGGTCCAGTGAGTAGCTGGGCGGGCTGGAGACACGGTAATTCAGACAGCTAGCAAAATAGGTATTGTAGCCCAAAGAGTGGCTGATGGACCTCTTCAGCTAGCCGGGAGATGGGCCTAGCATAGGCTAGCTCCTGGCTAATTGCTGCTTGCTTCAGGACAGAGACGTTAGCCAGGAGAAGCCAATTGGATAGCAGCTAGCTAGCTGCGATGATCCAGGTGAAGAGGTTCAGAGCTTGTGGTAGGAATCCGGGGATATGGAGAAAATGAAGTCCAATAAGCTCTGGGTTGAATTGCGCTGTGCGGACTGGCAGGAGTTGTCTGGGCTGAAGGTTAGCTGATGACCACTAACAGTGGCTAGCTGACTACTAGCTAGTAGCTAATTAGCTGGCTAGCTTCTGTTGGGGGTTTCGGTTCTAAAGTAAAGAAAATAGCAGATACATAACACATGGGGTGAGACGGGTTGCAGGAGAGTATGTTGAAGTTGGGGTTAAGAAGAAAAAAAAAGAAGATATGCGAAGAAAAAAAGATATAAAAAGATATATACACGGAACACGACAAGACAAAGACAACGACGCCTGACTGCTACGCCATCTTGGATTTTTGAGGGAATGTTGACAGTGCATGTCAGGGCAAAAACGAAGGCATGTGGTTGAAGGAATTGTCCTTAGAGCTCCGAGACAGGATTGTGTTGAGGCACAGATCTGGCGAAGGGTACCAAGACGTTTCTGCAGAATTTAAGGTCCTCAAGAACACAGAGTCCTCCATCATTCTTAAATGGAAGAAGTTTGGAACCACCAAGACTCTTTCTAGAGCTGGCCGCCGGTCCAAACTGAGCAATCAGGGAGGTGACCAAGAAACCTTATAGTAACTCTGACAGAGCTCTAGAGTTCCTCTGTGAAGATGGGAGAACCTTTCAGAAGGACAACCATCTCTGCAGCACTCCACCAATCAGGCCTTTATGGTAGAGTGGCCAGACGTAAGTCACTCCTCAGTAAAAGGCACATGAAAGCACGCTTGGATTTTGCCAAAAGGCACCTAAAAAAAAGATTCTCTGGTCTGATGAAACCAGAGGGGAGAATGATATTGTAGAAAAAGAGAATGAGCTGGAAGAGGAGCAGGAAGAGCGAAAGAGAGATAGGAGGTAAAGGTGATGTAAGAGGACAGAGGGAGAGAGTTCCCATACGGAAAGAAAATCGTTAAATATATTTTTGAAACATTTTTTAGGATACATGTGAAATATAAAACATAACACATATAATGAATGGCATTTTTGTCAGGGAGCTTGGCCCCAGTGATGTAGCAAGCCAATCTTATTTTTTTCTCTAATCATTTTAGAAAGATAATTGTCCCTTAATGATGATGTCAGTTATTGTCGGTTCTTCTCCAGACCTGACCACCAAATCTGTCATGCATGAAGGATGAGTGTCACTTAATCATGACCTCTCTCTCGCTCTGAATCCACAGATACCACGACCTCTCCACGACGACTCTTCTCATTGGGCAGCACTGATATGTATAGACTCTTGTAATATTTAGTGTAGGCTTCACCAAGACCATGATACAGAAGATATGTGTGTGTCTGTGTTTTGTGTGTGTATGTTTGTATGGCTGTATGTCTTCATGTGAGTATGTGTGTGTCTGCGTGTGTCTTCATGCATTGGTATATGTGTGATTCCCACCATAATCAATCAGAATATTCCCCACTTCCCAGTAATGGGAACTCCAGTGCTGATTGTGTGAAAGCGTATCACACACATTGTGATGTCACATTAAAACAATGATGGCTGTAGAATACCAGAGATCTTTTCCACCCCAGCGCACTGAGGTCATGGCTGAAGCCTGGGCCTTCCACAGATAAGGCAATTACGGGCTCAGTCCTATCTCACGGAGCTGTTAATGCTTGCGTGTGTATGCACATGCATGCGTGTGTGTCCTACTCCACAAATCCCAGGCAAACCAACAGAACACACACCGTACCCCAGGATTTGCACACCCACATTTTTTGGGGGCCTTTCATTAACACATTTCATGCAATTCTACGTAATTTACATGACTAGAGACCAGGGGTTGGAACCAAAATGATTTTCCAATCGTTACTTTCTGAACAGAACCACTATTTTTTATTTTATTCGTTCCACTGTTCCCGACCAGAAGAAGAAAAAGTTCTGGACTGGTTCCAACCCCCAAAAAGTACTGGTTTATATGGTTCCTTTCTGTTCCTTTTTCAACCCGTGAAATCAACTGTTGTTTACATTTAGCTCATTAAATGACTTCACCAGTCAGTGCAGGAAAGCTGATTGTTTACATGCGTGACAGACAAGTGTAGCCAATGGCACAAGATGCCACTGAGATTATTCAGGGTGGGGAGAGAGTGAGAGAGGGTTGAGGAGGAGGCTTGAACCGCTGGGCATCTTGTTATGACATGTATTATCTGCATCACCTGTCCTTTGAGCTAGCTAGCAAACAAGCTTGTGTGTGCAGAGCGGCACCACAATTAAAAACACGTCTTACCTTTTTGTAGTGAATAAATAGGCCTATAGTGTCCTTAACCTCTTCAGTCGACCCTCTACTTTTTTGAACATTTTGTTAAAAATCGCGCAACATTTCAGCGCCCTGCTACTCATGCCAGGAATATAGTACGTTCATATGGTTAGAATGTGTGTATAGGAAACCCTCGGACGTTTTTAAAACTGGTTAAATCACGACTGTGGCTATTACATAACGTGCGTTACATCGGAAAGCGCAGGAAAACCTGATCACAGAAAATGGAAATAAATATCCTTGCGCCACTTCCAGCAATTGTTAACAGTGAGCCGAATTAGATAAGACCGAGCATTCAACTCCCACAGCATCCCCATGTAGTCGAGTATCTTGTGAATTTAATCATCTTTGATTCTTGGTTGAACCGAAAGAGGGGCACCGCTTACCTCCGGTCTCCGCCCAGATCATTCCGGAAGAGCTCTCTCCTGAAATTTTTTCCAAGACGACAGCTAATGATATATACATCGCCTACGGATGATTTTTATCGCTTATTAACGTTTACTAATACCTAAAGTAGCATTACAAACGTATTTCGAAGTGTTTTGTGAAAGTTTAACGTCTACTTTTTGAATTTTAAAAAATGACGTTACGTTGTGAAATCGCTGTTTTTTTCGTTTATCACACAGTCTACATATAACGATATCTTGGCTTTATATGGCCCGATTTAATCGAAATAAAGACCCAATAGTGTTTATGGGACATCTAGGAGTGCCAACAAAGAAGATGGTGAAAGGTAATGACTGTTTTCTATTTTATTGTGCGGTTTGTGTAACGCCGAAATGCTAATTATTTTGTTTACGTCCCCTGCTGTGCTTTTCTGTTGTAGTGTATTGGTGCATGCTATCAGATAATAGCTTCTCATGATGTCGCCGAAAAGCATTTTCAAAATCTGACTTGTTGCCTGGATTCACAACGAGTGTAGCTTTAATTTGATACCCTGCATGTGTATTTTAATGAACTTTTGAGTTTTAACTAATACTATTAGCATTTAGCGTAGCGCATTTGCATTTCCAGAGCTCTAGTTGGGACGCAAGCGTCCCAGGTAGAGGTAAGAGGTTAACTAGCATTGAAAAAGGGAATCTATTATTTTCTAGCTAATAAAAAATATCTACTCCCTATCTTCTGAATCAAACTAGTAATGTCAGTACAGTAGCCTATGCTTCAGAGGGGGGAGGGGCAGGTCGCCTAAACACGCACAAGCACATGCAAAGATTTTCAGCTTGCATGCAGACACTGGAATACATTTCTGAGTAACAGACAGAGGGCTTTGCCGAGGCGCTTGTTGTGGAAGTTGATAAAAAATGCCTGAAACATTAAAAAACGTTACAAACCAGTTCCCAGGCTTTTAAAATAACGGTTATTTTTCAGAACAGTATGGATCAGTTTCGTTCCAGGTTCCATTTCTGATATTTGAAAAATGTTGATCTTTCCCGGTTTTCTGTTCTGTTCCCTGAACCAGTTCCAACCCCTGCTGGAGACATTAGCAGAATATTTTTTAATACCACACAATTAACCGAAATGAGTAACTACTCAGACATTGAAAAACTGAGATCAATAAAAATGACCTCATCGTGAATTCAACCAATAGCCCAGGCCAATGAAAAGAGACAATATTAGGAGGAAATATAATGGGCTACATTATAGGCTACTAAATAAACTTTTGAGTGGCACTGACTCACCAACTGAGAAAGAGAGCATGAATATGCATAGGCTACTCACCGTTGATTGGCCGATGCTCTTGCACCAATTGTAACAATACAGAGGCGGATGCAAGATGCAAGCAACGATGGTTTAATGAATACAGGTTACAGCAGCAACAGGACAGACAGACTGTACTCAGACGGAATCCGACCCAGGGACTAGGGCGCATCCTCCTGTGAAAGCGTGCTGAGAAACCCAGGGGAGAGTGTCCAGATGGGTAGGAAGGAGCACAGCAGATAAACCACACCGACACAACCTCCGGACAACAAAAACAACAGAACATATAAAGGGAAGATTAGCTGCGGGCAACAGGCCGAGGGCGGAGGCGTGGATTCCCCGTTCTAAGGCCGTTTTGACCCTCGATTCAACCTCCCATGTGAGTGTGGAGACCACTAGGGTCCCGGGTAGGATGCACTGCCTGAAACACAGGTTTTAGTGGATGGATGAATTCGTTCGCGGAATGGTCAAAAATGCGAGAAAGGGAATCGGGTTTGACATTCTTGGAACACGGGCGATACGAGAGAGAGAAGTCAAAACGTCCGAAAAGAGTGCCCACCGCGCCTGCCTGCAGTTGAGTCGCTTAGAGCGGTTCTGATATATTCCAAATTTTTGTGATCGGTCCAAACTATAAACAGGCTGACCCCGACCCCTCTAACCAATGGCGCCCCCTGTCACTCCTCCAGTGCTAACTTCACTGCCAACAACTCTCTGTTGCCAATCTTGTCGGGAGGGCGGTTGCGTTCCAGGGTCTCGAGGACCGTGATAACCGATGGGAAAAGGAACGCGCAAGGGTGCATCTTGTCGTCAGAAGAGGAACGTTGGGAAACCGTACCGCACCTACCCCCACCTCTGAAGCCGTCCACCTCCACCACGAACTGACGCGGTCAGGAAAGGGAATCGGGAGCTATGAGGATGGGAGCCGAAACAAAGCGGCTCTTGAGTTTGAACAACTCTCTGAATGCAGCCTCGGCTGTATCGGACCACCTGAACGTCCACTCTGGGGGAGGTTAAGGCGGTAAGAGGAGCGACTATCTGGCTAAAGTTGCGAACGAAACGCCGGTAGAAATTGGCGAATCCCAGAAACCTCTGTAGGGCCTTACGGGAATCTGGGCTTGGCCAATCCACCACAGCCTTAACCTTGTCAGGATCCATGCGAATACCTTCAGTCGAGACGATGTAACCTAGGAATGGAACGGATTGTGCATGAAAAATGCATTTCTCCGCCTTGACAAAAGTCCATTCTCCAACAACCTCTGAAGCACTCGTCTGACGTGCTGAACGTGTTCCTGGAGAGAAGAAGAAAAAATCAGTATGTCATCCAGGTAAACATATATGAACTGATCAATCATATCTCTCAGCACGTCATTTACGAGTGCCTGGAAAACCGCTGGGGAGTTGGATAGCCCAAAAGGCATGACCAAATATTCGAAGTGCCCTCTGGGGTGTTAAACGCGGTCTTCCATTCGCCCCCCTTATGCGAACCAAATGATATGCATTACGTAAATCCAACTTAGTGAACACGGATGCTCCCTGTAACCTTTCAAAGGCTGAGGACATCAACGGTAAGGATAGGTATTCTTCACTGTGATGTTATTCAACCCACGGTAATCAATGCAAGGACGCAGAGATCCGTCCTTCTTCTCCACAAAGAAGAACCCCGCCCCGCTGGAGAAGAGGAAGGACGAATGAATCCAGATGCCAGAGAACCAGAGATGTATCTCTCCATAGCCTCCCTCTCAGGAACAGAGAGTGAATATAACTTGCCTTTAGGCGGAGACTCACCTGGCAATAATTCTATTGCACAGTCATAGGGACGATGCGGAGGAAGAGAAGCAGCATGGGACTTACTGAACACCTCCTTCAGGTCGAGGTATTCAACGGGCACGTTAGACAAATCCACTGCCTCCTCTAGAAACACAGAATCAGACACAGACGAACAAGCAGACACTAAACAGGACTCAAGACATTTGTTACTCCACATGGATATAGAGTTATGACCCCAGTCAACTCTGGGGTTGTGTTGGGTGAGCCAAGGGTGGCCGAGAACTAATGGTGCAAGGGGTGAGTCCATGAGTAGAAATGATAGTGTCTCAGTGTGATTGCCAGAAGTGATGAGTGTGATAGGTTCAGTGGTGTGAGAAATGTTGGGTAGTTCTTGACCATTGAGAGCGTTGACGGATATCTTGTGCGTGAGTGAGGTGATAGGAATCTGGAGTTTGTGAGCGAGCTTGAAGTCCATGAAATTACCCTCTACTCCTGAGTCCAGTAAGGCTTGGGTGTCGTGCGTGTGGTTGGCCCATCTTAGTCTTACCGGGAGGAGAGTAGATGATGAGGTCTTCTCTGTGGTGACACCACCCGATAGTAGCCTCATTCTTACTACCGGGCCTAATCTTTTACCGGGCAGGAGTGGATAAAGTGGCCCGCTCTACCACAGTAGAGACAGAGTCCTTGGGATCTCTGCCTCTCCCTCTCTTCCGGGAGAGGCGAGCTCTCCCCCAGCTGCATGGGTTCGTGAGCGGAGGCTGAACTGGCCATGTTCCCGCCGCTGGCATGCCAGCCCTCCGTGTCGTTATACGGTCTGTTAGGGCATGCTCGGCGGCCAACACGACTCAGACGAGCGTCGACCCTCAAGGCTAGTTCCACTAGTCCATTTAAACTCCTGGGAAGGTCCAGAACATAAATCTCCTTCTGGATCCGGTCCTCCAGCCCATGCAGGAACATGTCCCACTGCGCCTCCTCATTCCACTGACACTCTGCGGCCAGAGTGCGGAATTGGATGGAGTATTCCGATACTGAACGGTCTCCTTGGCGAAGGTCAGCGAGTAGTCTGGCCGCCTCCCTACCCGCCACGGCCCGATCGAAGACCCTTCTCATCTCCTCGGAGAGTGTCTGGAAAGAGGTGCAGGATGGGTCCTGGTTCGCCCACACCGCCGTTCCCCAAAGAGCCGCTTTGCCTGATAGCAGTGTGAGTACGAATGCTACCTTAGACTGTTCACGGTTGAAGGTCCGTGGCTGCAACGAGAAATGCATGGAACATCTCGTAAGAAAAGCTCTGCAATAGTCAGGATCACCTGAATAACCCTCTGGTGTCGGTAGCCGTGGCTCTAGCTGGGAATCCGGCTCTGGCGGGGCGGGTTGAACTGCCGGTGTAGGTGGCGCAGCGAGACCCCTCAGATGTTGTAATTGTTGGGTCAGCTGGGATACCTGCGTCGCAATGGCTTGTACTGCCCGACCTGTGCTGGAGATGTTCTCCTCTTGTTGATCCATTCTCGTGATACTGCGGGAAATGAATTCGGTCAGACTCGTTGAACTCGCTGCATCCATGGTCTGGTCAGATCGTTCTGTAACAATACAGAGGTGGATGCAAGATGCAAGCAACGATGGTTTAATGAATACAGGTTACAGCAGCAACAGGACAGACAGACTGTACTCAGACGGAATCCGACCCAGGGACTAGGGCGCATCCTCCTATGAAAGTGTGCTGAGAAACCCAGGGGAGAGTGTCCGGATGGGTAGGAAGGAGCACAGCAGATAAACCACACAAGGGCGACGAGAGATGAGCACGGACACACGACACAACCTCAGGGAAGTAACAACGATCTGACAACAAGAAACACTGGTTACAGAACATATAAAGGGAAGATAAGTGATTCCAGCTGGCGCAGACAATCAGGCCGAGATTGGGAACCACGCCCACACAAACACGAGAGAGAGAGAGAGAGAGAGAGAGAGAGAGAGAGAGAGAGAGAGAGAGAAAGGAAAAGGAGGCAGTGGATTCATGAACCGTGACACCAATAGCTTGTCTCAAGCTAGGCTACTTTGAAAAACAGTGCTGTTCGCTCAAAATTGAGAGCTGAGAAAACATTTGGTAGCTTCTACAGATGGATTAGTCTTCTCTTTTCATCAGTAGGCATTTGCTTTCCAAACAAACTAAATTGTATTTTATAATCTAGACATACTCCATATGTTAGAGCACACTATAAGGAGGATAATGACACCAAGATGGGTCTTACAGGAGGCATCTATAGCTATAAAAAGTGCCTAAGATGGCCACTCTCATCATGATTTTCCCCCCAAAAATATGTGATACAAATGTAAAAAGCATGTCAAACATCCTTCCTCACGATGAAGATCCTATGTGAGAATTGGCAGAACAATCTGAGATACCCTAAATATTTTCGGGCAGTCCTGGTGTGGAATCGCCCCCATAGGGCTCTAGTCAAAAGTACACTATGTAGGGAATAGAGTGCAATTTGGGGCACCTAGTCCTACATAGGATTCTATTTGTAAGTGTAATTATGGCAATCTGTGAGGGAACAGTGGCCATAATGTTTTAATCACATTGGGCTATTCTTCTGATTTGTCATTGGATGAATTCATCACATCCCAGTTTTATTTTAGGGTATGCACTGTAAGAGAGAGTCTGATTGACTGGGAGACAGAAAGCATCTCTGGACAGAGTTTAGATGGACTCAAGGGACGTCCCTGTCTCTGAACAATTATTATTTTGTTATTCAATAAATGTATTTATTATCAACAGATACCATAGATTAATGAGTCATCAGCATCAATGTATGCAGATGGGACAAGACAGCCAAACAGTCATGTCTGACTGCATTAGTTAGTTAGTTAGTTACTTTAATCAATTATTATTATGAATACTATACCGCAATTCATGTCTGTTGTTGGTGGTGTGTTCGTCTCTCTGGGTAAGAGCCTTTGATTAATGAAAGTCTGTTTGGCAGGCTGAGTGACACAATGAGTGACACTGGAGTGACAGCCACATCAGTCTCATATGTCAGAGGTGTGCTTTAGCAATGGTCTAACGTTAATGAGTGAAGCCCTTCAGTCCACTCTCTATATAATTAATGGTACTGTATGTCACACCACAGTCAGCACAGCACACAGACTAGAAAAAGATTACAGTAATACTCAGTTCTTTCCTTTTATTTATATATTTTTTAAAGGAACTGTTCATAGTTTCAGGGTTTACCTCACAGTTTGAACTTGCCAAAGTATCTAAAATCAATATTGATAGCGCGTCTCAGCTCGGCAGTCTGTGATAGGGGCTGATTCTATGTATGGTCAGAAGTAAAGAATGCAGGTATGTGGTCACTAGTGGAGTGGGCTGCTGGTTGCTGCTGCCAGGACTTTGACTGACAGGCTGGCCCAATCTCTCTCTCTCTCTCACACTCTCTCTCTCTGTGTGTTTCTCTCTCTCTCTCTCTGTGTGTTTCTCTGTGTCTATCTCTCCCTCTCTCCCTCTCTCTCTCTCTCTCTCTCTCTCTCTCTCTCTCTGTGTTTCTCTGTGTCTATCTCTCCCGTTCTCTCTCCCTCTTCTGCTCTCTGCTTGGAGTGATTACATTCCTGTGTTCTGTTTGTGCAGTGATTCAGAGGTCTGAATCAGACGTTGTGTGCTCATAACTGTGGCATGCACTGATATTTGCCACACACACACACACACACACACACACACACACACACACACACACACACACACACACACACACACACACACACACACACACACACACACACACACACACACACACACACACACACACACACACACACACACACACACACACACACACACACACACACACATATGCACTTGCAAGAACACACACACACACACACACACACACACACACACACACACACACACACACACACACACACACACACACACACACACACACACACACTTGTAAGAACATGTGCACTCACACTTGCAAGAGCACACACTACACTGGGAGAGTGTCTTGGCACACGCATAGACCAGCAGACATTAAAGGTGCTTAGTTTTGGCATTTTCACTTTTATTACGATTTGTACTGGTTTTATTGAATTATTGGATGTTTGCTGGCATCACTGCACCAACCAATGACTTTGCATGTCTGACTGCAACATTGAATAAGTCCTCCATTAATATCCAAGCAAGCATTGATTTGTGAGCATAAGAGCTCCATTCACAAAACAATGAATAATGACCTGTTGCCAGGCATTTCAATCGCCATAATCATGACCTAAGTGGCTTACGTTATATGGGCATTGAATTGGTGAAGGTGCGACATAGGGGAGGAGATAGGGATAAATGACATCTCCAAAGAGACATTGGATAAAGCGCTTGGGCACCTTTGCCCAGCAAGTCTCAATGACGAATGTTATTTTTCTTGTTTTTTTTGTAGAAGGTTATAAATATGTAGGCCAAAATACCCTCCTTACATTTAGGTTATGACATACTAATGTATCTTTATTGTGTGTTTGTATATTTTTATTTTATTTAACCTTTAGTTTATCAGGGAGTCATATTGAGACCAAGGTCTCTTTTACCAATTTACATGAAGAACAGAAAATGCAAGCAGAACGAATTTTAAAAAACATTCATCAGTAATAAGGTCCTCAACCCTCTTTTTGAATTACCCTGGAGGCACCAGAACATCACATTCATCAGTAATAAGGTCTCAATCAGCTCTTTGAATTGCCGTAGAGGCACCAGAACATCACATTAATCAGTAATAAGGTCCTCAATCACCTTTCTGAATTGCCCTGGAGGCACCAGAACATCACATTAATCAGTAATAAGGTCCTCAATCACCTTTCTGAATTGTCCTGGAGGCATCAGAACATCACATTAATCAGTAATAAGGTCCACAATCACGTTTCTGAATTGCCGTAGAGGCACCAGAACATCACATTAATCAGTAATAAGGTCTCAATCACCATTCTGAATTGTGCTGGAGGCACCAGAACATCACATTAATCAGTAATAAGGTCCTCAATCACCTTTCTGAATTGCCCTGGAGGCATCAGAGCATCACAATCAGTAATAAGGTCCACAAACACCTTTCTGAATTGCCGTTGAGGCACCAAAACATCACATTCATCAAAAATAAGGTCCACAATCACCTTTCTGAAATGCCCTGGAGGCACCAGAACATCACATTAATCAGTAATAAGATCCACAATCACCTTTCTGAATTGCCGTAGAGGCACCAGAACATCACATTAATCAGTAATAAGGTCTCAATCACTGCTTTGAATTGCCCTGGAGGCACCAGAACATCACATTAATCAGTAATAAGGTCCTCAATCACATTTCTGAATTGTCCTGGAGGCATCAGAACATCACATTAATCAGTAATAAGGTCCACAATCACCTTTCTGAATTGCCCTGGAGGCACCAGAACATCACATTAATCAGTAATAAGGTCTCAATCACCTTTTTGAATTGCCGTAGAGGCACCAGAACATCACATTAATCAGTAATAAGGTCCTCAATCACCTTTCTGAATTTCCCTGGAGGCACCAGAACATCACATTAATCAGTAATAAGGTCCTCAATCACCTTTCTGAATTGCCTAGAGGCACCAGAACATCGCATTCATCAGTAATGAGGTCCTCAATCACCTTTCTGAATTACCCTAGAGGCACCAGAACATCAACTTTAAGAATATTTTGAAGATTGTTCCACATAATAATTTGCAAATAAATTCATTAAAAATCCTACAGTGTGATTTTCTGGATTTTTTTTCTAATTTTGTCTGTCATAGTTGAAGTGTACCTATGATGAAAGTTACAGGCCTCTCTCATCTTTTTAAGTGGGAGATCTTGCACAATTGGTGTCTGACTAAATACTTTTTTGCCCCACTGTAAGTGCATTAGTCCAAGTCCCCTATGAGATTTTAAGTCAGAAGGGTGTTAAACACTCAGATATAGCACCAACAGCATCCGCCATGGCAGCAATGGTATTAACGAACACATCTACAAGCAAGAGCTCAACTTTCTTGGGAACATAAATATTTAAAGATTGGGATGCCATAAAAATTAAATTGCTCCTTCCCATAAGAGCTAAGAGGCATAGCGTCATCTGCAGCTATTTGTTGAGAGAGCTGAGACTTTGTCAAGGTCCCTGGCCAACAACGTGAGAGCAGAGCAGAATGAGCATTTGACAGACCTCCCTCAAGAACTGGGAGAGCAGTGTTTGCAGAGCTCAGTGCACCCAGATGTCCTAGGCCTGTTCTGGGGATGGGAGTAGGGAGGGTAACCAAAACTAACCTGGAAGGGAGGTTGTGGCGGAAATTGATGAGGTTGGTATGGAGGGCAGTGTGGCTGGCAAAGCTCAAAACTCTCATTATATGTAAGTTGATGATGAATATGATACATGGTGTGGACTGCATCATGTGGTGCACTCCCATTGACAGTGTTTTGTCAGATCCTAGAGTAGAGCTGGGCTGAGTTGAGGTGGGCCTGGTCTAGTAGAGCTGTGATGAGGCGGGCCGGGTCTGGTAGAGCTGTGCTGTGATGGGCCGGGTCTGGTAGAGCTGTGCTGTGATGGGCCGGGTCTGGTAGAGCTGTGCTGTGATGGGCCAGTTCTGGAAGAGCTGTGCTGAGACGGGCCGGGTCTGGTTCAGCTGTGCTGAGACGGGCCTGGTCTGGTTGAGCTGTGCTGTGATGAGCCGGCTCTGGTAGGGCTGTGCTGTGATGGGCCAGGCTCTGGTTGAGCTGTGCTGAGGCGGGCCAGGTCTGGTTGAGCTGTGCTGTGATGGGCCGGCTCTGGTAGAGCTGTGCTGAGGCGGGCCTGTTCTGGTTGAGCTGTGCTGAGTCGGGCCGGGTCTGGTTGAGCTGTGCTGAGGAGGGACTGGTCTGGTAGAGCTGTGCTGTGATGGGCCAGTTCTGGAAGAGCTGTGCTGAGACGGGCCGGGTCTGGTAGGGCTGTGCTGTGATGGGCCGGCTCTGGTTGAGCTGTGCTGAGGCGGGCCGGGTCTGGTTGAGCTGTGCTGTGATGGGCTGGCTCTGGTAGAGCTGTGCTGAGGCGGGCCTGTTCTGGTTGAGCTGTGCTGAGTCGGGCCGGGTCTGGTTGAGCTGTGCTAAGGAGGGCCTGGTCTGGTAGAGCTGTGCTGTGATGGGCCAGCTCTGGAGGAGCTGTGCTGAGATGGGCTTGGTCTGGTTGAGCTGTGCTGAGACGGGCCTGGTCTGGTTGAGCTGTGCTGTGATGGGCCTGGTCTGGTAGCATGGGAGGGAGGTTTTAGAGGGTATTGAAGAGGGAAGTGTGGCCGGCGATGCTCCAAACTCTGTGTGGGGTCTCTTTTACTGCGTATAGCTTGGGCATAGCTCAGTGTATCTGCATACAGTTCCTGGGAGATAAGTGGTGGAGAGTGGTGTGGGGGGCAGTGTCTGCTGGCTGTTCTCCAGTCTCTGTGAAGCGCCACCAGATACATGTCTAAAGGAGTGTCTGATTTGTCTAGGGGAGTTGGTGGCTGGTCTCCAGTCTCTGTGAAGCGCCACCAGATACATGTCTCAAGGAGTGTCTGATTTGTCTAGGGAGTTGGTGGCTGGTCTCCAGTCTCTGTGAAGCGCCACCAGATACATGTCTAAAGGAGTGTCTGATTTGTCTAGGGGAGTTGGTGGCTGGTCTCCAGTCTCTGTGAAGCGCCACCAGATACATGTCTCAAGGAGTGTCTGATTTGTCTAGGGGAGTTGGTGGCTGGTCTCCAGTCTCTGTGAAGCGCCACCAGATACATGTCTAAAGGAGTGTCTGATTTGTCTAGGGGAGTTGGTGGCTGGTCTCCAGTCTCTGTGAAGCGCCACCAGATACATGTCTCAAGGAGTGTCTGATTTGTCTAGGGGAGTTGGTGGCTGGTCTCCAGTCTCTGTGAAGCGCCACCAGATACATGTCTCAAAGGAGTGTCTGATTTGTCTAGGGGAGTTGGTGGCTGGTTCTCCAGTCTCTGTGAAGCGCCACCAGATACATGTCTCAAGGAGTGTCTGATTTGTCTAGGGGAGTTGGTGGCTGGTCTATTGCTCCTGTGGGGTGAGGCGGACTGGCCACACAGAGCAACATCTTTTAATGCCCTTTCGAATGTGGAGACTGTCTCTTTGTACATGTGTACATTGTCATAAAGACAAGTCCAGGCTGAAGATGGGATGGTGGGCCAGGTGTATGTTGGGCCATAGCACACAGTCCCGAGAGAGGCTGACATTTACCCTCTGGATGGTGGCGGGGTGGAAATCTCTCCTCTGGTGTAGTGTAGATATTACAATCTTCTAAGGGGGAAGATGGTGGAGGCCCTCTCTATCACTCAGTGATGTGGCCACCTCTCCTGTGAGATGGGGATGAAATGGATCAACTGGGTTGGTGCGTTGGTTGGTTGGTTGGTTGGTTGGGTGGGTGGGTACTGATTCAGCTGTTGGCTTGGTTCTGGGTTTTTGTGGGACTCTTTTAGAGTGGATGGTTGCAGCTGAGAAATTCCTGCCTTAGCTCGTGTACTATAGCTCCTTCTGCATGTGGCTGGTGTTTTCTGTGCTGGACAGTTCCTCCCAAAGTCTGCGCACTTCCATCCTGAGAGCCTGGTTGTTTTTATTTGATTTTTCATTTAAGTTTATTCACCGGAGTGCTGTCCTATTTTTGTTCTTTGGATTATATACGAGGATTCAGCGCCCGATTTAAGTTCATTTAATGTGGAGTTGAGCGTGTTGTTTATCTTTTAAGCAAGCATGGCCCTCATTTATAAATACAAAGCAGGCCTATATGAAACACTGTGAGCTCATAACTTACACCATTGTGCTGTGACTTTGGGTGGACACCAGAGAGACTTTTCCTACTTTTCCATGGCTGTGCCAGTCAACATAAACATGCACCCAGTAAGCAAAATGATGTTGAAATCACGTGCTTATCAGGTTAGAAGACCTCTTTTCCGGATGTCAGAAATACGTCTTATATGAACGTTGAAAATACTTCTTATACGGACATTTTAGGTGATGAATGAAAGGTAAAAATACATTGAAAATATATAATTTACAGACATTGAAAATACTTTTTTTCAGTCATTGATTCTATGGCCAAATTTCAACTGCTAGACATTCTAAATTAAGTAAGCATCATATACATTAATAATCGTTCACGTCTCTTAATAGGAAAGAGGAGTCAACTTTAAATTGCAACCAAATATCACGTGCACTTATGATAGCTTTTTCAAAAGCTTTAAAACTGGCAGCAATGATGTTATAAGTAGTCCAACATAAAGAATAAACCAACAGATTACTTCAACTACAATAACATTCTGAGTAATGGTTACAGATTTTTATGTTGTTGCTATGAATGTGGCATTTTGTTGTTTATCTACCTTAGTTGAATGCACTGGATTACTGTAAGCCAAATTAAATGTTATTTCACATGCGCCGAACACAGCAGTTGTAGACCTTACAGTGAAATGCTTACTTACAAGTCCATAACCAACAATGCAGTTTTAAGCAAAAAGGTGTTAAGTAAAAAAATAGAAAAATAAAAGCAGCAGTAAAATAACAATAGCGAGGCTAAAAACAGAGGGTACCAGTACAAAGTCAATGTGCAGGGGCAGTGGTAAGTGGATGTAATTAAGGTAATATGTAGTTATTAGTGACTATGCACAGATAATAACAGAGTAGCAGAAGTGTGAAAGGGGGGGGGGCAATGCAAATAGTCTGGGTAGATATTTGATTAGATATTCAGGGGTCTTATGGCTTGGGGGGTAGAAGCTGTTTGGAAGCCTCTTGAACTTAGACTTGCCGCTCCAGCAGAGAGAACAGTCTATCACTAGGGTGGCTGGAGACTTTGACCATTTTTAGGGCCTTCTTCTGACACCGCCTGGTATAGAGGTCCTGGATGGCAGGAAGCTTGGCCACAGTGAGGTACTGGGCCATACACACTACCCCTGTAGTGCCTTGCGGTCGGAGGCAGTTTCCATACCATGCAGTGATGCAACCCGTCAGGATGCTCTCGATGGTGCAGCTGTAGAACTTCTGAGGACCCATGCAAAATCTTTTTAGTCTCCTGAGGGGGAATAGGTTTTGTAGTGTCCTCTTCATGATTGTCTTGGTGTGCTTGGACCATGTTAATTTGTTGGTGATGTTGACACCAAGGAACTTGAAGCTCTCAACCTGCTCCACTACAGCCCTGTCGATGAGAATGGGGGCGTGCTCGGTCCATGGCTCTGGTTGGGTTATGTATGTACAGTCACTGTGGGGACAACGTCATCGATGCACTTATTGATGAAGCCAGTGACTGATGTGGTGTACTCTTCAATGCCATCAGAAGAATCCCGGAAAATATTCCAGTTTGTGCTAGCAAAACAGTCCTGTAGCTTAGCATCAGTGTGTGCAGCTGAACATTGTATGATGGAAAACACTTGGTTTGTTACTTTATTCCTGCGAATACCGAACTTGTTTTTACGTGATTTTGTACGTTTGCCCACTGACAAAGAAATGATCAGTCTATAATTTTAATGGTAGGTTTATTTGAACAGTGAGAGGCAGAATAACAACAACAAAATCCAGAAAAATGCATGTCAAAAATGTTATACATTGATTTGCATTTTAATGAGGGAAATAAGTATTTGACCCCTCTGCAAAACATGACTTAGTACTTGGTGGCAAAACCCTTGTTGGATATCCCAGAGGTCAGACGTTTCTTGTAGTTGGCCACCAGGTTTGCACACATCTCAGGAGGGATTTTGTCCCACTCCTCTTTGCAGATCTTCTCCAAGTCATTAAGGTTTCGAGGCTGAAGTTTGGCAACTCAAATCTTCAGCTCCCTCCACAGATTTTCTATGGGATTAAGGTCTGGAGACTGGCTAGGCCACTCCAGGACCTTAATGTGCTTCTTCTTGAGCCACTCCTTTGTTTCCTTGGCCGTGTGTTTTGGGTCATTGTCATGCTGGAATACCCATCCACAAGCCATTTTCAATACCCTGGCTGAGGCAAGGAGGTTCTCACCCAAGATTTGACAGTACATTGCCCCGTCCATCGTCCCTTTGATGCGGTGAAGTTGTCCTGTCCCCTTAGCAGAAAAACACCCCAAAGCATAATGTTTCCACCTCCATTTTTGACGGTGGGGATGGTGTTCTTGGGGTCATAGGCAGCACTCCTCCTCCTCCAAACACAGTGAGTTGAGTTGATGCCAAATAGCTCCATTTTGGTCTAATCTGACCACAACACTTTCACCCAGTTGTCTTCTGAATCATTCAGATGTTCATTGGCAAACTTCAGACGGGCATGTATACTGTATGTGCTTTCTTGAGCAGGGGGACCTTGCGGGCACTGCAGGATTTCAGTCCTTCACGGCGTAGTGTGTTACCAATTGTTTTCTTGGTGACTATGGTCCCAGCTGCCTTGAGATCATTGACAAGATCCTCCTGTGTAGTTCTGGGCTGATTCCTGACCGTTCTCATGATCATTGCAACTCCACGAGGTGAGATCTTGCATGGAGCCCCAGGACGAGGGAGATTGACAGTTTTTATGTGTTTCTTCCATTTGCGAATAATCGCACCATGTCACAGCTGGCTGAAGGACCAAGGTGCAGCATGGTAAGCGTACATTTTCTCTTTATTAAAAATGACGCTGACAAAACAAAGAACAAAACCAAACCGTGATGCTTTGGGCTATGTGCCCTGAACAAAGTCAAAGTTAACTTCCCACAAAACAGGTGGGGGAAAAGGGTACCTAATTGTGGTTTTCAATCAGAGACAACGATAGACAGCTGTCCCTGATTGAGAACCATACCAGGCCAAGACATAGAAATACAAAACATAGAAAAAAGGACATAGAATGCCCACCCTAGTCACACCCTGGCCTAACCAAAATAGAGAATAAAAAGCCTCTCTATGGCCTGCGCGTGACACACCAACTGTTGTCACCTTCTCACCAAGCTGCTTTGCGATGGTTTTGTAGCCCATTCCAGCCTTGTGTAGGTCTACAATCTTGTCCCTGACATCCTTGGGGAGCTCTTCGGTCTTGGCCATGGTGGAGAGTTTGGAATCTGATTGATTGATTACTTCTGTGGACAGGTGTCTTCTATACAGGTAACAAACTGAGATTAAGAGCACTCCCTTTAAGAGTGTGCTCCTAATCTCAGCTCGTTATCTGTATAAAAGACACCTGGGAGCCAGAAATCTTTCTGATTGAGAGGGGGTCAAATACTTATTTCCCTCATTAAAATGCAAATCAATTTATAACATTTTTGACATGCGTTTTTCTGGATTTTTTTGTTGTTATTCTGTCTCTCACTGTTCAAATAAACCTATCATTAACATTATAGACTGATCAATTCTTTGTCAGTGGGCAAACGTACAAAATCAGCAGGGGATCAAATATTTTTTTCCCTCACTATATATACGTCTAAAATCGGACAAAATCTGAACGTCTATGTTTGGGTCAAATATAGGCCAGTCCGGACATCTGTAGACATCTATGATTGGTTCAGATTTGTTCAGGACCAGATCAAAAGTCAACGTACATGAACGTTGAAATCAAGGCAAGTCCGGACCAAAAAAAGCCTGCCAAAAGACGTTGCCTGATGTCAAATGCTTAATGGGCAGTGTCCTACTGTTGATTTTGTCATCCATTCGTATGTTTGTTTATCCTTCGTTCTCAGGAGCGCCCGTCCTCTCCTCATCTGCCCAGACACTAAGGAAAACACAACAACCACCCTTCTCTTTCTCTCTTCTTCTAAACACTTCTAAACACAGCAGGCATCATGCATCACCATGGTTACAGACGTATTAACGTGTAGTCATCGCACATCTCACTGGTGTCACACACACACACACACACGCACACACACACATACACGCACACACACACATACACACACACACACACACACACACACACACACACACACACACACACACACACACACACACACACACACACACACACACACACACACACACACACACACACACACACGTTAACGGCCTGTACCAGTCACAGCAATGACACAATACATGATTTACCATTCTTTTCTATTGGGCACAAAATAACCTGAAAAACACAATCAACACAAACAGTACATTTACAGAAAAAGTTTGTACAGTCACAACTTTGTACAGTCACAAGCTTAATGTAGTCATTGCATGTAAGGAATATGGGACCAAAGATTTAACTTTTTACTACTTTAATACACAAGTTAATTTGTCCCAGTACTTTTGATCCCCTAAAATGGGGGGACTATGTACAAAAAGTGCTGTAATTTCAAAATGGTTCACCCGATATGGATCACAATTCCCTTAAATTAAAGCTGACCGTCTGCACTTTAACGTCATAATCATTGATTCATTTCAAATCCAAATTGCTTGAATACAGAGCCAAAATAACAAAACATTAGTCACTGTCCCAATATTTTTGGAGCTCAATGTGACTATGAATGACATGCATGTAAAGTATGTGGTACAGTACAGTGTGTGATCTTGGCTGTGTAAAGGCAGATTGTTGAGTGAAGGATAAATGAATGAGACTATATAATGTATTGTGTCAGACACAGACCTTGTGCCACCTGCCTGCCTGCTGTAACCGTCGCACTCTGATGACATTCATCATATGGATACGCCTGTGATGACCAGGGGCAGCATGGTTAGTGTATTTTAGCAGTGTACTACATAGGGAATAGGGTGCCATTTGAGAAACTGCCGTAGTTTGCCATTATAATTGCTATTGGCCTAACTCAGGGATTGGCATGGCAACGCTGGGCCTGGAGAGCTGTATATGATGTGTATAGTCTGTTCTCCAAGCATAGCACTAACACACCTGATTAAACTAGTCAACTAAACATTGCCTTCTATTTAGATCATGATTAGTTTAATCAAGTGTGTAAGTGTTGGGCTGGAACAAAAGCCTGCACAAACTTCAGACCTCCAGAACCGGAAGTGGCAGTTCACTTGGATTTTTTTTGTAAGGTTTTAAAAAACAGATTCACCCGTTTTGAGTGTTATATTGGTTTTGTGCATCTCTGAGTGATGTTCTGTCGATTCCCAGGTTCATTTTATGTGCATCTGAGCTATTGCTATTCAAGCAGGCAGAAATTCGAGCAGGTATGAAGTAGCATTGTGAAAAGCCGCTCTCACTACACTGGATGTTACTAGGAATACGACTTTTAGATCACAAAAGCATCTATCAATGTCAGTTTTCAATACGGGACAATGTCATAACGTTGGAGGTTGTCTTCTCTCGAATGAGACATTGATCATATTTTGGTGATATTCCTACCTCGGGAAATGTGTAATTCAACAGAGTAATCACTTTAGTAATACAGTAGATCGCCTAAAGCTATCTTACCATGTAACATTCAACCTTAAAATTAGTAGCACATATATGTCCACATTGTGAGGTTACTTGGTCTGTAAATGTATTGTTATGTAATCATATAAAGCTTACATGTTCAAAATAGGTCAGTGGAGATCTTCACAATTGCTGTAATAGTATGTGCAGAATCTCGAACGGCATTTCTAACTTGTACCGAGTACTTTTAATGTCTCAAAAGCTCTGGTGAAGGCCGTGAGGCCGACACGTAAAGCTTATTAAAGAGCAGTGATACTAGCAAGACCAGTGTGTCTAACTTCCTTCTCATTTTATTCAACTGTTACCCACGCACCTGCAAAAAAAAGATAGCTCAGATGTGCGAGTGCCTTTTGAATTTCGAATGTAATCTCACCTGAAATCCAAGTCATTTGGTTCTGCTAATAGATGAGGAACAGTGATAACACGTCAATATGTTGTGTAATTCAACAAAATATCTCAATTGTAATCCTGTTGAACTTTACAATGATTGAAGCACAGTGATAGACATTTGGGTGAAAACTAAACCAAAAATAGTTTTTATCATTATTTAAGCAAGGAGTCATCATTGATACCAGGGTCTCTTTCACGAGGGAGTCCTGCATATACAATTTCATAGACATCAAATTCAAATGTAAAATACAGCACGACACAAATGTTCAAGAAAAACGGTCACATTCCTCAATAAGAATGTCCCCAGTCAATATATGTAACTGCCTGAGCGGCAACAGAACATACATTTATAATGTATTTTGTAGATGGTTCCAGTAATGAGGTGCTTTAAAACTAAAAGTGGATTTTTTTTCTAGTTCACTGGAGACCCGAGGAACCTCGAGTTAACCATCCTTGTGAATAGGTTTTGTATCTTACGTTATTATATTTTAATAGCGGAGTTAGGTAAGTCGGAATGGAGTAGAGCTTTGTAAACAAAAAGGGAATAGTGAAGAGATCTACGGGACTTTAATAAGTTATGCTTCTAGATAGTTGACGCAACATAACATATTGGAAAAATGGGACCTCATTCACTCATAGGGCTCTGGTCAATGGAAACACACTATATAAGGAATAGGGTGCCATTTGGGACACACTACAGCGGGCCTGACAGTCCAGGTTCAGATGTGTAGCTGGTCTAGTTTAGTTTCTCTAATTAACTCACACACTACAGCGGTACTGACAGTCCAGGTTCAGATGTGTAGCTGGTCTAGTTTAGTTTCTCTAATTAACACACACACTACAGCGGTACTGACAGTCCAGGTTCAGATGTGTAGCTGGTCTAGTTTAGTTTCTCTAATTAACACACACACTACAGCGGTACTGACAGTCCAGGTTCAGATGTGTAGCTGGTCTAGTTTAGTTTCTCTAATTAACTCACACACTACAGCGGTACTGACAGTCCAGGTTCAGATGTGTAGCTGGTCTAGTTTAGTTTCTCTAATTAACACACACACTACAGCGGTACTGACAGTCCAGGTTCAGATGTGTAGCTGGTCTAGTTTAGTTTCTCTAATTAACTCACACACTACAGCGGTACTGACAGTCCAGGTTCAGATGTGTAGCTGGTCTAGTTTAGTTTCTCTAATTAACTCACACACTATAGCGGTACTGACAGTCCAGGTTCAGATGTGTAGCTGGTCTAGTTTAGTTTCTCTAATTAACTCACACACTATAGCGGTACTGACAGTCCAGGTTCAGATGTGTAGCTGGTCTAGTTTAGTTTCTCTAATTAACGCACACACTACAGCGGTACTGACAGTCCAGGTTCAGATTTGTAGCTGGTCTAGTTTAGTTTCTCGAATTAACGCACACACTACAGCGGTACTGACAGTCCAGGTTCAGATGTGTAGCTGGTCTAGTTTAGTTTCTCTAATTAACGCACACACTACAGCGGTACTGACAGTCCAGGTTCAGATGTGTAGCTGGTCTAGTTTAGTTTCTCGAATTAACGCACACACTACAGCGGTACTGACAGTCCAGGTTCAGATGTGTAGCTGGTCTAGTTTAGTTTCTCGAATTAACTCACACACTACAGCGGTACTGACAGTCCAGGTTCAGATGTGTAGCTGGTCTAGTTTAGTTTCTCGAATTAACGCACACACTACAGCGGTACTGACAGTCCAGGTTCAGATGTGTAGCTGGTCTAGTTTAGTTTCTCTAATTAACTCACACACTATAGCGGTACTGACAGTCCAGGTTCAGATGTGTAGCTGGTCTAGTTTAGTTTCTCTAATTAACTCACACACTACAGCGGTACTGACAGTCCAGGTTCAGATGTGTAGCTGGTCTAGTTTAGTTTCTCTAATTAACGCACACACTACAGCGGTACTGACAGTCCAGGTTCAGATGTGTAGCTGGTCTAGTTTAGTTTCTCGAATTAACGCACACACTACAGCGGTACTGACAGTCCAGGTTCAGATGTGTAGCTGGTCTAGTTTAGTTTCTCTAATTAACGCACACACTACAGCGGTACTGACAGTCCAGGTTCAGATGTGTAGCTGGTCTAGTTTAGTTTCTCGAATTAACGCACACACTACAGCGGTACTGACAGTCCAGGTTCAGATGTGTAGCTGGTCTAGTTTAGTTTCTCGCACACACTACAGCACACAGATGTGTAGCTGGTCTACAGCGGTACTGACAGTCCAGGTTCAGATGTGTAGCTGGTCTAGTTTAGTTTCTCTAATTAACTCACACACTATAGCGGTACTGACAGTCCAGGTTCAGATGTGTAGCTGGTCTAGTTTAGTTTCTCGAATTAACGCACACACTATAGCGGTACTGACAGTCCAGGTTCAGATGTGTAGCTGGTCTAGTTTAGTTTCTCTAATTAACGCACACACTACAGCGGTACTGACAGTCCAGGTTCAGATGTGTAGCTGGTCTAGTTTAGTTTCTCTAATTAACTCACACACTATAGCGGTACTGACAGTCCAGGTTCAGATGTGTAGCTGGTCTAGTTTAGTTTCTCTAATTAACACACACACTACAGCGGTACTGACAGTCCAGGTTCAGATGTGTAGCTGGTCTAGTTTAGTTTCTCTAATTAACTCACACACTTGCTTTTTAAAACATTCGTACAGCTCAAAAAAAAAATACATACCACATCGAAGGACAATTAGTCACCACAAGCCAAGGGTTTTTGTGCTAGGTACATGCAAAACTGATTAATGTTACTCAAAATATTGGCCCATGTGTGCCAAAAATCAGTGTGTGTGTATGTGTGTGTGAGTGAGAGTTAGCGAGCAAGCAAGTGATCAATCTGTGATAGCTAATATGGTGTGTGTTTCTTTGTCTGTGAACATGTGAGCGCTGTGCGTGAGACTGCGTGTGGGCTGAAATGTGTGTGTTTCCATCCAGTTGCGTCAGCGTGCTGTTATTAACGTGGTCAGACAGCAGGTCATTGCTCTCTCAGGGAGCACCAGCTCTCTTATCTGACTGGCTGCTCTCCATCCCACATAAACTAAACATTATTAAAGATTAGTATGGCTTGAGCTGGGACTGCAAGGTTGGCTCTGAAAAGCTATTACTTCTCAACCAATATCTGTTTTGGATTTCAATGTTAGAGCCAGAGGGAGAAATGACAACTCTTTGCTGCAGTCTTGTAGAGATAGGGAGAGAATGAGAGAGAAAAAGAGTGAGCCAGAGAGAGAGAGAGAAAGCGAGAGAGAGAGCTCTATTTTCATGTAATCTGACCATAACACAGGTTACAATCTAAATTCTCATGCGGTTTAGCAAACTCCCAGCATTTACTTTTGTTGGACGACATGAAAATAGAGCTCTTTGGCCACGACACCAGTGGTGGCTTTGGCATCTAAATAAGGAAGTGTAAGCAGAAAGGTCAACAGCATCACAAACTTTACCCAGTACCAGGACATTTTAGCCAAAAACCTGGTTGCCTTTGCTAGGAGGCTGAAACTTTGCCACAAGTGGATATTCCAGCAAGTAAATAGCCCCAACAAACATAAAAATCCAATAATTGACCACAATATCAACATTTTGCAATGGCCATCTCAGTCTCTGGATTTGAAACCCCTTGGAAACCTGTGGTTTGAATTGAAGTGGGCAGTCCATAAACTCAGACGAAGGATATCAAGGATCTGGAAAGATTCTGTATGGAGGAATGGTCTAAGATCCCCCAATGTGTTCTTTAATCTCCAATTGTTTTTGTTTTAAAAAAGGCTCATTGCCGTTATCCTCTCAATGTGAGGTGTTAAAAGGTATTGAAAACATGGGTGCCCTATCATTTTGAGAAAAATAAAAACATGTTCAACAAAATCTCTTTCTCTGAGAAAATGTTGTATATAATAATATACTTCTAAAAAAAAATGTAGCATACAATATAGCTCAGAATATGTATTATATATTTCATACAGTGTTTTTTGCTCATCTTTAGCAAGGGTCCCAATAACTTGTGTTAGGTCGTGCGTACATGGGTGTGTCTTTTTCTGGGTGCATGAGGGTTTTGGAAGGCCAATGGGGAGGGTTACTTTTGGGGGTTGATTTCTAGAATCCACACTCAGCAATAGGTCGTTATCAATAAAAAGTCGCATTAATAAAGTACAGTATTTCTCACATGTTGGTATTATGAGTTCATCTCTATAATTATTTTGTTTATATTTTTTGAAGTATTGTTTGTGCATTGCCAGTCAGGGGTGCCAATAATATTGGAGCCCACTGTAGATGGCTATATGCAAATATTGTTTGATTTGCTTGCCATCTATACTGGTGATGACAGTAGTCAGACTGACAACTTTACCAGGACGAGGACTTGCCGATGTCAAATTCTTACCAAAAGCCTCATCTCTGATGAAGCAAGCTAAATGACACGTTGTTTGCCTAGCTAGCTACTTGCCAAATGCGTCAACTTCTCTCACGTATCTGAAAATAAATAATAAATAGATGTTTACTGATCATGAAAACTGTAAAACTCTGATGATAGAGCTAAATGTGGAATAATCGGAAATGTGTAGTTCTGACTATGCTCTTCAAGAGGTGAGGATATTTTAACCAAATAGTTATAACATTTATTTAATAATCCCTTTGAAAATGGCACATCGTCAATGGTTTTAGCAGAGCTGGGGGTCTCCTTGCCCCCCAGCAGTCATTACGAAAGCTCTGCATTGCATTGTGACGTTTTCTTGATTAGGACCTATATAAACAATTGATTGAAGGTTGGTAAATAGTATGGGTTCCATTATTCTGGAGGACATTAAAATTCCATTCATTCATCGTTCCGAGCCTTCATTTGGCAGACTGTGACCAATCAGTGTGCTCAGAATAGTAACTCGCGGAAACCCATAGGAGTGGTCACCATCTTGTTCTGAGTCATGATCACTTTCGGAGTCAAAAAGCTAGCTGAGATCTACCGCTCTGAATTTTTTTTTCAACATGACTTACCACGTGTAAGCCTATGCAACATTAAACTCATAAAAACAGTTCTGTAGGAATGAGGTTTGTGCTGTAGGCCTAATACATAATCACAGCATATTGGCTATAGGCTTGGCCTGCCAATGTTGTTCTTTCTCAGACCATATTATATTTCAAAACTCAAGCTTTGATAAAAACATTTATCAGTTGTTGTATCACTTGCAAAAGGCATATCTGAGCATAAATTGAAATAATTAGCAAATAATTATGTTTTTCATTTACTGTACCAAATGGTACCTGTATTTGATGGTCAGTCTCAGCGAAGGGAGGGAGAGAGAGAGCAGCAGAGGGTCTGCCTCTCACAGTCCCTGCTCTCTTCCTCCCTCCTGTGAGACTGACCAGAGAGAGGGCCACAAATGCATGTTGTTCCTATGAACAGATGAAGTGAAATATTCCCAGATATTAAAATAGACACAATGAGCTGCAAAGAATAAAAAGGCAGGCCTGTCAATACACTTGGCTACTCATTCATTGCAGCTGCAGTGCTGGTTGTAGCATGAGTGGAAGTAGGGAGAAGCGCATCATATGTTTTGGAAAAGTGTTGAATAATCACAGTGTTGGCAGTGCTGAATAAAACTTAAACATGAACTTACTCTTTGCAGTATTCTTTGACAATCTCTCTCCGGTCATGGTTTTAAAAGTTGTGAAATCTCACATAGGCTAGTATCACACTTTGCTGTGGGGTCATGGAAGCTGTTGACACAATGAGTTTTGATTTTGATAGCTATCTGATTGGCCAGCGCGCTAGGCACACTTGATTTAGCTCTCCTGGTTCACCGGGAGGCGGAATCTGTCCCTTCAGACAAATTAAATTGTTCAAAATGGGAACACGTTGCCTACCCGGTTTGCAAAAAATAGCAGCGCAAGGCTTTGTCGTTAGATATTCTACAGAAATGTTTGGTGATCGACTCGGAATGCCTTGAAGATCGACCGGTTGGTAACCACTGATCTAGGAAGTCTAAACGGTCTCTGATCAGACACAGGATAGATGAGCCTGCGGTATAATTGGTCTAATGGTGATGTCAGCAGGGGAACGGGATGATTACGGAGCCTAAATTATGTCCAGATGAGATGTTACAGTCCTGACGTTACGGTGATGACAGGGAGCGTCTCATCCTCTCTGTTCTCAACTAAGAGCTCCTGTCCTGTGTGGGGGATGACTTCCTATCACATGTCAGGGGTTAGGGGGTATATAGATCAGAGAGATGGATATGAAATAATTAAGACATGTTACATGACTGACCCCTATGTCACTTGTGATGTGCTGATGAGCTATACATAAGGTGTGGGATTACAATCCTGGAGCTGTGTCATGCCTGATATGTAAATGCCTACACCTAGAGAACAGAGAGAGATATAGAACATGTCTGTTACATGTTACAGGCCTGACCCCTGTGTGACTTGTGATATGTTGATGAGCTATACATAGGTTGGAGTTTCTTGTATAACATACTTTAGAATGATACCAATACTATACAACAGGTGGGTCTAATCCTGAATGCTGATTGGTTATAACCGCATTCGAGCTGGTTGCCACCGGCTAAATCTATGATGTTGAAATGCCTATTTACTCTATTCCATCTGACTGCGCAATCCACTGTCTCATCAGCCCAGCCAGGCACTTTATAAACTTGATCTCCATTATAGACATTATCTCATTCTTTTACACTAACATTTAGTTTTCAACAGCGGAGATTTGAATAAACCTCGCTGTCTGTCTGTCCGACATTTGCAACATTGTTTCAATTTTCAAATTCGATCTCCTGCTGTCCCATAGCAATGAACGTGTCGTGAGTCTGGACGAGACAAACAGGCAGGCAACGTTTCTCAACCAGTTTAAATCACGATTCAGCTGCCATCATTTTTATAGATAAAAAAATAAAAATAAAAAAAGTAATTTAAAAAAAGATATAACGAAACGCAGCTAATTTGCAGTCTTTCCAGCTTCAGTTTGAAGTGATTGTGTTACTGTATATGTGTTGTTGGAAAGCTCCTCTGAACAACAGTGTCCTGACAAGTAAGCACATTTTCTATGCCAGGCGAAATCGCGTCTCATCAGCTTATTGTTATTGATGTATGCAAATAAATGTCACTAGAAAACAGTTTATGCAAATGCAGGTACTTTTGCGCTTATTCTGGCTGCACTTCGTCTTGGGCCTAACAAGTGAATGCAGCGGTCTAAGGCACTGCGTCCCAGTGCCAGAGGCGTCACCTCAGTCCCTGGTTTGAATCCAGGCTGCATCACATCCGGCTGTGATTGGGATTCCCATAGGGCGGCGCACAATTGGCCCAGCGTTGTCCAAGTTTGGCCGGAGTAGGCCGTCATTGTAAATAGCTTAAGTTAAAGTTAAATGCATTTTTTAAATAAAAACAACACCCGTGCCAATATATCCTTCAAATATCAGCTTCTTTGGAATTATTACTTAAATAAATGCCTGCAGCTGGGCATGGGGTGGGGGTTTGGCTTTGCGTCAGTTCAATCACTGTGGAGGCTGGAAATACCTGAAAGCCTCATGCAATGAGGTTTACATGAGCAATACAATACCTGCAACATTGACTAATGTTTTATTATTAGGTAACATGGTCTGGGTAAAAGGGCCTGAGATACTAACGTTATCTAACGTTATCTAACTAACTTCATCATTAAAACAATGTCAGATAGTTTCAGTCAGGGATATCCCCTGACTTTGTATAACATTTCCTTGACATTAAAAGCAAACCATAACTCTGGTAGGAAAATTACTACTAAGACATCATTTGATATGGCGGGGGGTGTAACCAACAATATTTCCTCATGATGTTCCCCTTTGGTTTCTCCAGGGAGAAAGTGATTGTGAAATAAAGTCATGATGAAGACAATGAACTTTGTCTTACTTTAACAACTGGAGCAGAGAAAAAGAAGAAGAAGTTCTACATACATTTGTATTTGCAGTTGCCATGAGATCAGGGGAGTCTGTTGCCTTGCCGACCTTGTCTCTAAGGATATGACCTATTCTCACAGGTACTATTTGACAAAGGTGAGCTCACATCAGTAGTATGCGTGTGGGTGTGTGTGTGCGTGTGTGTGTGTGTGTAACGTTCGTCGTTGGGAGAAAGAGAGAAGGACCAAGGTGCAGCGTGGTAAGTGTTCATAGCCTTTAATGAAGTACAAGAACACTGAACAAAACAATAAATAACAAACGAACAGTCCCGTAAGGTGAATGAAAAAAACACTAAACAGGAAATAAGCACCCACCACGCAAAAGTGAAACCAGGCTACCTAAGTATGGTTCTCCATCAGGGACAACGATTGACAACGGCCTCTAATTGAGAACCATACCAGGCCAAACACAGAAATCCCAAATCATAGAAAAAAGAACATAGACAACCCACCTAACTCACGCCCTGACCATACTAAAACAAAGACATAACAAAAGAACTAAGGTCAGAACGTGACAGCGTGTGCAAATGCATTTTTGTTCTCCTTTTCTGTGAGCTATGCTGGGTGGTCATCCACTCTTCTTCTAATCCCCATTATTAGGTGAGATTATGGTGTTCATAGTGACACGTTTCATTTAGACAAGTATTTATCCTCTCTACTCTATTGTCCCTGCTTTGTGCCCCCATGGGATTTGGAATGTAATATAGAGTAATTTACTCTTCACTGAATAACAGATACTCTTAAATAACAGGTAAATGTACATTAGAGGTATTGCAGGGGAGAGAAAAATAAGACTTGATTGTCCATTGTCATACCTTGAATGTTTTCACTCCCACGTCTGTCTCCATCTCAGCTCTGTGGAGAGGAGAATCCTTAGAGCTGACCTCATACACACATCACAGCCTGTGTTATTACAGCAGTCTAATGAACCAAATACACACCCAGTCCTCACATTTCTCCTGCCCTGGCACAGGCACTCAACACACACACACACACATGCAAATTGTTTTTTATTCTATCTTTGTGGGGACCTAAAACTTATTTACATTCTAAATGTCCCTTAAACCTAACCCTAAACCTTACCCTAACCTAACCCTAACCCCAATTGCAAACCTAACACTAAACCTAACCCCTAAGCTTAAAATAGCCTTTGTCCTCATGGGGACGTGGGAAATGGGAGCATTTTCCTTGTTTAACTATCCTTGTGGGGACCCACACGCACGCACACACACACAGACACACACACACACACACACACGGTGGAATCAGTCAACAACCTTCATTAAAGCATTTTTAATGAGGGTAAAACACTTCTTACCATTTTCCAGAAAGTCAGAATGATGACGTAAACTACAGTCAGAACAGGTAGAAATATAAAGGTGTGTGAATGACAACACCCCCATCTCCTAACCAATATCCATTCTGTCTGATTAGTTTCCATGGAGAACAACAGTATGCTTTGGTCCAGACACCTGTCTGAAGCATGGAGAGGGTGGAGGTCTGGGTGAGGATAGGGGTGTGTAATGCTTTGGCGAGGGTCGACACTGAAAGCCAATACCGACCTAGAACCAGACCTTCATGCTGAGAAATAACAGGGCTCACTCGTGCCAGATTATCAGAGGAGTGTGTGTGTGCGACCTTGCTCAGATTTGACTTTTTACTTCTCTCTCTCTCCTTTCAGGGGTACCAGGCTGGAGGGGTAGACTGAGCAAGGGAGAGCAGCACAGAGCATTGCTCTCCACAGGTCCTTATAAAGGCAGCAGACGTTGGGTAAATGCTAGGTAGACGTTAGGTAAACTGAAACAGGCAGGACTCAATCGGTAGCTTTATACATAGCACCAATACGCCTCTCTGAGCTGGCACAGGCATCACTCAACATAGGGTACTGGGCAGGCATGGGGGTGTGTAAGTGTGCGTGTGTGTGTGTGTGTGTGCACACAGGCATGCATGAATATGGGTGTGGGCAGGTGGATGTGTGTTGGTCTGTTTGTTTGGTTTGGATAGGAGTCAAGAGAAGCATATCTATATCAGAGGGATCAGCTCTTCCCTCTCTAGCTGTCAAATGGAGTAAATGGGTCAGATTCCCCTCTCACATGTCTTTTCCTGTACTGTTGGACAGATGCCTGCAGTGCTGGCTCATAAATCTTCTCAAAAGGTCACAGCACCCACTGACATGTTGTATGAAAGGTGCGAACCAAATAAGGTTTCTGATATTTACCATAGCTCATTGCTGTTTTCCCCTAAGAGGCACTAAAAACTGTCCTGGTCATTTCCCCGTGGGCCAAGTCCTCTGCCACCACTACCACTGACTCTCCTCTCTTGTTTCTTATTACACGTCTGAGAGGCTGAGTTAGAGTAGTGTTTCATCTCCCTGTCTGACCCCTTTCTACACTGCTGCATGTATCACCTGAGAGAAGGAAAAATGCATACCATTCCATAAGTATATATTTTATTTCTCCCCTAATTCTTTTCTCTCTCTATTATTCTGGTCTTATTTCACTGCATAACTATGCTACTCCATTAAAGCATACGACCTAATTTGAAAAAAGGGGTAATAAAATCTATGCTTTCAAGCCCAATTATGGGAGCTCAGGTAGTTTTTTACACACACACACACACACACACACACACACACACACACACACACACACACACACACACACAAAACTAGTAAAGTTGTTTCAGACGGGTCTCAGAGCCAACAGTGTAAGCCTGATCAAGTCTCCAAGACTTCTAAAGGTGTCCGCATACATAGTTTCGGTTTGCTCCTAGCAGAACTAGGCTAGGCGAAGCGACCGTCTGTGCTCTCATACTCCCTATAAAGAACTTTGCTTGAAAAACAAGAAAAAAGCAGCAACATTGCTGTCGTTGATCCCTCTTGAGCCATCATAGCAACAACAAAGCCAGAAACATTTCTTCAAAATAGACAGAATTATTTTACGTTTTTGCCGTTGAGGTCTTAGTAGCTAAATTGTACATCTAGTTAAGGTGCAGTATTTCTCAAGTTAAAAAATGTGCATGAAAACTACTCCCCGCTCTTTGAATGACAACAAACACTTAATGTTCCCACTCCTACTAGGGTAGTACTAACGAAGGGGCGTAAACTTAGGTTACTGAAATTTGACTTGCCTCAAGAAAAACATTTGCGTTCACCAACAGCCAAAAGAAAACCTGTTCAAAACGATCAAAGCAAACAAAATTGTAACCAAATGTTGTTTTAATATACAGTGGGGAGAACAAGTATTTGATACACTGCCGATTTTTTCAGGTTTTCCTACTTACAAAGCATGTAGAGGTCTGTCATTTTTTATCATAGGTACACTTCTACTGTGAGAGACAGAATCTAAAACAAAAATCCAGAAAATCACATTGTATGATTTTTAAGTAAATCCAGTAGGCTGGTGACGACGACCGCCGAGCGCCACCCGAATAGGAAGGGGAGCCACCTTCGGCAGGAGTCGTGACAATACTTCAACAGGGAAGTGAGGTATGATGGATGCTTGTGGAGCAGAACTTTGTAAACAAGAAGGGAGCAATGAAGTTATCTACAGGATTTTAGTGAAGTCTAGCTGAGCTTCTGATACAGGATGCAGCGAGGAGTATTAAAAGGGTGCTATGGTAGACGGCTGCCAAAGGTTTAAGAGTAGTGGCTGCTGCATTCTGGTAAATGGTGTCACCATAGTCAAGAACTGGCAGGAAAGTTGACGTTACAAGCTGCTTCCTGCTGTTCATGGAGAAGCAAAATCTATTCCTAAAAAAGAAGCCCACTTTAAATCTTAGCTTTTTAACTAGCTCATCGGTATGCTTTTTAAACGTTAGATCTGTATCAATCCAAACGGCCAGATATTTATAAGTGAAAATGTAGCCCATCTGAGACATTCTTCTCTAATTTAAAGAATAACATATAGTTAGTTTTGCCTGCATTAAGTAAACGTTTTATATCAACAAGGGCTTTTTGTAATGTAACAAATCAGATTGCAGCTATAACATAGCTTGGTCAACAGTCGGTGCAATGGCATACATAACTATATTGAGTGAATACAGATGGATATTGCAGGATTTAAATCATAGACCAATATTATTTATATAAAGAGTAAAGAGAACAGGTCCCAATACGGACCCCTGCGGTTCGCCTTTCATAATATCGAGGAAACTAGACTTGACACCATCAGAAAGCACACATTGTGTCCTGCCTGTCAAATAGTTCTTAAACCATTTGCAAGACTCCTTATCCGGGCCCATTTCAGACAGTTTTTGAATGAGTAGGGAATGGTCAACGGTGTCGAATGCCTTGGAAAGGTCTATACATAAGGCAGCACAATATTTTTTATGATCTAGGCAGTTTAACACATCATCTAAGACAAGCGTAGTGGCTGAAACAGATCTATGTCCAGGTCTAAAACCAGATTGTTGCATGTTTAGAATACAGTTAGAAGTTAACGTTCTTAGCTGGGAGTTGATCAGGGATTCTAATATCTTGTCTCGGCAAGATAACTTGGATATTGGATGGTAAATTAACTAAGTCAAAAGGAACGCCGCCCTTATCTAGGGGGAGGACATTTGCCGCTTGTCAAATCTTAGGGATAACATCAGAAGCAATTGTTAAATAAGAAATACAGGTTCAAGGTTCAACAATGAGTGGGGCAGAGAGCTCTAGTAAGACGGGGTCAAGTAAATCAGCCCCTGTGGATATGTTTTGCGTCGATCTTTAGCAAGGCACTTAATACATCATAGACAAAATGATTGAACTGAAAATAAAGTATGTGAGTCTGTTAGTGCATCATTCTCCACAATCTGTTTTGAGGTGACTAAAGGACTCCCTCTAGTGGAATGAGATACATTTTCAGAGATCATTGTAAACAGCTGTTATTAAAAGCATATCTACAGTATTTCACTTTTTAATGTGTACAGTATTGCTTACTAGGTGTTGTCCAATGAATGATGTATCCACTCCTTTAAATCAAATGGTGTACCTTAGCAGCGCTTCCCTTCCTTCATTTTTTTTACACTACAAATGTCTAGTTTGGTACAAGAGGCTGTCAAAACCTGCTGGGGCCACAAAGGGGTGAATCCTCAATTCAATAAATATATTGATATTGCTTTTTTAACCATGCATAGATAGACATCTATTTCTGAAATGTCTGAAGGACTGCCACAGACATAACCCACCAGTCACTCAACCCCAGCTAAGACAAAAGATGTTGCTCATTAAAATGTCTATAATATTCGTGAGCGAGATTTAAGGCAGATTTAAGGCAGTTTAAGGTCTCTTACGCTGGCAATGGAACAAATATTCCGGGTGTTTAATCAAGTTGAGGCGAGTTAGTTTAGTTGAGTTAGATTTAGCTCCGTACAAATATCTTTCAGATGATCAGATGTTGGTGTCAACTAGTCCAGATTAAGATCATCCACTGTTAATAATCCAGATTTAGAATAGTTAGACAGCAGGTCAGACAATTTGTTAAGAGCACATATGGAGGCAAAGGGCGGGTGATAAATCCCCACGAGCTTCAGATCATTACCATGGCTCACATTTAAGAGATGACATTCAAATTGCTTAGGCACAGAGATGTTAATGGATACAAAAACATTTAACTTGCTCTTTATGCATATGGTGACAGCCCCTCTGTCAGATCTAAAAACCATTCTAACAGGTCAGATACACATCAGAGTCCGGCACAGACTTCTTTAGCCAAGATTAGGTTATAACCAAAACGTCTGCGTCGGTTTGAGAAGCAAGAGTCACAATAAAGGCAATTTTAGAAATAAAAGATTTAGCATTTACATGAATCAATCCAAGGCCGCAGCTGCGGGATTTCAGATCAGAAGTCATTTCTAATAACGAACATGCCATGTATTACTAAACACCATGGGTTTGGCTTGAATGCAACATACACGATTTAAAGCTGCAATATGTCACTTAGGAAGAAACCTAGAGAGGAACCAGGCTATGAGGGGTGGCCAGTCCTCTTCTGGCTGTGCCGGGTGGAGATTATAACAGAACATGGCCAAGATTTTCAAATGTTCATAAATGACCAGCATGGTCAAATAATAATAATCACAGGCAGAACAGTTGAAACTGGAGCAGCAGCACGGCCAGGTGGACTGGGCACAGCAAGGAGTCATCATGCCAGGTAGTCTTTAGGCATGGTTCTAGGGCTCAGGTTCTCCGAGAGAGAGAAAGAAAGAGAGAATTAGAGAGAGCATACTTAAATTCACACAGGACACCGGATAGGACAGGAGAAGTACTCCAGATATAACAAACTGACCCTAGCCCCCCGACACATAAACTACTGCAGTTATAGATCTGTCATTCTCATTGAATGCAAGTCTAAAAAAGAAAGTGGTAGATGTGTTCTATGTGCGCTATTTCTATGCTTCCCGTTCTTAAGTTTAATTTACTCTCTGTTTTGTACACCGCCTTCAACAGCTGAAAAATACATATTTTTCGTTATTGAAAATATTTCTCACAGCGGTTTAGATGGTACAATGATTTTTTGATGTCTTGTTACATTTACTGAAATTAAGCAAACTACTATAATTTTTGCAACCAGGAAATGGTGGAGCAATATCTGCATATTGCACCTTTAACTCTGTGGCAGTGTTCCCCATTTAACTGAAAGTGTAAAATGCACACTGTTTTCACTGTACTGTCCCACTGTTCTGGTGTTAAAATAACACTTTGAAAGTGTTAAAGATTTAACTATGTTGCAGTGTTCCCCATGTAACTCTTAAAGTGTTCAAAGGAACTAAATTGTGGTGCTTGCATAGCTTTACTGTTGAGTAGTACGCCACACCTACAGTGTGAAACATAACACTTGATTTAGAGAGTAACGTTTAATTTGTATGTTTCCCAGGGTGCCTTTTCTTTTTGAGTAAATTGAGTTAACACCCATGACTGTATTTGTTAACACCCAGAGACATGTTTGTTGAATTATTTCCATTATAAAGGCTCGTGCTTTTGCCAAGTAGGTACCTAGGGGAACGTTATCATTTAAAATGAAACCCTATGCCAATGCATTACATATATCATAAGGTCTTAATTATTAGTATAGTAAATGGCCTAGATTAACCCTAAAACAGTGGTGTTAGGAAACTCCTGGATGACAGGCCACATCAGGTCTGCATTACGCTTGCTTGCAAGGTTATGTGTATTGGAATCCAGCCTGGGATAGGATATCCAACAGGTGGCATTTTTATTCACCCGCAACCTGCATTCAGATTGACTGTGTGGATTAAGATACTTGGTTAAAAAAACACTACCTAAATCTTTTAAACCGGAAAAAAACATAAATCTAACGAATTGATTGAATTAGATTAGCAGAATGTATGTTATATATCTTTGTGTAGCATAAGATTAATGAATATATCAATATACAGTACATGCAGAAATGCAGATATTAAAAAGAAATCGACCTGCAGTAGAGCATGCTGGGAAATGTGATAATGATGGGCGTGGTTTTGATGGGACTATTTTACTTTCCACAGTGTAAAACAATAACTCTAGCTATTAACACCAACACTTGAGGTTATTTTATACCACCGAATGTTAATTTCACTCTTACAGAGTGAATTTAACTCCTGAATCAACAGTAGAATTATTACACTGAAAAATCAACACTGGCCAATTTGCTGTGTGTCTGTGTGATTGTGTGTGTGCGTGTGTCACTTTTTCAAAGGAATGGTACTAGGAGGTGCTAATTTCTATCTGGCTGATATATCTCCTATTCTTTAATTACGTCTTTCTATGAATAACAAGTTTACATTTCAGTTTCCCCCGTTAGTGACATGACTTCATGCTCTTCTCAAGAAAGGACTGTGTTGAGTGGAAGCCTGCCAAGGACCCTCCACCCCCTCTATACACATACACCAACACATGCACCAAATATGCACATGCATACACACACACACACACACACACACACACACACACACACACACACACACACACACACACACACACACACACACACACACACACACACACACACACACACACACACACACACAAACAAACTGTGGGTCTAGAAGAGTGTGCAAAGAGGATAATGGGATGATCAGGTGAGGTTCCTCAGTCTTTACTTGGTGCTACTTGTCATCAACACAGTATCCACTTACTCCACTGTTCTAGAGTTGTCCATGGATATACCGTGTTGTATAATGTTCCGGAAAAGTTTCCGTCTTTCTTCAGTTACAATTCAGCAGAAAAAACACACATCTGTAATTGCCGTATCAGGCCTGTATAGTTAGTTACCTCTTCCCCTTGACTTAACAAAATGACATCATTTTGGAATCTATGAGAATATCTGGCAGACTGTCCCATTTATTTTCCTTTGGTGGGGTGGGATAGGGGGTGGACCCCCAACTCTCTCTCAATTTCCTTCTCTCTCCATCTCTCTCTCTTTACATCCTCCAGCACTCTGTCTTTTTTTGGGAGGGGTGGGATAGGGGGTGGACTCACCCGACTCTCTCTCCCTCTTCATCTCTCTCTCTCTCCTCTTCATCTCTTTCTTTTTCTCCACCTCTTTCTCAATTAACCCCCCCTCTCTCTCTTTTAGGCAACCATGTTTTTATGGCAGGAGTCAACCAAATAAAAGCAGCCCCACCAGTCTGTGGGGGAGAAAAGCCGCTGGTTCAATGAAGTGATCTATTCAACTCAGTGTTTCTCTCTCTTGCTCTCTTCATTAATTACATACTGTCCTGCCTTTTCATCCTTTCTGTCTTTTGTTTTCTGTCTCTCTTACTCTTTATTCCCCTCCTTCTTTCTCTGGCTGGCTGAGCTCTGACAAGGGGATAGAATCAAGAGTTTGGGAGAGGAGAGGGACATTTGGGAGCGAGATGGCGGGTGGGACGGTGGCGTTGTTCCTGTATGGATTCCTGCTCCTGTCTCTGTGGAAACCTTCACTGCAAGGAGGTAGGACCCCCTTTACTATGGATATCTATTTATATACACCCCTGTGTTTCAGGTGCCACTCTAAGCTTGTACACACAAAAAAAAGGAGGGTTTCTCAAGGGTTCTTTGGTAAGGGTGATTGTTCTATGTGCAATTATAATGAGTCAAAGAATCCTTTGAACTCTTCAATGGTTCTTTACGGTTCACAAAAGGGTTGTTTGCTCTTTTAGTGATCATTAAAATGTAGGGGAGGTGGTACATTAGAATATTTTGGGGTGTGGTTTGTGCACAGCTCTTTTTGTAAAACCGTGATTGGGAGTGTCATTCCAGTTTATCTAATGTGTTGTGTTACTGTATGAAATTACATATTTTGAATGGCTATGGCTAGTGACAGTGTCTTGTGTCAATTGTGAACAGTTGACAAAATTAGTCAGTGGGTTTTGATTCTTTCCACAGGGACCCCCAGCTGTTTCTGAGAAAGCTCATGTTATTCAACAAGTAAATTAACATAATAATAACGCATTTGGAATTTTAACAATATAAAATGGTTGACCAGAATAAAAAACCCTGTATGGTTCTTCAAAAGGGTCCACAAAGAACCTTTCAGATTGAGAATGTTCTATAATGAACAATAAAAAGATCTTGAGTGTTTTTAGTTTAAGTGTTTTCAGTTTTGAGCGTTGTACTGATTTGCTCAAGACGTAATTGATGTATTATGCTATTTTGATAGATTTGTTAAAAATGTTCTCAACATCTTTTAGATTTCAAAGTGTCTTTCAAAGTGTCCAACATTCTGGAGCTCTACTGTTCTGTGGAGTGACATAGAATCGGCCCGTGGAGCTGAGTGTATTTACCTGCTGGTATTCCCTCTAGGAGTGGGGCTTGTAGTTCGAGTCCCACTCCTCTCCCCACTCTGCTCCCCGCTCCGCATAATTCAGAATTACCCACGATGCCATACTATAGGTAGACAGTGAGCTGTCTGATTGGCTGTTGGGTTTTGTTTAGCCTGTTTTGATAGGCCAGCTGAGGGTTACTGGTTCCTATGATCTCTCCGCTCACTGGAACACAGGACTTAAACAGCTCTGAGAGAGGTCAAAGGGTGGAGGGTAATAACTATGTTTCTAACACTGTAATAAGCATGTAATAAGATCATAATATCAGTATCTCACATGTTCAACCAAGGTGTGTGAACTGTGGAACCAACTGGAAATACTGTATATTCAGCTACTGTTGGAGGAGAACAGAAGTTGAATAGAAAATGCAACTTTATTATTACACACTGATTGAAGAAAATGGCAAATCTTGCTGGTCTTTGGTAACAGTGAAATAACAGTGAGGTTTGTGGTTCAGGCTTAAGTTTATATGGAGTGTAACTCAATAAAAGGAAATGATTTGTAGAGCATGGTTCAGGTTTGTATGATTGAGTTCCCCATTGATAGAGAAATACTCAATACAGCATTGGGCCCCTCCAAGACTCTTACATCTATGCTGATGTGAGAAATCTGTCCTGTTCTGTTGAAACATACAGAACTGTCGTGTTCTTTTACAGACGATTCATGGCAGAAGGGAATGAGTAATGTTGTCCACTTCACAGATACTGAATCTCCCACTGTGGATTATAGCAACATGCACAACAATTCCTGTACATTTCCAACCCACTGGGGTCTTGGTTACATATCACTGGAGTCTCTGGTCAAAGTAGTGCACTTTATAAGGGATATGCTGTCATATGGGGAACAACCTATACCTTTCTGCTCCACCGTGCTCTTGGTCAAGTCCAATGATAGAAACAGATGTCCTTCTCATGTTCAGTTTCCTTTGAACACAGACCACAACTCTCCCAAAACTAGATGCATCATTTCTTATTATCTCTGAAACAGTGAAGAAACATGGCATTGATGAATGACTGAAAAGGGAAAAGACTAAAGTGTAAAAATCAATCATATAACAGATGACAAAACATAAATAAATTCTTATAAAACTGCAGTTCCTCACAATAAAATGACAGCTCTTAATAAAGATTGTTTAAAAAAAGACCAGCTCTATACTGTTAACAAAATGATTTGAAACTCACAGCCTACATCCCAAATGGCACCCTCTTCCCTTTACAGTGCACTAAGGACTCTGATCAAAAGTAGTGACTATATATTGTGTATTGGCTGCCATTTGCTGATGTAGCTGATGTAACTGCACGAGGGGGGCACAACAGACTTCCCTCCATCGCGTCATCTCTCTAAGGCCTTTCTGTTAGCCTGCTAGCCCCGTGCCGCTAGCTGCTTGAAGCCACGCACTGGACTTGAATGATCACCCGGCTATGCATGCCTTTCCCTAACGTCACCATGCCGTGTCGATTGCTGTTCTGGTTTGTAACTATTGTTTTATTTCACCGTAGAGCCTCTAGCACTGCTCAACACACCTCGGCTAACAATTTAGTTCCACCCCCCACACACGCAGTGACATCACCTGGTTTAAATGCTATTTCTAGAGACAATATCTCTTTCATTATCACTATTATCACTGTATTCACATCCTACTATACCTTTGTCTGTACATTATGCCTTGAATATATTCTACCGTACCCAGAAATCTGCTCCTTTTACTCTCTGTTCTGAACGTAATAGGCGCCCAGTTCTGTTAGCCTTTAGCTGTACCCTTATCCTACTCCTCCTCTGTTCCTCCGGTGATGTAGAGGTTAATCCAGGCCCTGCAGTGTCTACCTCCACTCCCATCCCCCAGGCTCTCTCATTTGTTGACTTCTGCAACCGTAAAGCCTTGGTTTCATGCATGTTAACATTAGAAGCCTCCTCCCTAAGTTTGTTTTATTCACTGCCCTAGCACACTCCACCAGTCTGGATGTCCTAGGCGTGTCTGAATCCTGGCTTAGGAAGACCACCAAAAACCTTGAAATTTCCATTCCTAACTATAACATTTTCCGACAAGATAGAACTGCCAAAGGGGGCGGTGTTGCAATTTTCTGTAAAGATAGAACTCAGGTTGCAGAACTGCAGGTTGTCTTACTATCCAGGTCTGTACAATTTGAGCTTCTACTTCTAAAAATGAACCTTTCCAGAAACAAGTCTCTCACCGTTGCCACTTGCTATAGACCACCCTCTGCCCCCAGCTATGCCCTGAACACCATATGTGATTTGATTGCCCCCCATCTATCTTCTGAGCTCGAGCTGTTAGGTGACCTAAACTGGGACATGCTTAACACCCCGGCCATCCTACAATCTAAGCTTGATGTCCTCAACCTCACACAACTTATCAATGAACCTACCAGATATAACCCCAAATCCGTAAACACGGGCACCCTCATAGATATCATCCTAACTAACTCACCCTCCAAATACACCTCTGCTGTTTTCAACAAAGATCTCAGCGATCACTGCCTCATTGCCTGCATCCGTAATGGGTCTGCGAGCAAACGACCACCACTCATCACTGTCAAACGCTCCCTATAACACTTCTACAAGCAGGCCTTTCTAATCGACCTGGCCGGGGTATCCTAGAATGACATTGACCTCATCCCGGCAGTAGAGGATGCCTGGTTATTCTTTAAAAGTGCCTTCCTCACCATCTTAAATAGGCATGCCCCATTCAAAAAATGTAGAACCAGGAATAGATATAGCCCCTGGTTCACTCCAGACTTGTCTGCCTTTGACCAGCACAAAAACATCCTGTGGCGTTCTGCATTAGCATCGACTAGCCCCCGTGATATGCAACTTTTCAGGGAAGTTAGGAACCAATATGTCAGGACCCGGTTACGAACCCGGGTCTCCGGAGTGAGAAACAGTCACTTAACCAACTGAGCCACGAATAGTTGGCAGAACCCAGAAGATGAGGCAGACACAGCAGTACTTGAGACGATGTATTTAATGAAGTAAAAAATGAAGTTCTTCAGGAAAACATGTAACTCCACAACTTCAAAAGGAATTCCACAAGAACAAAGGTAATCCTCCAAGACAAAAAGGTAAATCCACAAGGTGGAAGGTATAGCACAAAAAGCCTCAAAAAATACTCAAAAACAAACAAACAAGAACAAAAAACAGAATTCCACAAGAGAGTCCACCGGGATCAACAAGAGTACACAGAGTACTAGGGCTGGGTGCTAACATACAAACACAGAGCAAAGGACTGAGGAAAACAAAGGGTTTAAATACAATCAGGGAAACGAGGCACAGGTGCAAATAATAATGGGGATCAAGGGAAAACAAAAAGGTCAAAAGGCACAATGGGGGCATCTAGTGACCAAAAACCGGAACAACCCTGGCCAAATCCTGACAGAATCCCCCCTAGGAACGGCTCCTGACGTTCCTACCAGCTCTCTCAGGGTGGAGAGCCCTGAACTGACGAATGAGGTCAGGGTCCAGTATGTCTTTGGCAGGAACCCAGGAGCGCTCCTCGGGACCGTAGCCTTCCCAGTCCACCAGATACTGCCAGGACCGCTGCACCCGGCGGGAATCCAGTATCCGATGGACGGTATAAGCCGGCTGGCCTCCAATGACACGAGGCGGAGGGGGAGGTCTGTCTGCCGGGACAAGGGGAGAAAAAACAACAGGTTTTAATAAGGAAATGTGAAATGTGGGATTAATCTTAAGGGATCTGGGTAAGTGTAGGCGATAAGAAACTGGGTTAACTCTCCTGGCAACCTTAAAGGGACCGATGTATTTTTGGGACAGCTTGCGAGACTCCACCCGTAGTGGTAAGTCTCTTGTGGAGAGCCAGACTCTCTGGCCAGGGCGCAGGGTAGGCCCGGGACGGCGACGTCTGTTGGCTTGTTGTTGGTACCTCTGTGAGGAACGCATAAGATTAAGACGGGTCTTCCTCCACATAAGCCGACAGCGTCTGACGAACTTCAAGGCTGAAGGCACTCTGACTTCTGCCTCCTGGTCCGGGAACAATGGAGGGGCATAGCCAAACTGACACTCGTGCGGGGACATACCAGTGGAGGAGCGCAAGGTGTTGTGCGCGTATTCGGCCCAAACAATGAAGGACGACCATGTGGACGGGTTGTTACGAGTCATACATCGGAGGGTGGCTTCCAGCTCTTGATTCATCCTCTCTGTTTGGCCGTTGGACTCCGGATGGTACCCTGAAGATAGACTGGCAGAAGCACCCATGAGTTGGCAGAAGGCCTTCCAAAACCTTGAGGCGAACTGGGGACCTCTGTCAGAAACCATATCTTGAGGAATGCCGAAGACTCGGAACACATGATTAATTACCAACTCAGCCGTCTCCTTGGCAGAAGGTAACTTAGTCAGAGGGACGAACCTGGCCGCCTTTGAAAACCTGTCAATTATGACTAGGATAGTAGTATTGCCATGGGATGGAGGAAGGCCAGTAATAAAGTCCAACGAGATAAGGGACCAGGGTCTGTGGGGAATAGGTAAAGGGTGAAGGAGTCCTTGAGGGCGGAGGTGAGAAGATTTGCCCTGGCAGCACACGGGGCAGGCATTGACGAAAGAGGCAACGTCTTCTCTTATGGTAGGCCACCAGAACTTACGCTGGATGAACTCCAAGGTGCGACCTACGCCCGGGTGACAGGTGAGGCGAGAGGAGTGCCCCCACAGAAGGACCTGAGTCCTCACTGCCTTGGGGACAAACAACCGATTGGCAGGACCCCCTTTCGGGTCCGGTTCGATAGCTTGAGCTCGTCTCACGGTATCCTCAACTTGCCACGAAATCGGAGCCACGATCTTAGCAGCAGGAAGGACAGGCATGTCCGTGTCATCTCGAATGGCAGGAGCGTAGACTCGGGACAGGGCATCCGGTTTGAGATTCTTCGACCCGGGCCGATAGGTGAGGATAAACTGGAATCGATTGAAGAAAAGAGACCATCTAGCTTGTCTAGAGTTCAACCGCTTCGCCTGCTGGATATACTCCAGATTTTTGTGGTCCGTAAGCACTTGAAACGGGTGAGAAGCCCCTCGAGCCAGTGTCTCCATTCCTTCAATGCCATCTTAACCGCTAGGAGTTCACGATCCCCACATCGTAGTTCCTCTCAGCCGGGGTAAGCCGGTGTGAGAAGAAAGCGCACGGATGAAGCTTCTTGTCTTCACCCCTCTGAGACAGGACAGCTCCAACACCAACCTCTGAGGCGTCTACCTCCACCACAAACGGTTCATCCGTAGTCGGTAGTATCAGGATGGGAGCAGAGAGGACGCGCTGCTTGAGTCCTTGGAAGGCCGTCTCAGCTTCTCTTCCCCACAAAAACCTTGCATTGCCACCCTTGGTTAAAGCTGAGAGAGGGGCTGCCACCAAGCTGAAGTTCTTGATGAACTTGCGGTAAAAGTTTGTGAAGCCCAGGAAACGCTGAACTTCCTTAACGGATTTGGGGGTGGGCCAATCCCTACCGCCCCTACCTTCCTGGGGTCCATTTGGACTCGACCGGGTTCCACTACAAATCCCAGGAATTGTACTCGGGATGAATGGAATTCACATTTTCCGGCTTAACGTACAGATGGCTGTCTAGGAGCGTTTGAGTACTTGTCTGATATGCTTTGTGTGTTCTTGAAGAGAGCTCGAAAAGATGAGGATGTCATCCAAGTAAACAAACACAAATATGTTAAGCATATCCCTAAGCACATCGTTTATGAGCGCTTGGAACACCGCTGGGGGCGTTGGTCAGGCCGAAGGGCATCACCAAGTATTCATAGTGACCAGTAGGCGTGTTGAACGCGGTCTTCCACTCGTCACCAGGTCTGATCCGCACAAGATGGTATGCGTTCCGCAGGTCAAGCTTAGTGAAAACAACTGCTTCCTGGAGCAGCTCGAAGGCTGTGGCCATAAGGGGTAGCGGGTAACGGTTACGGACGGTTATGGCATTGAGTCCCCGGTAGTCGATGCAAGGACGTAATCCACCGTCTTTCTTGGCCACAAAGAAAAACCCTGCTCCCGCCGGGGAGGTGGATGGACGCATGAGGCCTGCTTCCAGAGCGTCCTTGATGTAGGTATCCATAGCAGCTCGTTCGGGTGGAGATAGGGAAAAGATCCGACCCCTGGGGGGGCAAGTGCCCGGAAACAGTTCGATGGGGCAATCATAAGGTCTATGGGGTGGTAGCATGGTGGCCCTCTGTTTGCTAAATACCAGTTTGAGGTCATGGTAACACTCGGGAACTCGGGTCAGGTCGATGGATTCTAAAGACTCGGGAGTAGAACTCGGGAATTCGGGAAAATACATGTAGCTTGGCACGTAGGACCCCACTGCTTGATAGTGCCCACAGACCAGTCGATGTGAGGGTTATGGCTGTGAAGCCAGGGGTATCCAAGGACGAGAGGGAACTCGGAACAGGAGATCAAATGAAAGTTCATCAATTCCTTGTGTTGTGAAACTGAAAGTCGCAAGGAGGTAGTGACATGAGTGACAAGTCCAGATCCCAAAGGGCTTCCATCCAATGTAGTAACCCTCATGGGGTTACTTAGAGGTTCAGAGGGAACGCCATTCTCCTTCGCCCAGACACCATCCATGAAGTTACCTGCGGCTCCAGAGTCTACCAAGGCTTGAAGGTGAAGCTTGTGGTTGTCCCAGGAAAGGGTGACTGGAATGAGCAGACGGGAGTTGGACGGATGGGAGGAGGTTATGTTTCCCGTTACAGTTCCCCCCGGTCTGTACGGGACAGAGCGTTTCCCTGGAGCCCGGGACACGTGGAACGGAAATGGCCCGGTTTGCCACAATATAGACAGCGTCGCTCCCTCATCCGGCGGTCTCTCTCAGCCTGGGAGATGCGTCCAATCTGCATGGGTTCCGGTGGAGCCAGCGAGGATAAAGGTGGGGACTCGGAGCTGGGACTGATAGGGGCTAGAGGTCTACGGTTGAGTTCTCTCTCTCTCAGACGCTGGTCAATGCGTGAGGCCAACTTGATCAGGGACTCGAGATTGTCCGGTGGTTCCCGAGTGGCCAGTTCATCTTGGATAGTGTCGGAAAGGCCTTTCAGAAAGCACACAGTGAGCGCCTCGTTGTTCCAGCCACTCGCTGCTGCCACCGTGCGGAACTGGATGGCATAGTCCGTCACGCTGCGCCGACCTTGGTGGAGAGTCAGGAGCTGTTTGGCTGAGTCAGGACCACTGCTTGGGCCTTGAAACACTCGTTTGAATTCCTCAGCAAAGGCAGAGTAGCTGGCACAGCAGGAACTATGGGCATCCCACACAGCAGTAGCCCAGGCCAGGGCTTTTTCCGACAGCAGGGTGATGATATATGCGATCTTAGACCGGTCGGTGAGGAACGACGAGGGTTGCAGCTCGAAGGAGAGAGAACATTGGGTGAGAAACCCTTTACAAGCACTTGGATCACCTGAGAACCGTTGGGGAGGTGGAAGACGAGGTTCAGCCAGAGGGTTAACTGCCATGGGTACGTGAATCTGAGATACTGGGACGTCATTTTTTGGCTCTGTGTTTCTGTCAGGACCCGGTTACGAACCCGGGTCTCCGGAGTGAGAAACAGTCACTTAACCAACTGAGCCACGAATAGTTGGCAGAACCCAGAAGATGAGGCAGACACAGCAGTACTTGAGACAATGTATTTAATTAAGTAAAAAATGAAAGTTCTTCAGGAAAACATGTAACTCCACAACTTCAAAAGGAATTCCACAAGAACAAAGGTAATCCTCCAAGACAAAAAGGTAAATCCACAAGGTGGAAGGTATAGCACAAAAAGCCTAAAAAAATACTCAAAAACAAACAAACAAGAACAAAAAACAGAATTCCACAAGAGAGTCCACCGGGATCAACAAGAGTACACAGAGTACTAGGGCTGGGTGCTAACATACAAACACAGAGCAAAGGACTGAGGAAAACAAAGGGTTTAAATACAATCAGGGGAAACGAGGCACAGGTGCAAATAATAATGGGGATCAAGGGAAAACAAAAGGTCAAAAGGCACAATGGGGGCATCTAGTGACCAAAAACCGGAACAACCCTGGCCAAATCCTGACACAATATACACAGGCAGTTAGGAAAGCTAAGGCTAGCGTTTTTAAACAGAAATGTGCATCCTGCAGTACAAACTCAAAAAAGTTCTGGGACACTGTAAAGTCCATGGAGAATAAGAGCACCTCATCCCAGCTACCAGCTACCCACTGCTCTGAGGCTAGGAAACACTGTTACAACCGACAAATCCACTATAATTGAGAATTACAATAAGCATTTCCCTATGGCTGGCCATGCTTTCCACCTGGCTACCCCTACCCCGGTCAACTGCCCGGCACCCTCCACAGCAACCCGCCAAAGCCCCCACCATTTCCCCTTCACCCATATCCAGATAGCTGATGTTCTGAAAGAGCTGCAAAATCTGGACCCCTACAAATCAGCCGGGCTAGACAATCTGGACCCTCTCTTTCTTAAATTATCTGCCAAAATTGTTGCAACCCCTATTACTAGCCTGTTCATCCTCTCTTTTGTATCGTCTGAGATTCCCAAAGATTGGAAAGCTGCCGCGGTCATCCCCTCTTCAAAGTGGGAGACACTCTAGACCCAAACTGCTACAGACCTATATCTATCCTACACTGCATCTCTAAGGTCTTCGAAAGCCATGTTAACAAACAGATTACTGACCATTTTGAATCACATCGTACCTTCTCCGCGATGCAATCTGGTTTCCGAGCTGGTCATGGGTGCACATCAGCCACGCTCAAGGTGAACCTTTTGTGACTAGGGGGCAGTATTTTCATTTTTGGAAAAATAACGTTCCCGTAGTAAACGGGATATTTTGTCAGGACAAGATGCTAGAATATGCATATAATTGACAGCTTAGGATAGAAAACACTCTAAAGTTTCCAAAACTGTAAAAATATTGTCTGTGAGTATAACAGAACTGATATTGCAGGCGAAAGCCTGAGAAAAATCCAATCTGGGAGTGCCTCATGTTTTGAAAGCGCTGCATTCCAATGCGTCCCTATTGAGCAGTGAAGGGGCTATCAACCAGATTACTTTTTTCCGTATTCCCCAAGGTGTCTACCGTATTGTGACGTAGTTTTACGCATTTATCTTGAAGAATACCCGTAAGCGGCTACATTGCGCAACTGGTCACCTGATGTCTCCCAGAGTGATTCTCGAGTAAAATACAGAGGTAGCCATTATTCCAATCGGTCCAACTGAAAAACCAATTGTCCCGGTGGATATATTATCAAATAGATATTTGAAAAATACCTTGAGGATTGATTATAAACAACGTTTGCCATGTTTCTGTCGATATTATGGAGCTAATTTGGAATATTTTTCAGAGTTTTCGTGACTGCAATTTCCGGGCGATTTCTCAGCCAAACGTGAAGAACAAACGGAGCTATTTCGCCTACAAAAATAATATTTTGGGAAAAAAGGAACATTGGCTATTTAACTGGGAGTCTCGTGAGTGAAAACATCTGAAGCTCATCAAAGGTAAACGATTTAATTTGATTGCTTTTCTGATTTCCGTGACCAAGTTACCTGCTGCTAGCTGGACAAAATGCTATGCTAGGCTATCGATAAACTTACACAAATGCTTGTCTAGCTTTGGCTGTAAAGCATATTTTGAAAATCTGAGATGACAGGGTGATTAACAAAAGGCTAAACTGTGTCTCAATATATTTCACTTGTGATTTTCATGAATAGGAATATTTTCTATGAATATTTATGTCCGTTGTGTTATACTAATTAGTGTCAGTCGATGATTACGCTCCCGCATGCGGGATGGGGAGTCACTAGAGGTAACGATATCATAACCGCCATCGTTAAGAGACATTACTGTGCAGCTGTATTCATCGACCTGGCCAAGGCTTTCAACTCTGTCAATCACCACATTCTTATTGGCAGAGTCAACAGCCTTGGTTTCTCGAATGATTGCCTCGCCTGGTTCACCAACTACTTCTCTGATAGAGCTCAGTGTGTCAAATCGGAGGGCCTGTTGTCCGGACCTCTGGCAGTCTCTATGGGGGGTGCCACAGGGTTCAATTCTCGGGCCGACTCGCTTCTCTGTATACATCAATGATGTCGCTCTTGCTGCTGGTGATTCTCTAATCCACCTCTACGCAGACGACACCATTCTGTATACTTCTGGCCCTTCTGGCCCTTCTTTGGACACTGTGTTAACTAACCTCCAGACGAGCTTCAATGCCATACAACTCTCCTTCCGTGGCCTCCAACTGCTCTTAAACGCAAATAAAACTAAATGCATGCTATTCAACCGATCATTGCCCGCACCTACCCGCCCATCCAGCATCACTACTCTGGACGGTTCTGACTTAGAATACGTGGATAACTACAAATACCTAGGTGTCTGGCTAGACTGTAAACTCTCCTTCCAGACATTAAGCATCCCCAATCAAAAATGTAATCTAGAATCGGCTTCCTATTTCGCAACAAAGCTTCCTTCACTCATGCTGTCAAACATACACTCGTAAACTGACCATCCTACCGATCCTTGACTTCGGCGATGTCATCTATAAAATAGCCTCCAACACTCTACTCAGCAAACTGGATGTAGTCTATCACAGTGCCATCCGTTTTGTCACCAAATCCCCATATACTACCCACCACTGCGACCTGTACGCTCTCGTTGGCTGGCCCTCACTTCATACTCTTCGCCAAACCCACTTGCTACAGGTTATCTACAAGTCTCTGCTAGGTAAAGCCCCGCCCTATCTCAGCTCGCTGGTCACCATAGCAGCACCCACTCGTAGCACACGCTCCAGCAGGTATATCTCACTGATCACCCCCAAAGCCTTTCCTTCCAGTTCTCTGCTGCCACTGACTGGAACGAACTGCAAAAATTACTGAAGCTGGAGATTCCCATCTCCCTCACTAGCTTTAAGAACCAGCTGTCAGAGCAGCTCACAGATCACTGCACCTGTTCATAGCCCATCTGAAAACAACCCATCTATCTACCTCATTCCCATACTGTATTTATTTATTTTGCTCCTTTTCCACAACAGTATCTCTACTTGCACATCCATCTTTTGCACATCTACCATTCCAGTGTTTAATTGCTATATTGTAATTACTTTGCCACCATGGCCTATTTATTGCTTTAACTCCCTTATTTGACCTTATTTGCACTCACTGTATATAGACTTTGTTTTTCTTTTTTTGTCTACTGTATTATTGACTGTATGTTTTGTTCATTCCATGTGTAACTCTGTGTTGTTGTACAGGTATCTTATGTATAATCTTAAAGTGCAATTCCTTAAATTAGTTTGGTATACAATATTTGTCAGGCATCAACCAAGCATTATTCAAGACAATGACAGGAATAAGCATTTCCACACTTTGTTACATTACAGCCTTATTCTAAAATTTATTCAATAACACATCAATCTACACACTATACCCCCTAATGACAAAGCTAAAACAGGTTCATAGAAATGTTTGCTAATTTATAAAAAAAAAACTAAACAGAAACACCTTGTTTACATACGTTTTCAGATGCTTTGCTATGAGACTCGAAATTTAGCTCAGGTGCATCCTGTTTCCAATAATCATCCTTGAGATGTTTACACAACTTGATTGGAGTCCACCTGTGGTAAATTCAATAGATTGGACATGATTTGACAGTGCACAGTTGACAGTGCATGTCAGAGCAAAAACCAAGCCATGAGGTCTAAGGAATTGTGCGTAGCGCGCCGAGACAGGATTGTGTTAAGGCACAGAGCTGGCGAATGGTACCAAAACATGTTTGCAGCATTTAATGTCCCCAAGACCACAATGGACTCCATCATTCTTAAATGGAAGAAGTTTGGAACCACCAAGACTCTTTCTAGAGCTGGCCGCCCGGACAAACTGAGCAATCCTGGGAGAAGGACCTTGGTTACGGAGGTGACCAAGAACCCAATGGTCATGCTGACAGAGCTCCAGAGTTCCTCTGTGGAGATGGGAGATCCTTCCAGAAGGACAACTATCTCTGCAACACTCCACCAATCAGGCCTTGATGGTAGTGGCCAGACAGAAGCTGCTTCTCAGTAAAAGGCACATGACAGCCTGCTTGGAGTTTGCCAAAATGCATTTAAAGGACTCTCAGACCATGAGAAATAAGATTCTCTGGTCTGATGAAACCAATATTGAACTCTTTGTCAGGAATGCCAAGTGTCACGTCTGGAGGAAACCTGCACCATTCCTATGGTGAAGAATGGTGGTGGCAGCATCATGCTGTGGGGATGTTTTTCAGCGGCAGGAACTGGGAGACTAGTCAGGATCGAGGGAAAGATGAACGGCGCAAAGTACAGGGATATCTTTGATGAAAACCTGCTCCAGAGCACTCAGGACCTCAGACTGGGGCAAATTTCCACCTTCCAACGGGACAACAACCCTAAGCACACAGCCAAGACAATGCAGGAGTGGCTTCGGGACAAGTCTCTGAATGTCCTTGAGTGGCCCAGCCAGAGCCCGGACTTGAACCCAATCTAACATCTCTGAAGAGACCTGAAAATAGCTGTGCAGTGACGTTCGCGATCTAACCTGATTGATCTTGAGAGGATCTGCAGAGTTGAATGGGAGAAACTCCCCAAATACAGGTGTGCCAAGCTTGTAGGGTCACACCCAAGAAGACTCAAGGCTGTAATCACTGCCAAAGGTGCTTCAACAAAGTACCGAGTAAAGGGTCTGAATACTTATGTAAATGTGTGTTTTTATTTAATTTTTATTATTATTTTCAAAAATGTTAAAAAACTAACTTTTTCTTTTGTATTGTGTGTGCAAATTTGCATAATGTCCAAAAGTGTGCAATGGAACAAGTTAGAGTAAACTATCAGAACCATATTGAACAGTACAGGCAATGAGGAAATTAAACGGTGCTTTATAAACTATGACAGATTTCATACAGGCTGGGTTTACACAGACAGCCCAAATCTGATATTTTTTGACAAATTGCATCAGATGATTTCACATCAGCTCTTTTTCAGAGCTGATCTGATTGGTCAAAAGACCAATTAGTGTAAAAGTATCAGAATTGTTCTGCCTGACATAGAACCGCAGAAGTTTCGTGGTCATTTAAGAGTCCAGAATAAATGAAAATATGGATAAACGGTTGTTTATTAACATATAAGGCCAAGCCCTTTGTATTTAAGATTTACATGGTAATGAAATCAGCCGTCCACTGTGGACTGACAGAATGAAGAAGGGGAAGAAGGAACTGAGCCAGTAGAGAAAATCCTTCCTCTATTTTTCTTATTGGTCATCAGTGTTGCTAACAAGGGCAATATTTATCACAGACAATCCATCAACCCACCAATCAACCAATCAATCTGGCAATCAAACACACAATGTATTTTTTTTTTATCACAATACAGAAATGTCCCTGAACACAAACTCAATCCCATACCTCACTTGACGATTGATTAGGTATTTTGGTGCTGGACTGGAACAAAAGCCTGGACTCCCTATAACTGTCCAGGACCAGAACTGGTTGTGCTATGTTTCAGGTGTGTGCTTTAGTTGTGTGTATACAGTGGTTTAACATGTTTGTGCTGTGTTCCAGGTGTGTACATACCTGCTGGTGTAGGTGAAGGAGCTGGGGCTGGATTAGGAGCTGGAGCAGGAGGCAGAGCTGGATTTGGTCCAGGTGGAGCTGGCACCGGTTTTGGGCCTGGTGGTGTAGGCACTGGATATGGGCCAGGTGGCGGAGCCGGAGTTGGATCAGGAGGTGTAGGTGGAGCTGGCGCTGGTCCAGGAGGTGCAGGCTTTGGCCCTGGAGCCGGTGGAGGTTACACCAAGCCAGGGAAGACGGGAGGTAAGGGAGAACGTTAAACTATCAACTGCTATTTGCCATATCTTCAATTTAAGTCTACTAGAAAGTGTGTGCCCTCAGGCCTGGAGGGAAGCAAATGTTAGGCGGCAGGGTAGCCTAGTGGTTAGAGTGTTGGACTAGTAACCGAAAGGTTGCAAGTTCAAACCCCTGAGCTGACAAGGTACAAAATCTGTCTGTTCTGCCCCTGAACAGTCAGTTAACCCACTGTTCCTAGGCTGTCATTGAAAATAAGAATTTGTTCTTAACTGACTTGCCTAGTTAAATAAAGCCACCTTTACTGGCTCAAATAGCTGACCAATCAGCCTGTTACTTTGTTAACTTTAAGAAAAAATTATATTTGACCAGATACAATGCTATCTTACAGAATTTCAGCATGCTTATAGGGAAGGACATTCAACAAGCACAGCACTTACAAAAATGACTGATGATTGGCTGAGATAAATTGATGATAAAGAGATTGTGGGGGCTGTTTTGTTTGACTTCAGTGCTGCTTTTGACATTATCGATCATAGTCTGTTGCTGGAAAAGCGTAAACTATCGTTCAAAAGTTTGGGACCACTTAGACATTTCCTTGTTTTTGAAAGAAAATCAAAAAACATTGTCCATTAAAATAACATCAAAGTGATCAGAAATACAGTGTAGACATTGTTAATGTTGTAAATGACTATTGTAGCTGGAAACTGCAGATTTTTTATGGAATATCTACGTAGGTGTACAGAGGCCCATTATCAGCAACCATCACTCCTGTGTTCCAATGGCACGTTGTATTAGCTAATCCAAGTTTATCATTTAATAAGGCTAATTGATCATTAGAAAACCCTTTTGCAATTATGTTAGCACAGCTGAAAACTGTTGTCCTGATTTAAATAAGCAATAAAACTGTCCTTCTTTAGACTAGTTGAGTATCTGGAGCATCAGCATTTGTGAGTTCGATTACAGGCTCAACACAGCCAGAAACAAAGACCTTTCTTCTGAAACTCTTCAGTCTATTATTGTTCTGAGAAATGAAGGCTATTCCATTTCGAGAAATTGCCAAGAAACTGAAGATCTCGTACAACGCTGTGTACTACTCCCTTCACAGAGCAGAGCAAACGCGGTCTAACCAGAACAGAAAGAGTGGGAGGCCCCGGTGCACAATTGAGCAAGAGGACAAGTACATTAGAGTGTCTAGTTTGAGAAACAGACGCCTCACAAGTCCTGAACTGGCAGCTTCATTAAATAGTACCCTTAAAACACCAGTCTCAACGTCAACAGTCAAGAGGCGACTCCGGGTGACTGGCCTTCTTGGCAGAGTTCCTCTGTTCAGTGTCTGTGTTCTTATGCCCATCTTAATATTTTCTTTTTATTGGCCAGTCTGAGATATGGCTTTTTCTTTGCAACTCTGCCTAGAAGGCCAGCATCCCGGAGTCGTCTCTTCACTGTTAACGAGGCATTTGTTTCTCAAACTTCTGTTGAATGCACCGAGCTGTCTGTTTGAACTACTGGCACACAGCTCAGACACCCATGCATTCCCCACAAGACATGTCAGCAATGGTCTCTTCAGTCTCCAAGTCCAGACCAGCCTATGGAAGGCGCACAGTACTACATAGAGCCATGACTACATGGAACTCTATTCCACATCAAGTAATGCAAGCAGTAAAATTTGAATTAAAAAAACACTTAAATATACACCTTATGGAACAGCCGGGGACTATGAAGCAACACAAACACAGGCACAGACACATGCATATAAACACACGATAACATACGCATTACACACTCATGTACAGATGGATTTTGTGTTGTAGATATGTGGTAGGAGAGTAGGGTCTTGAGGGCACACACTTAATATGTTGCGAAATCTGTTGTGAATGTCTTGTAATGTTTTTCAAATGTAACTGCCTTAATTTTGCTGGACCCCAGGAAAAGTAATGGACATCCGTAATGCATGCAAATACAGCAAATTGCATTCATTTCTGTAATGTCTTTATTGAAGTCCTGCTGATACTTTATTAACATAGAAAGCCAAGTCCTTTGTATTTAAGATGAACATGGTTATGAAATCAGCCGTCCACTGTGGACTGAAGGAATGAAGAATGGGAAGAAGGAACTGAGCCAGTAGAGAAAATCCTTCCTCTGTTTTTCTTATTGATCGTCAGTGTTGCTGCCAAGGCCAATGTTTACCATATTCCTATTAAAGTCTTACAATGATTCATGCTCTCACAGACAATCAATCAATCAACAAATTGATAATTGCCTTTATTTAGTCTCAAGGTTAGGATGATGACCTTCGATTAAACAAATATCGGTGTTTTCATTTGCTGGGATGTAATCCTGTTGATATGACCATTGCATCTTGCAGCTGGCTATGGTGGTCAGGTTGTAGGCCAAGGCCAAGGCCAAGGAGGACTGGGGACTGGAGGTCTGGGGGAAGGAAGAGTTAGACCAGAAGGAGCTGGGGCCGGACCAGGAGGTTATGGACATGGCGGTGGTTTAGGAGCTGGAGGCCTTGGAGCAGGTATACTATGAGCTACTCACTGTTTGTGTTTGTTATATTGGTATTTTCTTGGCTTAGAGATGTAATCAAGGCCGAACAACTGCATTTGGGGCCCCAGGGATATTTGTGGTGGGAGTGGGGTAGGGCAGATTTAAAGCAAATTTCTTGCTATACTAAACATTTTTCATAATGCTGAGATAATCTTTTATAAGTTTTAAAGCTAATTTCCTGCAATTCTACACATTTTGCTATCATATGGTATCTGGGGCCCTGCATGCCCCATCTGTAATCCGGCCCTGGATGTAATGGACAGATTCAGTTGTGGTAGTGATACTTGAGTCTTCCTCTCCAGGAGCTGGCAATGGAGGTTGGGGTCCTGGAGGACAGGGGGCTGGACTAGGAGCTGGAGGTCTGGGAGGAGGAGGTCTTAGACCAGGAGCCAGACCAGGAGGTTATGGACCAGGTGGTTATGGGCCTGGTGCTGATCTTAGTCTGGGCGGAGCTGTAGCTGGAGGTCTTGGTGGTGGTTACGGACTTGGCGGGGGTCTAGGTGCCGGAGGCCTTGGAGCAGGTATGAGGCTCTTGATTTGATCATCTGATCAATTATAACTAATTTCAGTTCATTTTACAGAAATTAATTTTTGATGATTGTTGTGTTTCCACAGGAGCTGGAGGAAAGCCAGAGAAGGCAGGTGAGTGACATATGCAGTTCAGGTCTGCCCTAGACTTCTTTTAGGGCTCACAAACTATTGACTTGTTTTTTCAATGGCAGCCTATTTCCTCAGTATATCCAAATTAACACTACACATGACAAAGACCCTCCTAAAGCTTTTAAGCCTGTTTGTTGTTATCGAGAGGATGATGCAGTCAATCTTGATCTCCAGGAGCTGGCTACGGTGGTAGAGATCCAGGAGGACAGGGGGCTGGACTAGGTGTTGGAGGTTTTGGACCAGGTGGCTATGGACCAGGTGGAGCTGGAGCTGGTGCTGGACCAGGTGGCTATGGGCTTGGTGTTGGTCTTGGTCCTGGGGGAGCTGGTCCTGGAGTTTTTGGTGGTGGTTATGGACCCGATGGAACAGGTAAAGAACCCTGAGGTTTACAGATGGAGTACAGTCAAAGATACCGTCCGTGTCCCCAAAGGGCACCATATTACCTAAATAGTGCACTACTTTTTCCCATAAGTGGGTGCGTTTTGGGAGTCACACTAACTCATGCAGTACAAACTGATCTTATGGCCTCTGTTATTCCTCTGCTGTTTCTCCATCTTTCTACAGGAGCCAGTGGGAAGCCTTCCAAAACAGATGTGTGTGAATCTTGTCTCTATGTTCAGTAGACCTTTGAGATGTATGTGTTTTTGTCTGTTTGAGTCTGTATTTCTCGTGTTTGATCCCCAGGAGCTGGCTATGTAGGTCGCAGTCCTGGGGGACAGGGGGCTGGATTAGGAGCTGGAGGCTATGGACCAGGTGGAGCTGGACCAGGAGGATATGGGCCTGGTTCTGGTGTTGGCCAGGGTGGAGCTGGTGGTTTTGGTGGTGGTCTTGGAGCTGGCGGACAAGGAGACGCCCTTGGAGCTGGTAGGGTGGAAGGCCTAACTCATATAGCGCATGAGTCTGATATACTGTAACTTTGCTACTGTAGGTGCGTCTTTGGGTGCTATTAATGATGACAAAGTCTGTGACTGCTGTAATGGAGTAAAGCCAAAGCCATGTTACCATCTTTATGCACTAGCATCCATAGAATTAGGAATTCGATTATTAGAATGGACCTTCTTATGATGGTCCAAAGGTCAGCCATGTTGGTCAGGGAGTTTGTCAACCATGGTTTGCCAGTGCTGAGATAAGATATTGTGTAAAACAATGAATGTTAATAATTGATATGCATTGTATGTGTGTTAGCTAGGTAGCCACAGTTTTAGAGGAATGATTCCATTCATTTTTCAAATGAACTGCCAACATTCCATTCAAGCAATGCAGTCAATCCACAGCCATACACTGGCTGAAATCAGTTGATGATACAGATGTACTGTAGGATCTTCATTTGCTCACTATTTTCTGCTGATAATTTTCCTGCACAGGAGGAAATGCAAACTTCTAGTGTATTTGAGTTTTAAAAAGGCTTCTAATGTTTGTAATTTCAACTTTGAAATTTCAGACTTGTTTTGCCCTAATGGAAAATGTATCGACCCCTACAAAAAGGTATATTAATTATAATTCACATAATAATTCAAATATCCTGTTGCGGCAGGATTATTTTCCTGCTGTAGCAAGCTGTCTCAAATTAAGATCCTACATTAAACAAGTACTCCTCATATAATCAAATATGATATCTCATATACATATACACTCCATGGTCAGTTTATTAGGTACACCCATTGCCTACAGAACAGTCTGAATTCTTCGGGGCATGGATTTTACAAGGTGTTGGAAATGTTCCACAGGGATGTTGGATTTTTTTCCCAAAATTATGTTTATTTTTCCTGGTTTTATAATTATAATTATCATACTAAATGGAGTGTCTCGAATTTATGTCCAGAATAATACAAAATGCTCTGAGACTGAGTTGACTTTGCAGTTAACATTTAATTGAGAAGGTTTTGGGGAAAGTATTTCTGTCAACCCACAAGATGGTTATCACATCAACTGGCTACACACGGAGTGATAGACAAATGCGCATACCATACAGACAGACAGGGGCAATATTGCTGGAAATTAATTGGCAGATATTTTCATAGGTTTGGCTTTTTAAGCCAATAGTGGCTAACCAGGGGTGGGATAACCTCAATGTTGCGTTGATTAGACAGTAGCTGGGAGCTTGCAGTCTCAGATACTTGTGTGATTTGTTTATGACAGTTTGCGATGGATTACATAAAAAATTGCATATACTTTTGGAATTGTTTGGTGAGCTACTCATAGGTGGGCTGCGAGCTACTGGAGACCCCTGCTTTAGACCCTGAGATAGAAAGTGTGCCACAGACCTGGGTTCAAACACTATTTGAAATACTTTAAAATCTAACGATGAAAAATGTTTTCCAGATTGTATCTTGTCGCTTTTTTTTTTTTAATTGCAATGCGAGTATTGGGTTCAAACTGAGACAACCTGGTTCAATTTGGGTACCGGGGTAAAACCAGTTCGGAAACACTGATGTAGTGTAATACACCTGGGAATTAGACTGCATGCTGTAATGTAACTGGCCAAAGGAGGGCAGTGCTTCATACTCCAGGGCTTGGAGCAGGGCTTGGATTTAAATCAAGCACTAAACCCTTATATACCCAGTGTGTTCTTAGAACATTAATCTCAGTGTTCTATTTTGGAGTGTTATTTAAAATGTCTTTTACATTAACCTCACAAAAATGTGCCCACAATGCAAGGATGCCATCATGTGTTGGATTCATATAAAACATAATTCCTCCTGTGTTCCCATCAGGGTATGGAGGCCTCGGAGCAGGGTGAGGCCACGATTTAATGATGACGTCATGTGTTGGATTCATGTAACACATCAAAACATCATGTCTATACTGTGTTCCCATCAGGGTTTGGAGGCCTCGGAGCTGGGGGACTGGGATCCAGAGGTACAGGTCAGGGGGCTGGAGGACTTGGAGCAGGCCAAGGTCTTGGAGCCAGCCAAGGAGATGGATACAGACCTGGAGGAGGCTACGGTGGTGCTGCTGGTGGTCTGTACCCTGGAGCTGGAGGGGCGGGGGCAGGCCAGAAACCTCCCAAAACAGGTACAGGCTCCAGGAGGATGGGGCTAGGGGTGGAATGACCAGAGCCATATGTCACAGGTATACAGAGTTTGGTCAGCTCTTTATGGCCACCTGGCTATTGCCTGATTGTTCTGTGCATTTCTCTCACCCTTTTTCATTTGCATTAGGAGCAGGAAGCACACTAGGAGGAGATGGATATGGGCCTGGTGGTGCTGGTGGATATGGGCCTGGTGGCGCAGGTGGACATTGGCCTGGTGGCGTAGGTGGACATGGGCCTGGTGGCGTAGGTGGACATGGGCCTGGTGGCGCAGGAACTGGGCCTGGTGGCACAGGAACTGGGCCTGGTGGCGCAGGAACGGGACCTAGTGGCACAGGTGGATATGGTCCTGGTGGCGCAGGAACTGGGCCTAGTGGCACAGGTGGAGTTGGCCTTGGTGGTTTTGGGCCTGGTGGCGCAGCAGTACCAGCTGGAGGTTAGTAAGGGTTTATCAAACCCGAGAACTACGACATTCACAGAGAACATGCAAAAAAACAGAGCAAGACTGAACACTATTTCATTGTGTAAAGTATATATATTAGACTGAGTTGGAAATGAAGGGAGAAGATATGCAGTACAATACACCTCATTAAGATGAATATATACATCATATTGTTGCAGCACCAGTACTTCCACAGACTGGAGTCCCTGGGGGTGGAGCTAGAGAGAAGAGCGGTTGGAAGGCCAACAAACAAGTGCCAGGTAAACTACAAGTCCCAGAGGCCAACTCCATATCTTACTGCAGTACAGATGTAAAGGTAGTAGTTTTATTTCAAAACACAGTAGTTTTGTTTTGTCATATATTCCTTACTTTATCAACACAGGTGTTGGAGTACCTGGACTTTATCAAGGTGGAATAGTGCCTAGTCAAGGTATGTCTGCCAAGATGTTCTGATTTGGTTGATATGTTGTGAGATTAGATGAGCTGAGATGCGTTACAATACTTTACATGTCTGCTTTTGCAAAACTTTGCTTTGGTGCTCTCTCATTTCTCCTCCATTATTGTGTTTAGGTTTCGGAGGGCGTGGGGTTCTACCAGGTGTTGCCACTGGATCCGGACTTGCTCCCCAGACAGGTGAGTCTGTCATCCACCTGTTGAACTACTGACCTTTGACCCCTAATTCTGCACCCTGTTGACCTTGGTCTCGTCTTTCCTACAGGGGCAGGTGTGCTGGGCCAGGGTGGAGTTGGAGCTGGCACTGGAGCTGGAGGTAAGGGTTTATCAAACAGAGAGGGACAACAGTGTTATAATTGATTTTATAAGACGTGAATATACAGTGAGCTCCAAGTATTGAAACAGTGACATTTTTTGTTGTTGTTTCGGCTCTGTACTCCAACACTTGAAATGATAGGAGGTTAACCTCTTAAAGGGCAGACTGTCAGGGCAGACTGTCAGCTTTAATTTGAGGGTATTTTCATCCATATCAGGTGAAATGTTTATAAATAACAGCACTTTTTGTACATCGCTCTCCCCATATTTTAGGGGACCAAAATTATTGGGACAAATTCACTTGCAGTGCATTTGGAAAGTATTCGGACCTCTTATCCATCTAAAATGGATTACGCAAAAAAAAATGTCCTCATCAATCTGCACACAACACACCATAATGACAAAGCGAAAAAAAATAATTGATTAAAAATCAAAAACAGAAATACATTATTTACTTAAGTATTCAGACCCTTTGCCATGTTACTCGAAATTGAGCTCAGGCGCATCCTGTTGCCATTGATCATCCTTGGGATGTTTCTACAACTTTATTGGACTCCATTTGTGGTAAATTCAATTGATTGGACATGATTTGGAAAGGCACACACCTGTATATATAAGGTCCCACAGTTGACAGTGCATGTCAGAGCAAAAACCAAGCCATGAGGTGGAAGGAGTTGTCCATAGAGCGCTGAGTCAGGATTGTGTCGAGGCACAGATCTGGAGAAGGGTACCAAAAAATGTCTGCAGCATTGAAGGTCCCCAAGACCACATTGGCCTCCATCATACCTAAATGGAAGAAGTTTGGAACCACCAAGACTCTTTCTGGAGCTGGCCACCCGGCCAAACTGAGCAACCGGGGGAGAAGGGCCTTGGTCAGGGAGGTGATCAAGAACCAGATGGTCACTCTGACTGAGCTCCAGAGTTCCTCTCTGGAGATGGGAGATCCTTCCAGAAGAACAGCCATATCTGCAGCACTCCACCAATCAGGCCGTTATGATAGAGTGGCCAGACGGAAGTCACTCCTCAGTAAACGGCACATGACAACCCACTTGGAGTTTGCCAAAAGGCACCTAAAGGACTCTCAGACCATGAGAAACAAGATTATCTGTTCTGATGAAACCAAGATTGAACTCTTTGTCATGAATGCCAAGTTTCACATCTGGGGGAAACCTGGCACTATCCCTATGGTGATGCATGGTGATGGCAGCATCATGCTGTGGGATGTCTTTCAGCGGCAGGGACTGGGAGACTAGTCGGGATCGAGGAAAAGATTAATGGAGCAAAGTATGGAGAGATCCTTGATGAAAACCTGCTCCAGAGTGCTCAGGACCTCAGATTGGGGCGAAGGTTCACCTTCCAACAGGACAAAGATCCTAAGCACACAGCCAAGACAATGCAGGAGTGGCTTCGGGACAAGTCTCTGAATGTCATTGAGTTGAGAAGACTCGAGGCTGTAATCGTTGCCATAGCTGCTTCAATAAAGTACTGAGTAAAAGGTCTGTGAATATTTCAAGCTTTTTTTAAAATAAATTTGCAAACATTTCTAAAAACCTGTTTTTGCTTGTCATTATGTGGTATTGTGTGTAGATTGATGAGGGGGAGAAACTATTTAATCAATTTTAGAATAAGGCTGTTAATGTAACAAAATGTGGAAAAAGTCAAGGGGACTGAATATTTTCCAAATGCATTGTATATGTGTATAAAAGTAGTAAAAACTTTTAGTTTTTGTTTGATACATTGATACATTTAGTTGTTTCAGATTATTTTCTGCCCAACAGAAATGTATGGTAAATAATGTATTGTAATTCTGAAGTCACTTGATTACGGATAGTCCTGATGAATTGTGAATAATGATGAGTGAGAAAGTTACAGATGCACAATTTCATACCCCCCCCAGCAATATAAAATGCTAATCTCCCTTGTTATTGTAATGGTGAGATGTTAGCATGTCTTGGGGGTATGATATTTTTGTGTCTAAACTTCTCACTATACATTATGTACCATTAATTTGTACACAAAATTTTGGGCACAAAATAATCTGAAACGCAACCAAAGCAAACAGCAAATGCGTCCAACAAATTTGTAAAGTCACAAACTTGATGTTGCGTGCTATGAATATGGGACCAAATACTTATTTTTTTACTACTTTAATACACATATAAGTGAATTTGTCCCCATAGTTTCTGTCCCCTGTACAAAAAGTGCAGTAATTTCTAAATGTTCCACCTGCTATGGATGAAAATACCCTCAAATTAAGATTGACAGTCTGAACCTTAAAATCATTGTATCATTTCAAATCGAAAGTGCTGGAGTACAATACTTTTGTAGCTCACTGTATGTACTCTATATAAACACTCACCTTGTGCATTAATATACAGGTAACTGGCAAAATAAAGGAAACCCTGAGTAAATGAGGGACACAAAGTATATTGAAAGCATGTGCTTCCACACAGGTGTGATTCCTGAGCTAATTAAGCAATTAACATCCCATCATGCGGAAGATCATTTATAAAAATTCCCAGTTGACCATTATTTTGTCTACCATGGCTAGAAGAGATTTTGAAAGAGGAGTCTCTAAGGAGCATAAGCGTGTGTGTGTCTCAGTTACCAGATCTCAACCCAATTGAGCACATATGGAAGATTCTGGAACGGCACCTGACACAGCGTTTTCAACCACCATCAACAAAACATAAAATTATGGAATTTCTCGTGAAAGAATGGTCACATCCCTCCAATAGAATTCAGACACTTGTAGAATCAAATCCAAGATGCATTGAAGTTGTTCTGGTAGCTCGTAGTGGCCCAACACCCTATTAAGACACTTTATGTTGGTGTTTCCTTTATTTTGGCAGTTACGTGTACATTAATATAGAAATAAATACATTGTACATAGTGTATATTTTTCTCCTCAGGTGGCCGAGGCAGTTTAAATGGAGTGTTCCGTGGATATCCCCTCATATCACCTAAATCTGGAGGTACTGGACACTCAGCCTGGTCTCATAAACTAGACATAGTAAACATAAATTCGGGACACTCAAATGTGTATGATATGTTATGTTTTGTATGAGACTTAATGAAAGTAGCATGATTGGTCGGAGTGGATGGGTGGGCATATAATGCGAACGTCTATCAACCCAAAAGTTGCAAGTTCAAATCTCTTTACGGACAACTTTAGCATTTTAGCTAATTAACAAGTTTTCAAATATTTAGCATGTTAGCTAACCCTTTTAGCTAACCCTAACCTTAACCCTTTTAGCTAACCCTAACCCTTTAACCTAACTCCTAAACTTTACCCTAACCCCTAGCCTAGTTAATGTTAGCCAGCTAGCTAATGTTAGCCACCTAGCACCTAGCTAGAATTCAAAACATATCATAAGTTTAGCAAATTCGTAACATATAGTATGTTTTAGAAATGTGTAAGATATTGTACAATTGCAGATTCATAATATATACACTGCTCAAAAAAATAAAGGGAACACTTAAACAACACAATGTAACTCCAAGTCAATCACACTTCTGTGAAATCAAACTGTCCACTTAGGAGGCACCACTGATTGACAATAAATGTCACATGCTGTTGTGCAAATGGAATAGACAACAGGTGGAAATTATAGGCAATTAGCAAGACACCCCCAATAAAGGAGTGGTTCTGCAGGTGGGGACCACAGACCACTTCTCAGTTCCTATGCTTCCTGGCTGATGTTTTGGTCACTTTTGAATGCTGGCGGTGCTTTCACTCTAGTGGTAGCATGAGACGGAGTCTACAACCCACACAAGTGGTTCAGGTAGTGCAGCTCATCCAGGATGGCACATCAATGCGAGCTGTGGCAAAAAGGTTTGCTGTGTCTGTCAGCGTAGTGTCCAGAGCATGGAGGCGCTACCAGGAGACAGGCCAGTACATCAGGAGACGTGGAGGAGGCCGTAGAAGGGCAACAACCCAGCAGCAGGACCGCTACCTCCGCCTTTGTGCAAGGAGGAGCAGGAGGAGCACTGCCAGAGCCCTGCAAAATGACCTCCAGCAGGCCACAAATGTGCATGTGTCTGCTCAAACGGTCAGAAACAGACTCCATGAGGGTAGTATGAGGGCCTGACGTCCACAGGTGGGGGTTGTGCTTACAGCCCAACACCGTGCAGGATGTTTTTCATTTGCCAGAGAACACCAAGATTGGCAAATTCGCCACTGGCGCCCTGTGCTCTTCACAGATGAAAGCAGGTTCACACTGAGCACGTGACAGACGTGACAGTCTGGAGACGCCGTGGAGAACATTCTGCTGCCTGCAACATCCTCCAGCATGTTTGGCGGTGGGTCAGTCATGGTGTGGGGTGGCATTTCTTTGGGGGGCGCACAGCCCTCCATGTGCTCGCCAGAGGTAGCCTGACTGCCATTAGGTACCGAGATGAGATCCTCAGACCCCTTGTGAGACCATATGCTGGTGCGGTTGGCCCTGGGTTCCTCCTAATGCAAGACAATGCTAGACCTCATGTGGCTGGGGTGTGTCAGCAGTTCTTGCAAGAGGAAGGCATTGATGCTATGGACTGGCCTGCCCGTTCCCCAGACCTGAATCCAATTGAGCACATCTGGGACATCATGTCTCGCTCCATCCACCAACGTCACGTTGCACCACAGACTGTCCAGGAGTTGGTGGATGCTTTAGTCCAGGTCTGAGAGGAGATCCCTCAGGAGACCATCCGCCACCTCATCAGGAGCATGCCCAGGCGTTGTAGGGAGGTCATACAGGCATGTGGAGGCAACACACACTACTGAGCCTCATTTTGACTTGTTTTAAGGACATTACATCAAAGTTGGATCAACCTGTAGTGTGGTTTTCCACTTTAATTTTGAGTGTGACTCCAAATCCAGATCTCCATGGGTTGATAAATTTGATTTCCATTGATAATTTTTGTGTGATTTTGTTGTCAGCACATTCAACTATGTAAAGAAAAATGTATTTAATAAGAATATTTCATTCATTCAGATCTGTTCCCTTTATTTTTTTGAGCAGTGTATTACGAATTGCAATTCGAAACATATCATATGATATGATGGACAACAACAAATTAATACATACCATAGTAAATGCAACATTGAACAATTCCAACAATTTTACAGAGTTACAGTTCATATAAAGAAATCAGTCGATTTAAATAAATTCATTAGGCCCTAATCTATGGCCTAACTGGGCAGGGGCGCAGCCATGGGAGCCAGGCCCACTCACTAGGCAGCCAGGCCCAGCCAATCAGAATGAGTTTTTCCCTACAAAACAGCTTTATTACAGACAGAAATACTCAGTTGGGTGGCTGGTCTTAGACAATGCCACAGGTGAAGAAGCCGGATGTGGAGATCCTGGGCTGGTGTGGTTACACGTAGTCTGCATTTGTGAGGCCGGTTGGACGTACTGCCAAATTCTGTAAAATTACGTTAGAGGTGGCTGATGATAGAGAAATTAACATTAAATTATCTGGCAAATGCTCTGGTGAATATTCGTGCAGTCAGCATGCCAATTGCATGCTTCCTCAAAATTTGTGACATTGGTGGCATTGTGTTGTGACAAAACTATACATTTTAGTGGCCTTCTATTGTCCCCAGCACAAGGTGCACCAATGTAATGATCATGCTGTTTAATCAGCTCCTTTATGTGCCACACCTGTCAGGTGGATGGAATTATCTTGGCAAAGGATCACTAACAGGGATGTAAACAAATTTAACAGAAATGAGCTTTTTGTGCAAATGAAACATTTCTGAGATATTTTATTTCAGCTCATGGAACATGGGACCAACACTTGACATTTTGTTCAGTATAAATTGAGTGTCCCGTATTTACGTACGAAATGCTCTGAGACCAGGTTGGGACACTATAAAACTACTTCAACAATCCACAATCCATATCTATTATCCTGCTATTTCTCTTCCTTTTCTTATTTCATTCTTCCTCTTTGTCCTCTTCTTCTCTTCCATTTTTAGGGGCTGGAGGCAAATCAGCTAATTCCCAGGCCAAGCTTGCTGCTAAATATGGTAAGACTGAATTAATAGTTCATCCTTTAGGAAAGTGGTAGTTGATAGGTTTACGGTAAGACTATATGAACTAGTCCTTAGGAAGATGGTAAGTGTACGTTTGGTGACATAACAGATTTTATTACCCAGGTATTGAATGATTCAGGTGTTTGTGGTCTGGGGGGATTCAGGTGTTTGGTGTGGAGAGGCTCAGGTGGCTATGTGTTTGGGGGTTCAGTGTGAATTAGAGTCAAAGATGAGAATTGTCTAACCCTGGCCAGCTGGAGCTGGAGGTGTACTTCGTCAAGGGGGCATGTCGGGAGCAGGAGGAGTACCTAGCGGTGTACCTGGAGCAGGTGGGGTCCCTGGTTATGGAGTTGGAGCTGGAGGTGTACTTCGTCAAGGGGGCATGTCGGGAGCAGGAGGAGTACCTAGCGGTGTACCTGGAGCTGGTGGTGTACCTGGTTACGGAGGTGGAGCAGGAGGCATACCTGGATTCGGAGGCGTACCTGGTTACGGGGGCGGAGCCGGGCCAGGAGGCGTACCTGGGGCAGGGGGCGTCCCTGGCTCAGGTGGGTATGGATACCCAGGGGGTTACCCAGGTGGAGGGCGGTACCCAGGGACTGGCCTAGGTGTAGGAGGTGCCTACCCCGGAGGTGAGTTAGAGACATAAAGGAAAAGAAAGGAGAATACTTGCTGCCAAGTTTTTAAATACTCCTAGCTGTTTTGATGTTGCAAAATTTTGACCATATTGACCTAAACATTGAATCTGGTCCTCAACTAACTCTAAGAGCATCTAAACAGTGTGTGGGGGCATTCTCCTATCTTTCCACATGATATCTTACATATCATACACGTGTAGAATGTGCTAGATCTGTGTACACTCACTCCTACCACCCAGCAGGTCCCTCCATCTGGCTACCTCCCATCCTACACTCTGCATGGCTACGCATTTGGCGTTTGAAATACAAAAGGAGTTCACTTAAATATTCTTATTTTTTGAAGGATAAGTTATTTCATCTGATGCCAATGCTAATTTTAGTTTCTTGCATCACTCTATTTTACAGGAGCTGGATCTAAGGCAGCCAAATATGGTGAGAGTTTGCTTCAAAACCAAGAGCACAACTAATCTTATTTACTAATCTTATTTAAGGTAACTGTCTGCATCCTATTCAGTTTTGGGTAAGCTACTCTGAAAATATAGTTTACCAAGCTACCAATTACTTCACACTGGAAGACGTTAAGCTACACTAAAGCTACCCTTAAGAAACGTATAGTTTACTTAGCTAAAATAATTTGGAAAAGTAGTTCACGACATCCAAACTACTTTGGGAAAAATGATCATATCTAAATCTGAAATGTCAGACTACAAATTGCAAGAATAGTCTATTAAACGCAAACTTACCCATATTATTATTATTACTACTTTTATTATTATATATACAGTTGAAGTTGGAAGTTTACATACACCTTAGCCAAATACATTTAAACTCAGTTTTTCACAATTCCTGCCATTTAATCCTAGGACAAATTCCCTACATAAGGTCAGTTAGGATCACCACTTTATTTTAAGAATGTGAAATGTCAGAATAATAGTAGAGAGAAATATTTATTTCAGCTTTTATTTCTTTCATCACATTCCCAGTGGGTCAGAAGTTTACATACACTCAATTAGTATTTTGTCGCATTGCCTTTAAATTGTTTAACTTGGGTCAAACGTTTCGGGTAGCCGTCCACAAGCTTCCTACAATAAGTTGGGTGAATTCTGGCCCATTCCTCCTTACAGAACTGGTGTAACTGAGTCAAGCTTGTAGGCTTCCTTGCTCACACACGCTTTTCCAGTTCTGCACACTCATTTTCTGTAGGATTGAGGTCAGGGCTTTGTGATGGCCACTCCAATTCCTTGACTTTGTTGTCCTTAAGCCATTTTGCCACAACTTTTAAAGTATTCTTGGTGTCAATGTCCATTTGGAAGACCCATTTGAGACCAAGCTTTAACTTCCCGACTGATGTCTTGAGATGTTGCTTCAATATATCCACATCATTTTCCTACCTCTGTCACGCGGGACTAAGTGGGTGAAGGAATCAGGCGCAGAGAGTTCCACCGGGGAAAAGTGCTCTTTAATACGGCACCCAAAAATGACAAGCCCAATAACACAGGGCGCGGACAACAAAGTGACTACCCAAAAACACAGGGTGCCAAGTCCAGAAAATATAACCACCTCTACCTAAAACGCACACATGTAACATAAAGACAATCCCGCACAAAACAAGGGCGGGTACACGTACTTAAAATAGGGAAGCTCATTAAGCCATACAACAGAACACAGGTGAAACTAATAAGACAAAACAAACAGACAAACGAAAAAGGGATCGGTGGCGGCTAATAGGACGGTGACGACGAGGCAAGGGAGCCAACTTCGGCGGAAGTCGTGACAACCTCATGATGACATCTATTTTGTGAAGTGCCCCAGTCCCTCCTGCAGCTAAGCACCCCCACGACATGATGCTGCCACCACCGTGCTTCACGGTTGGGATGGTGTTCTCTGGCTTGCAAGCATCCCGCTTTTTCCTCCAAACATAAGGATGGTCATTAAGGCCAAACGGTTCTATTTTTGTTTCATCAGACCAGAGGACATTTCTCCAAAAAATACGATCTTTGTCCCCATTTGCAGTTGCAAACCGTAGTCTGGCTTTTTTATGGTGGTTTTGGAGCAGTGGCTTATGTCGATATAGAACTTGTTTTACTGTGGATATAGATACTTTTGTACTTGTCTCCTTCAGCATCTTAACAAGGTCCTTTGCTGTTGTTCTGGGATTGATTTGACCTTTTCGCACCAAAGTACGTTCATCTCTAGGAGACAGAATGCGTCTCCTTCCTGAGTGGTATGACGGCTGCGTGGTCCCAGGGTGTTTATACTTGCGAACTATTGTTTGTACAGATGAACGGGGTACCTTCAGGCATTTGGAAATTGCTCCCAAGAATGAACCATACTTGTGGAGGTCTACAATTATTTTATCTGAGGTCTTGGCTGATTTCTTTTTATTTTCGCATGATGTCAAGCAAAGAGGCACTGAGTTTGAAGGTAGGCCTTGAAATACATTCACAGGTACACCTCCAATTGACTCAAAAGATGTCAATTATCCTATCAGAAGCTTCTAAAGCCATGACATAATTTTCTGGAATTTTCCAGGCTGTTTGTAGGCGCAGTCAACTTAGTGTATGTAAACTTCTGACCCACTGGAATTGTGATACAGTGAATTATAAGTGAAATAATATGTCTGTAAACAATTGTTGGAAAAATTACTTGTGTCATGCACAAAGTAGATGTCCTAACCGACTTTGTAAACTTCTGACTTCAACTGTATAATATATATATACAGTATATATATAATAAGTGTGTAGTTGGGTACACCACTGCATGGCAAAAAAAAGTGAAAACAATACCTAGACTTGAATTTTGTTGAACTACCACCAAGCTACTACAAAGTGGAATTAAATAACTAGTTGAACTACCACCAAGCTACTGCAAAATTACTAGTTGAACTACATGTAGTTCACTACTCCCCAACACTGGTCCTCTAATTGTTGAGGTATAAGCACTCTTCATACAAGACCATTGCCTCCCTTTCTCCAGGTCAGGGTGGAGCAGGCACTGGAGCTGGTGGTGGGCTCAGCCAGGGAGTGCCTGCATCTGGGATTGGAACCGGAAGACTGCCTGGTGGGGCTGGAGGGGAACCAGGAGGCGGTTACAGGCCTGGCGGTAGCTTCGGTCCTGGAGGTGGAGTTGGACCAGGGGGGGCCAGTTATGGACCAGGTGGGGCCGGCTATGGACCAGGTGGAGCTGGACCTGGTGGCTATGGACCAGGTAGTGCTGGAAGTTATGGAACAGGTGGAGGGGTTGGACCAGGTGGTGCCGGGGAAGGACATGGTGGAGCTGGCTATGGACCAGGTGGAGGAGTTGGTGGAGTGCCTGGTGGTGGACACAGACCCGGAGGTGGTTTACCTGGTAGTGGTGCTGGTTACGGACCTGGTGCTGGTGTTGGAGGTACATTAAACCAGTGGGTCAAAAAATCTAATATGATTTGTCACATTCTTTGTAAACAGGTGTTGGCTAACAATGAAATGCTTAATTACAGGCCCTTCGCAATAATGCAGAGAGAAAAATAGAAAAATAATAACACAAGGAATAAATACACAATGAGTAACAATAACTTGGCTATATAGACGGGGTACCAATACCAAGTCGATGTGCAGGGGTTCGAGGTAAATGAGGTAGATATATTTATTTAACTTTATTTCAACAGGGAAGTCATATTGATACTAAAGTCTATTTTACAAATGAGCCCTGCACCATACAAAACAAGTGTATCAATAGACAAGTATAGATAAACATAAATATACACATTAAATAGACATTCAGTCAAAGAACCAGGTGAAGCTGGGGAAGGACAAGGAACTGGAGCTGGAGGCATAATTGTATTCCTGTTCAGTGACAAGAATAATCTGTAAAAGAGAAAACAGGATGTGTATTTAATTCATAAATGTCCTCCTTTACAGGATATGATGCAAATGCCAAAGCTCGTAAATATGGTGAGTAAATCCAATATCCTTGTCTTTTGTAAAGTTGAAAGTTCCGTTTTGAAATATTTATTTGTATGCATACTGTACCAGCTGGTATAATACTTTAATAGAGAGGTAAATCAATGTCTCCACTGACAGGTATGCTAAGTGGTGTCCTTGGGACCCCAGGAGGAGGACAGGCAGCCAGCCTGGGAGGAGTACCAGGAGGGGGAGCAGGGACTGGAGTAGGCCAGGGTGGAGTGCCTGGATCTGGGCTTGGTGGTGGTGGAGGTGTCCCTGGTGGTTATGGTCCTGGAGCTGGATTTGGACCTGGCCGTGGAACCGGTGGTGGTTATGGACCAGGAGTGGGTGCTGGGACTGGACTTGGCCAGGGAGCAGGGCCTGGAGCTGGGCTTGGTGCTGGTGGAGTGCCTGGTGGTGGATACACACCCGGAGGTGGTTTACCTGGTAGTGGTGCTGGTTACGGACCTGGTGCTGGTGTTGGAGGTACATTAAACCAGTGGGTCAAAAAATCGAATATGATTTGTCACATTCTTCGTAAACAGGTGTAGGCTAAAAATGAAATGCTTAATTACAGGCCCTTACCAATAATGCAGAGAGAAAAACAGAAAAATAATAACAAGTTATTTATTGCAAGTTATTTAACCCTGTGAACGGGGTTGATAACTTGTAGTTATAAATCGTAACAGTAAAGATAGGTAAGTTGGAAGCTTGTTGAGCAGGGATTTATAAACAAAAAGAGCATAATGATGTGATCTACTGTACGTGACTTTCACCTTTAACCGTCCAGCCAACCTTTGGTAAAGAATGCAGTGATCAGTAATACAACTGCCTACTGTGATAAAACGAAGGGTACATCAAAGGGTTTAAGAGTAGTGGCAGCTGCACTTTGATAAATAGTATCACCATAATCAAGAACAGCTAGAAAGGTTGACAGCACAATCTGCTTCCTACTGACTAGAGAGATGCAAGATCTGTTTCTGTAAAAAAGCCCACTTTTAATCTTAGCTTCTCATTCATATGTTTTTTAAAATGTTAAATCAAGGTATTTGTATGCAGGGACTTGTTCTATTTATAGAACCATCCGATGATGAATGAAGATGTAATCCAGCAGAGACAATTTTAGGAGAACTTAATTATTAAGCACGAGTTTTAAAATCAGGAAGGGCTTCCTGTACAGCTATAAAATCTAACTGTAGCCTTGTCACAGCCAGGTCAGCAGTCGGGGAAATTGCGTACATAGTAGTATATACAGCATATTGATGAAATGTTTTTTTTTTAAATTGACCGATTGACCAATTGCATTCATAAAAATTTTGAAAAGAACAGCTCCTGGTATCTACTTCTGCGGAACACCTTTATTTTCAAGACATTTGGACTTCAATCAATCAAGATGGCCTGAGTTCTGTCACTGAGTTAATCATGAAACCATGGGCAGGCATCAGAGCCCAGGCCAATCTAGGACAATTTATTCATTAAAATAGCATGATCAACAGTATCAAAAGCTTTTGACAGGTCCACAAACAAAGCAGCACCTTTCATTTTAGAAAAAGCATTGACAATATCATTAACAACTAATGTGTTTTTTGTGATAGTGCAGTGCCCTGGCCTAAATCCAGATGGATTTATATTCAAAATACCATTCACAGATATAAAATAGTGAAGTTGATTATTTACCAAATATTTGAAAATCTTAGCGAGACATGGAAGCCTGGAGATGGGACGATAATGATCAAGTTCACGATGTCAACCACTTTGAAGATTCTATTTTTTTATTATTATGAAACAAATAAGAAATAAGACAAAAAAACTGAAAACTTGAGCGTGCATAACTATTCACCCCCCAAAGTCAAGACTTTGTAGAGCCACCTTTTGCAGCAATTACAGCTGCAAGTCTCTTGGGGTATGTCTCTATAAGCTTGGCACATCTAGCCACTTGGATTTTTGCCCATTCTTCAAGGCAAAACTGCTCCAGCTCCTTCAAATTGGATGGGTTCCGCTGGTGTACAGCAATCTTTAAGTCATACCACAGATTCTCAATTGGATTGAGGTCTGGGCTTTGACTAGGCCATTCCAAGACATTTAAATGTTTCACCTCAAACCACTTGAGTGTTGCTTTAGCAGTATGCTTAGGGTCATTGTCCAGCTGGAAGGTGACCAGTTTCCCTGTCCCTGTGGACGAAAATGCTGCCACCACCATGCTTCACTGTGTGGATATTTTGTTATAACTCAACCCTGATCTGTACTTCTCCACAACTTTGTCCCTGATCTGTTTGGAGAGCTACTTGGTCTTCATGGTGCCGATTACTTGGTGGTGCCCCTTGCTTATTGCTGTTGCAGACTCTGGGGCCTTTTAGAACAGGTGTATATATACTGACATCATGTGACACTTAGATTGCAGACAGGTGGACTTTATTTAACTAATTATGTGACTTCTGAAGGTAATTGGTTGCACCAGATCTTATTTAGGGGCTTCATAGCAAAGGGGGTGAATACATATGCACGCACCACTTTTCAGTTATTTCTTTCTTTCTTTCTTTGCACAAGTCATTTTTTTCACTTCTCCAATTTAGAATATTTTGTGTATGTCCATTACATGAAATCCAAATAAAAATAAATTTAAATTACAGGTTGTAATGCAACAAAATAGGAAAAACACCAAGGGGGATGAATACTGTCGTGGTAATTTCTTGTATTACTAAATGAGGAGAGTTACAAACCACACACCAGTTAGAGTTGTACTTAAACTTAATATTTGAATAATATGACCTTCACCATAGCCCTGTGACTCTCACATCAATTCAGTGTCTATAAATGAATTCTGAGAGTGCTTACAAAATAATATTTCATATTTTATAGCCAAGATACACCCCTCTCAACTCACAATGACGAACCACAGATCTTAGGAACTTCACAAAGGGCTTTTTACTTGAAAGAGGAGTATCCCATAGCCAGATAGCATTAACTATAAATTATCGTTCAGTTTGGTCTCTTAGACGAGGTTCTACTTCTCGTTCTTGGTACTTCATATTACCAAAACATTACCTCATCCAATGGCATATATCAATTGTCAATTCTAGATACTCCCATCTCAAATACACCCCCTCCTGGACAAGCTCACGGAGGAGAGTGAGCCTCCAGGTCATATACTAGGTCAAGAGAAGGGCAACATCAGAGGGGACATACAATGGTTCCAGACACTGCCATACTCCTCCCCCAATGGGAAAAGAGAGGGAGTGACTGGAGTACAGACATTATGGAGCCCTTCACATGGTTTCACAGATATATTCGTTATGAAGAGGTTAGTTCAAACCTGACTTCTCCCTTTCTGATATTCTGCCTATTACCAGACATGTAAAAGACAAGCCTGACCTCTCCCCTCTCTGGGCCCCAAGTGACTTTTCCCTAGAGGAGAGGAAAATGCAACTGCCAACAGTATAGTCCAAAAGAAGACATTCTAATGACAAGTATAAAGTAAATAAAACATCTTATTTATCTATGTTACCTAACTAATTCTGATTCAGCTACAACAATACTTTTGCAAGGCACTGTATAGGTAGAGGTAAAGTGACGAGGCAACAGGATAGATAATAAGCAGCAGCAGCTGCATGTGATGAGAGTTATTGCAAAAAGGGTCAATGCAGATAGTCCGGGTAGCTAATTGGTTAACTATTTAGCAGTCTTTTGGCTAGAAGCTGTTCAGAGTAATGTTGGTTCCAGACTTGGTGCATCGTTACCGTTTGTCGTGCGGTAGCAGAGAGAACAGTCTATGACTTGGGTAGCTGGACTCTTCAAATATTTTTAGGGCCTTCCTCTGACACTGCCTGGTATAGAACCAACGAAGTGTCTCCCATCATTTAAATGTCTCCCATCATGTGCTCTGTCTCCAGGATATCCTGCTGGGGCTAAGTCTCTGAAATACGGTAATCATTATTTTCTCTCTGTGGAGAGTATTTATGTTAAAATCCTTGAAACAAAACAATATGGCTGCCATATTTATGTTGTCTAACCCTAACCTTTGACCCCTCCCGTGTTGTCCTGCCAGGTCCAGGAGGAGGTGGAGGAGCTCCGGGTGGAGGCCTTGGTGGGCGATTCGGTGCCCCGGGAGGAGGTCTGCCAGGAGGAGGCTACGGACCAGGGGCCGGAGGCGCCTTAGGAGCAGGAGAAGCAGGAGCAGGAGGAAGAGTGCCTGGGGGTGGATACGGGACCGGAGCTGGGCCTGGTGCAGGGTATGGAGCAGGAACAGGGCCTGGAGCTGGGTACGGTCAGGGAGCAGGAGGAGTCCCTGGAGGAGGCTATGAAGCTAGGGCAAGAGCAGGAGGACTACCTGGGGCCGGATATGGACCTGGAAGAGGTTAGTCAACAGCAGAGCCAGGGGTTCCCTAGGACAGGTTGGGATATAGGGGCTATTTACAAAGCAACGTTCCTTGTTTGTTGAGAATATGTTCTTAACGATTTACCTGGTTAAATAAAGGAAACTAATAATAGTTGTACTTGGGGGGATTATTTGATTGGGAATCCTTGTTGTGTATTCCATGGAAAACATTGTTTGTTGGGCTTCAAGCTTCCTACTAAATGGCATTGGTTGGGCAGTTTTTTTCTGTTGGTTTTGAGTTCAACATTCTGTAGTGAAAAGAGTCGCTATGATTCTACAGGATATGGAGCCGGATCAAAAGCTGCTAAATATGGACAAGTTGCTGGTGGGGCCGGTGGGGCCCTCGGAGGAGGAGCTGGACAAGGATGTGAGTTTATTTGTCTTGTCAGTCTGGTCGTACGTTGTTCAAGGAAACCAATATGGTAATTTGGGTGAACTATCCCTTTAAGGGAATATAAAGTTGAATCGATGTCCAGAAAATGTCTAACTTTGATCTGGGGGATTACCTCTTACTTCCATAGTCGGAGGGGTACCAGGTGGCTATGGACCAGGTGAGAAAATATTGCCTATTATTTAGCACCAATGTCGACTTTGCCTCTCAAAGCTACTTACTGCACTACCACAATTTAAGTAACAGCTGAAAATTGTACATATAATCACACTGCAACACCACATTCTAGCTAAACAGATGATACAATATCATCACATCCCTATATTAACACACTCTGTATACAAAGGTGGCTTCGGAGCCGGACCAGGTGGCTATGGAGCCGGACCAGGTGGCTTTGGAGCCGGACCAGGTGGCTTTGGAGCCGGACCAGGTGGCTTTGGAGCCGGGGGCGGAGCAGGATCAGGAGGGGTGCCAGGTGGGCTTCCAGGAGGGTACAGCGGTTCTCCCTGGGGGAAAAGGGGTAAGTGTGAGGAGAGCTGAGAGAGTGGAGAGGATATAGATGGGTTAGTTTGGGTCATTTCACTGACCTTTACTTTACATAGAAGACAAGTTGGTAAGTACATGAAATGTACAGAGAAAGACCAATGGGTAAGTGTATTGTATCAGTATGTTCTGATGTCTGACACTGGTCTCTGTGTGTTTGGTTGGGATCTGCAGGCTATGGTACTGGATCTGGATTTAAGGCAGACAAATACGGTGAGAATGGGTTTTGTTTTCCAGAATACTGCACTGTTGCATTCAAGTGAAGCCGTTCCCAGAGCTAAACAGGCACCCATTACCCATACTATACCTTGCTGTTGCATTTCCCATCATCTCTCAGATGGAAAGATGCAGACATATGAACTGCCTTGATGTTTATTTTTCTAGGACCAGGTGGGGCAGGAGGGGCCCTTGGTGCTGGGGCAGCTGGAGGTGCAGGGGCTGGGACAGGGGCTGGGACCGGAGCTGGGACAGGTGCTGGAGGTAAGGTCAAGTTGGTACTGTTAGGGATAGAGTCTAGGAAGGGACAGAGCTTATGGTTTATCTGTTTTGCAGGTGCGCCTAGTGGAGCCGGAAGCTAACCTGATAAATACAATGAGGGTCCATCCTTTGTTATCCGGTCTAATGATGACGAGGAGGAGGATGTTGAGGATGACTTATTTAAATTTTTACTTAGGAGGTGCAGGACCTACACCTGGCCCTGGCACAAGAGCAGGAGGAGATGGCACTGTGACAGGAGCAGGAGGAGACAGGACAGGCGCAGGAGGAGCAGGCACAGGAGGTAGCTTACATAATCAGCGTTATTGGTCAAAGTTTGAGTTAACTTCACCTCAATTCTTTATGGGTCAAAGTTTGAGTCGACTTCATTTCAATTCATTTCAACTGAATAATCCTGTTTGAACTGGTTCTGGCATCTATTCATCTCTCTTTACCTGCTGCAAGCCCTTACAGAAAAAAAACAGGCTTCTGGCAAACAGTTGTGGCAATAATATTTTCACTAAACTGTTGTGCCAAATTTGCGACGACGTGAACATCTGGCAAACAATTCTGGGAAACTTGTGGAGAACACGGTTTGTTGCAAATTTGTTTCAAACTCATTCTGAATATGCAAATTAGATGATGTTTTTGATTACTTCACATTGAAATGTCTTATTTACATAAAACCAATCACACATAGCTTAAAATGAACTTGTTTTTCATAGAGTAAACTAAACAACGTATCAATGTATTGAATGTCTTAACATATACAAATAAATCCAATCAAATTCTTATCTATCCTACAATTAAAACATAATGCCAAGTGTTACAATATTAACCTTGAAATCATCAGCATGCTAATGAAAAAAAGAGCAAAGACCGAATATTTCCCAAATAAATTGTTTATTTAATGCTTTCACATTGCTACAACATTAACATGAGAGAAATGTGAACACTATAGGGATGTTAGCCTTAGGACAGTATATAACTGAGCAATGAGCTTTCAACCAATGGGTTTAAAATATAATAAATAATTTAAACAATTAAAATAACAAAATCAAACCCAGGTCAGAACTATTGCATTTTTTGAGTAAACTTTGGAGTCCTTCATCCAAAGCTTGTTGAATGCATGCACTGGAATAATCAGAGAACACAAAACAAAAACAAAATGAAGATAGAAAACCTAAACCTAGTACCTAAACATTTAATATTTGTGCATCTTAAGAGGTAGACTCACCAACTAATGGGTGGGTTAGGCTTAGGGAAAACTGGTTGAGCTGTAACAAAGTTGCCTTGATGTTGCTTTTCTTCTAACTAAAACAGATATTCTATATATTTTTCAGCAAGGAAACAATGTTTCTGCCTTGTATAAATTCTATATAGACAAACGATGTAGCTAGCATAAAGTGGGACTTAGGCCTACTAAATCTTAAATGTGTGGCTAAATTGTTCCTATACAAGATTTTTCTCCAGCCAAGCCTCAACACAATTGATTCAAACGAATTACCTAATTACGATCTTCAATCTAGACTGCATTCGGACATCATGATGAAAAGCCAGATGTCTACTAGCTGTCTCTTATTCCTGATTTGGGTTTATAAGGCTTGTGTGGAAGAAAAGCAACATAAAATTGAGTTATGCCTAATATGGCTATTTATATTATTTTTCCAAAATTAATTATATTTGAGTTACATCAAGGTAATGCATGCAAGAAGTATTGATTTGGTGCACACATATTTCGCTTTCCTCCGTTTGAAACCTTCAATCTGTCTTTTTGCCTGGTAACTGATTGCTTCTAGAAAGAGAGAGAGCTCCTAGTATAAAGTAATGAAAGATCCAATTGTTACAAAGAATGAATGAGTTGGCGTTTGAGAACAATACATGCATTTTCTTACCTTATCAAGCTTGAAGACGATACACATATTTATCCATTTTAAAAAAGTCTTAGTGTACCACAAAAATCTTTCCAGGGTGTTGATGCAGCCTCTTCCAACACCATGAGTAGGGAAAAAAGGGTATCCAATCCGCAAAAGATGTCAACTCAAATAGTTGCTACCTTAGTTGTTGTGCTAGCTAATATATTATTTTTTTTAAATTAACAACAAATCAATACATAAAGCACATGAGGGAACACAAGCATACATAGATTACAAACAATGGACAATCGAGCTAGGGGGTACAATATCACATTACAATTACACAAGGACCTTAAGGGACATGCATATACTTCCAATTCTAACAGCTTTTTCGTTAGTAGAGCATTTAACCGTCTTCAAATACAGTTCAATTTATTTTTGTAGGGTACGAAAATGTGGTTTTCTGTTTGTAAATTTACATTTGTGTATATGGCCAAAAGAATAATGAAATTAATTACATATAAATGATTCCGCTTATTTCTATTGTATGTAAAGGATCCAAACAGTACATCTCTCCACAATAGTGTAAAATCTTCATAAATGTGTTCAATTATAAGCCTACTGATTGATGTCTTGCCACAGTTTTCTTACATGCATACAATGCCAAAAAATATGCATTGTGCTAGCTAATAAACATGCTAACGTTACTGAACAGTGACGCTACCATATTGACATGTATATTGGTATTTAAAGACAGCAACGTCTTCATCTAAAAATATGTCTTTAAGATATCAATCGAATCATTAGTTAGCTAGTTAAATATAGCCAACTTTAGCAAGCTAAGCTAGCTAGCTAAGCGCTAGCCATTAGCTACCTACCCAGTAACAAAATGTGCTTCCCTCTATACCATAAAAACATGACAATGCTAACCAGGCATCAAATACCTAGCGAGTTTTAGGTTTATTAGGACAATTTATTAACAAGTTATCAGATACAACTTTGGTATAAAGCTAGTTTACTAGGTTTCCAATTCCAATATATTTTTCTTCTATGGTTCTAAATATGGCTGCCACAAGTATTTCGGCAGAAAAAAAAACTCTGGTGAACTGTTTGCCCTTAAACATTTGCATATTTCTAGCAACATTTTTTGGCACACTATTTACAGTGAACAAAAATATAAACGTAAATGTAAAATATTGGTCCAATGTTTCATCAGCTAAAATTTTTAAGATCACAGAAATTTTCCAGATGCACAAAAAGCTTATTTCTTTCAGATGTTGTGCACAAATTTGTTTACATCCCTGTTAGTGAGCATTTCTCATTTGCCAAGATAATCCACCCATCTGACAGATGTGGTATATCAAGAAGCTGATTAAACACCATGATTATTACACAGGTGCACCTTCTGCTGGGGACACAACACAATGCTACAGATGTCTCAAGTTTTGAGAGAGCGTGCAATTGGCATGCTGACTACAGGAATATCCACCATAGCTGTTTCCAGAAAATGTCATGTTCATTTCTCTATCATAAGCCGTCTCAATGTTGTTTTAGAAAATTTGGCAGTATATCCAACCAGCCTCACATCCGCAGAACACGTGTATGGCATCGTGTAGGAGAGCGGTTTTCTTATATCCACCACGTTGGGAACAGAGTGGCCCATGGTGGCGGATGGGGTTATGGTATGGGCAGGCATAAGCTATGGACAATGAACACAATTGTATTTGATCTAATACTTGGTAAAGTCAAAGTACCATTTGGGATGTTACCTAGGTTTATGTGGACAGAGGTAACAGTATTGGAGGTATTCTGGATGGTGCCTCCATGGAATTTAGATATTTACATTTGGTCTGTTGGAGCATGTTTTCATTAACAGTTACAGTAAATACGTGGTTACACATGCCATAACTTTGCAATGGATGTTTAAATAATATCTAGGATGTCCAATATAAACACTTTTCTCCCTTTTTGTTTGCTATGTCACACTGGAATGTCACTGCATGTGTCATATTCATTCCATTAATATTTGAAACTTTCCCAGTTTTCATAGTACAGGTAACTGCCAAAATAATAAAAAACCCTTGAGTAAATGAGGAATGCAAGTATTCCACACAGGTGTGGTTCTTGAGTCAATTCAGCAATGAGCATCCCATCATATATAAAAATGCTGTGTAGGCTATTATTTTGGCTACCATGGCTATACCCCCATAGGATGACAATGCCCCCATTCACAGGGCATGATTAGTCACTAAATGATTTGATGAGCATCAAAACGATGTAAACCATATGTCTCAGTCACCAGACCTCAACCCAATTAAACACTTATGGGAGATTCTAGAGTCAGTTTTCCAACACCATCAACAAAATTATGGAATTTCTCATGGAAGAATGGTGTTGAATCCCTCCAATAGAGTTCCAGACACTAATCTATGCCAAAGTGCATTGAAGCTGTTCTGGCCCAACGCCCTATTAATACACTTTATGTTGGTGTTTCCTCTATTTTGGTAGTTACCTGTTGTTACTTTGTTCCACCAGGTGAGCCTGGTGGTGCCGGTGGGGTTCTAGAAGGATCTGGAAGTTCTGGTGGCCCAGGAGATGGTGGGTGTGGTGGGTTAGGCCAAATCCTATTGCTGAAACCATTCTAACAATTTCTGGCCAATCAAGATTTAGCCATTGACTTCAATGAGTGCAACAGTGGTTTTAGAGAAGAAGCCATAAACTAAGGTGATGTTTTTGACATGATATAATTCTTATAACACCTTTATCATCTCATGACAGGCACTGGCGTCACAGCTGGTGCTGTTGGAGGAGGGGTGGGAGACACAGGAATCCCTAGCATTGGAGGAAAACCAGGTATTTCTGATAACTACCTGATCAAACATCCCTAGTTCCAGTCTTGGGCTTTAGTTGTATGTGTGAACACATGCATTTCTCTTTCTTTTCTGTTTAATAGATCAATCGGGACTCGGGGGGACAGCAATCCCAGGTGTGTTCATCTGATCTTTTAGAGAGAATGTAATAGGTCTCTTCTGCATCTGTTAATGAGCACTGTTTGTGTTAAAGTTACCTTTGCTTCATCCTCAACATCACTGCATCCTCTCTGCAACCTCATTGGCAGTGCTGTGTGCGCAAAGTACCAGTAGTTGGTTTTTGTCTGGCTTCATGTGCACACATATGATACCAGACATGCTGTAGAACACAAAAGGGATGCGTGCCAAATGGCTCCCTATTCCCTGTATAGTGCAATACTTTTGATCAGGGCCCGACAAGGGCTCTGGTCAAAGTAGTGCCTGGTCAAAAGTAGTGAATTATGTTGGGAATAGGGTGCGGAAAGCACACAAAGTATTCTGGTATCATATGTGTGCACATGACGCCAGACAAAAACCAACTACTGGTACTTTGCACACACAGCACTGCCAATGAGATTGCAGAGAGGATGCAGTGATGTTGAGGATGAGGACCATAGTCATTGTTCTCTGTTGTCTCTTTTGGCAACAGGCATCGCTATTATCATTAGTGACACAGCCCCTGATTCACCCAGTAAGGCAATATATGCATCTCGCTCTCACCCTTTCTCACCTCTCTTCGCTTCCAACTCTGAGTTTCTCACACATCAGCTCTCAACCCTTTTCATGCTAACTTTTATCACTATTATGTAACAGATGTACAGTACATAGTATTGTTTCACTTCTAAAATGTCTGTTTCCATTTGGTTCCGTAGGTGGAATTGCAGTGCCAGAAAGTAAGTGATTTAAGAATGACGTTATCTAGACGTATGATATACTAATCCTGAATTCAATAAGGTGTGGTTTCATTGGCCAACATCTGAAATTCTTGTGTCTTATACAGCTGGGGCTGGAGTTGTTCAACCCAGTGGTGAGTCTGTGGTGCATTGATATTATCTTGATGTCTGTGTCACCATTACATGAAGTCTAATACTATCTTTCATGTCTTGTCTTATACAGCTGGGGCTGGAGTTGGTGAGTATCAGTTGTCTTTGTGTTAATTGTGATATCAATATACATATGTAATAACAGCCTTTTAATTATTGATATCTGTTGCATGCATACGTGACTTAAGGTATTCTTTCTCTTTCTTTCTCTCTCTCTTTGTCTTTCACTCCATCCGGCATCCTCTCTCTCTTGCTCTAACTCACCCCCCCCCCCCTCCTCCTCTAACTCACCCCCCTCCCTCCTCCTCTAACCCCCCCTCCCACTCGCACCCTCTCTTGAGCTGCAGATGGGGTAGGAGTTCCCTCTGGAGGTGAGAAATAGAATAACCACATATTTGTAAACTAATACCATACCCTTATGTCTACGTGCCTATTTTTTCATTCTGTGGTCTGCACTTGGATCACGTGGTCTGTCTTTCTACAGAGGACTCAGGAGCTGGTGTTGAGCACCAGAGCCAGTCTGGTGCTGGTAAGTGACTGTCAGACCCCTGATGTTCCTCACATAAAGAGGGGAACTAGAGACTAATTAAAACTAAATACTTTTAGACTTTTACTCAAGTAGTATTTTACTGGATGACTTTTACTTTTTTATTTTTTATTTAAACTTTCTATTAAGTTATCTACTTTACTCAAGTATGACAATTTTCTACTTTTTCCACCACTGTGTGTGTCTGTATATAGATATCTATGGACATGATGCTCGTCTAGCATACTGTCTAATATACAAAGAGAAAAGGTGGAGTTTTAACTCAAATCAAATGTATTTATATAGCCCTTCGTACATCAGCTGATATCTCAAAGTGCTGTACAGAAACCCAGCCTAAAACCCCAAACAGCAAGCAATGCAGGTGTAGAAGCACGGTGGCTAGGAAAAACTCCCTAGAAAGGCCAAAACCTAGGAAGAAACCTAGAGAGGAACCAGGCTATGTGGGGTGGCCAGTCCTCTTCTGGCTGTGCCAGGTGGAGATTATAACAGAACATGGCCAAGATGTTCAAATGTTCATAAATGACCAGCATGGTCGTATAATAATAAGGCAGAACAGTTGGAACTGGAGCAGCAGCACGGTCAGGTGGACTGGGGACAGTAAGGAGTCATCATGTCAGGTAGTCCTGGGGCATGGTTAACTAAATAAGTCTGTTTGATCCAGTCGAATTGGCTGTTTGAAACTGAATGTAGATGATTTGTCTTTCTACAACACTCAGAAGACATGGGAGGAGCATGAAAGTACCTCCAGAGTGATGACCTCATTGACAACAGGTTCATCTCTTTCAACCTATGGTCTCTTCATCAGGTTCCGCTGGTTCTGGGTCAGGTTCATCTGGTGATGCGATTGGTGTGGGATTTGGTGCGGGCACTGGTATTGTTTGGGTTGGGTATCGGTATCGGCTCTGGTGGTAAAGCTGGAGGTAAATGAAGGCTCTGTGCCTTGACAGGCCAGTACCATATGTGACTGGAACCTGGTCATAACATGCCATGATATTGACATTAGTATATGACTGGACATTGTCATAACATGTCAGTACAGTGCAGAATATGACTGGAGCTTACCATAACATGTCAGTCGAGTTTGTGACTGGAGGTTACCATAACATGTCAGTCCAGTACAGAATGTGACTGGAGCTTACCATAACATGTCAGTCGAGTTTGTGACTGGAGCTTACCATAACATGTCAGTCCAGTACAGAATGTGACTGGAGCTTACCATAACATGTCAGTCCAGTACAGTTTGTGACTGGAGCTTACCATAACATGTCAGTCCAGTATAGAATGTGACTGGAGCTTACCATAACATGTCAGTTCAGTACAGAATGTGACTAGAGCTTAACATAACATGTCAGTCCAGTACAGAATGTGACTGGAGCGTACCATAACATGTCAGTCCAGTACAGAATGTGACTGGAGCTTACCATAACATGTCAATCCAATACAGAATGTGACTGGAGCTTACCATAACATGTCAGTCCAGTATAGAATGTGACTGGAGCTTACCATAACATGTCAGTCCAGTACAAAATGTGACTGGAGCTTACCATAACATGTCAGTCCAGTACAAAATGTGACTGGAGCTTACCATAACATGTCAGTCCAGTACAGAATGTGACTGGAGCTTACTATAACATGTCAGTCCAGTACAGTTTGTGACTGGAGCTTACCATAACATGTCAGTCCAGTACAGAATGTGACTGGAGCTTACCATAACATGTCAGTCCAGTACAGAATGTGACTAGAGCTTAACATAACATGTCAGTTCAGTACAGAATGTGACTAGAGCTTAACATAACATGTCAGTCCAGTACAGAATGTGACTGGAGCGTACCATAACATGTCAGTCCAGTACAGAATGTGACTGGAGCTTACCATAACATGTCAATCCAATACAGAATGTGACTGGAGCTTACCATAACATGTCAGTCCAGTATAGAATGTGACTGGAGCTTACCATAACATGTCAGTCCAGTACAAAATGTGACTGGAGCTTACCATAACATGTCAGTCCAGTACAAAATGTGACTGGAGCTTACCATAACATGTCAGTCCAGTGCAGTATGTGACTGGAGCTTACCATAACATGTCAGTCCAGTGCAGTATGTGACTAGAGCTTGTCATAACATGCCAGGCCAGTACAGTATGTGACTGGGGCTAACCATAACATGTTTATGCAGAACAGTATATGACATTCATGTAGATATGCCTGAACTTGGCAGTATTCGCCACTAATAGCTTCAAGAAGGAAACAAGCTGCTTGGTTCACTGATGGTCTGCTTGTTTGTACGGTTTTACTACTACTAATAATAATACATTGCCAGTGCAAAGATAAGCCCTTTTATAATCAAAGATTTCTGCTTACATAATTAATCATTCATTTTCCAGATGCTCATCATTGTTCAAGATAAAAGTTAAAAGTGATGTCTCAAACACTTAGTTCAGGACTTTAACCTGGTTATTGTTGTGATCTAACCCTGCCTAGTCTAGGGGTAATGCAGGTACAATTTCTGGATTATTCTATTACTGCATGGCTGTCTCAGCCATTTGGAATTGTAAAACCAAAGTACTTTCCTCTTGCACCGAAAACTAATCAACAATCTGATTCTCCATGACAAATATGAGCGTACTGTAACTAACTTGCTTTAAACAGTTGTGTTATTTTTTAAACAAATTAAACAATAACAATGTACCTGTACAACGTAACCACCAATACTTATTAACATATATTAGAAACAAATTAATCCTAGTCTATATATGTGCAAGTGTCTGAATTACCTCCAGTTATAATCTAAACACTGTCCCCACTGGCCCATACACAATACTCCATAATGTCAACGTGGATTTATGTTTTTTGACATTGTTACAAATTAATGAAAAATTAAAAACTGATATCGAGTCAATAATTATTCAACTATTTTGTTATGGCAAGCCTAAATAAGTTGAGAGTAAAAATGTGCTTAACAAGTCACATAAAAGTAGCAATAGTTTTTAACATGATTTTTAAAATGACTACCTCATCTCTGTAAGATCACTGACGAGCAGTGAAATTCAAACAGAGATTCAACCACAAAGACTAGGGAGCTATTCCAATGCCTCGCAAAGAATGGCACCTAATTGGGACATGGGTAAAAATATTGCGTATCCTTTTGAGCATGGTATAGTTATTAATTACACTTTGGATGGTGTACCAACCCAGTTACTACAGATATAGGAAAACTTAACTCAGTTGCTGGAGAGGAAGGAAACTGCTCAGGGATTTTACCATGAGGCCAATGGTGACTTTAAAAAGAGATAGAGTTTAATGGTTGTGATAGGAAAAAACTGAGCATAGATTAGCAACATTGTAATTACTCCACAATACAAACCTAATTGACATAGTGAACAGAAGGCAGACTGTAGAGAATAAAATATAACAAAACATGCATCCTGTTTGCAACAAGGCACTGAAGTAATAACGATAAAAATATGGCAAAGTAATTCACTTTTTTTCCTGAATACAAAGTGTTATGTTTGGGGCAAATCCAAAACATATTACTGAGGGTACTGAGGGTAACGGTTTTCTTCCGTTGAAGGAGAGGAGGACCAAAATGAAGCGTGGTTAGTGTTCAACATCTTTAATATAGACGATAAACGAGAACACTACAAAATACAAAACAACAACTGTGAAAACCGAAACAGTCCTATCTGGTGCAATGATACAAAGACAGAAGACAACCACCCACAAAACCCAACACAAAACAGGCTACCTAAATATGGTTCCCAATCAGAGACAATGACTAACACCTGCCTCTGATTGAGAACCATATCAGGCCAAACATAGAAATATACAAACTAGACATACAACATAGAATGCCTACTCAGCTCACGTCCTGACCAACACTAAAACAAAGAAAACACAAAAGAACTATGGTCAGAACGTGACACTGAGTATCACTCTACATATTTTCAAGCTAGTGGTGGATGCATCTGTAACGAGTTTCTTCTTCCTCCTCTGACGAGGAGTAAGAGATATCGGACCAATGTGCAGCGTGGTAAGTGTCCATAACGATACTTTATTTACATGACCACTAAACTGCAAAATAACAACGTGAAATACCGAAACAAACGAAACAGTCCCGTGTGGCACAAACACTGACACGGAAAATAATCACCCTCAACTCAAAAGTGAAACCAGGCTACCTAAGTATGGTTCTCAATCAGGGACAACGATTGACAGCTGCCTCTAATTGAGATCCATACCAGGCCAAAGACAGAAAACCCAAATCATAGAAAAAAGAACATAGACAACCCACCCAACTCACACCCTGACCATACTAAAACAAAGACATAACAAAAGAACTAAGGTCAGAACGTGACAGCATCATGTTATGGGTATGCTTGTAATCGTTAAGGATTGGGGAGTTTTCTTACCAAGAAGATAGTGAATGTTTCTGAGTGGCCGAGTTACAGTTTTGACTTAAATCTACTTGAAAATCTATGGCAAGACCTGAAAATGGTTGTCTAGCAATAATGAACAACCAATATGACAGAGCTTAAAGATTTTTGAAAAGAATAATGGTAAAAGTTGCACAATCCAGGGGTAGAAAGAGGCATACCCAAAAAGACTCACAGCTGTAATCACTGCCAAAGGTGCTTCTACAAAGTATTGACTCAGGGGTGTGAATACTTATGTAAAAGAGATACATTTGCAAAAATGTCTTAAAACATGCTTTCACTTTGTCATTACGGGGTATTGTGTGGAGATGGGTGAGATTGAATTTTTTTTTTTAATCAATTTTGAATTCAGATTGTAACAAAACCGAAATGTGGAATAAGTGAATTGGTTTTAATACTTTCTGAAGGTACTGTAGATGCCAAATCAAGTTCCGCCCCTATAGCCCTCAGTAGTGCTTGACTAACAGTTATGCTATGTGTACAGGTGATGTCATTTTAAGTCCTTTATCTTCATTAGGTTCGGAAACAGGCATCGGTATTGGTGCCGGCGGAAAACCCTCTAAAGAAAGACAAGCAGGTGATGGTTTCATTGTGTACATGATTTCACCAAAACAATCTCCTGTAAAACTTAAAACATGGAATATCAGCTAAGACTGTCTGAATGAAACTGATAAAAGAAAGGTTATTAAAACTTCTTAGGGCTGAAATCCCGTTAACGGGATCGATATGACAACAGCCAGTGAAATGCAGGGCGCCAAATTCAAAACAACAGAAATCTCATAATTAAAATTCCTCAAACATACAAGTATCTTATACCATTTTAAAGCTAATCTTGTTGTTAATCCCACCACAGTGTCTGATTTCAAATAGGCTTTACAGTGAAAGCACCACAAACGATTATGTTAGGTCACCGCCAAGTCACAGAAAAATTCAGCCATTTTTCCAGCCAAAGATAGGAGTCACAAAAACACAAATAGCAATAAAATGAATCACTAACCTTTGATGATCTTCATCAGATGACACTCATAGGACTTCATGTTACACAATACATGTATGTTTTGTTTGATAAAGTGCATATTTATATCCAAAAATCTGTTTACATTGGCGTGTTATGTTCAATAGTTCCAAAACATGCGGTGATTTTGCAGAGAGCCACATCAATTCACAGAAATACTCATAATAAACATTGATGAAAGATACAACTATTACACATGGCTCTTTAGATAAACTTCTCCTTAATGCAACTGCTGTGTCAGATTTTTTAAAAACTTTACGGAAAAAGCATACCATGCAATAATCTGAGTACGGCACTCAGAGACCAAACAGCCAAAGAAATATCCCCACGTTGGGTAGTCAACATTAGTCAGAAATAGCATTATAAATATTCACTTACCTTTGATGATCTTCATCAGAATGCACTCGCAGGAATCCCAGTTCCACAATAAATGTTTGTTTTGTTCGATAATTTCCATAATTTATGTCCAAATTCCTCCTTGTTTTTAGCACGTTCAGCCCAGTAATCCAAATTCATGATGCGCGAGCAGACAAAAAGTTGAAAAGTTCCGTTACAGTCAGTAGAAACATGTCAAACGATGTGTAGAATCAATCTTTAGGGTGTTTTTAACATAAATCTTCAATAATATTCCAACCGGAGAATTCCATTGTCTTCAGAAAAGCAATGGAACAGGAGCTACCTCTCATGTGAATGCGCCTGACCAGCTCGTGGCTGCTGGCAGACCTCTGACACTTTCCCCTCTCATTCGGCCCCCCTTCACAGTAGAAGCCTCAAACACGTTTCTAAAAACTGTTGACATCTAGTCGAAGCCTTAGGAAGTGCAAGATGACCAATATCCCACTGTATCTTCAATAGGGTCTGCGTTAAAAACTACAAGCCTCAGATTTCCCACTTCCTGTTTTGATTTTTTTCTCAGGTTTTTGCCTGCCATATGAGTTCTGTTATACTCACAGACATCATTCAAACAGTTTTAGAAACTTCAGAGTGTTTTCTATCCAAATATACTAATATGCATTTATTAGCAACTGGGACTGAGGAGCAGGCAGTTTACTCTGGGCACCTTATTCATCCAAGCTACTCAATACTGCCCCCAGCCATAAGAAGTTATTAACAAGAGACAATTGCAGCAGTTACGATCGTGGTATTCTGTGTTCCACATCGATCTGTCTGGCAAGGTTTGGGTCTGAAACCTCTGTCACCTGATTGGTTCTACAGGTGCTGCTAACGGTGATATCACTGGAGGGGGCACTCTACCTGGAGCTAAACCTCTGAAGGCTCCAAGAGGAGATACACCTGGTGAAGGAGAGGGAGATGCAGGAGGAGGAGCAAGAGGTGTTGGTGGAGGTCCTGATGGTGCAGGAGGAGCAGGCAGTGGATCTGGCGGAGTAGGAAGAGATGGTGATGGTAGAGGAGGAGGACCAGGAGGAGCAGGCAGTGGATCTGGCGGTGTAGGAAGAGATGGTGATGGTAAAGGAGGAGGACCAGGAGGAGCAGGGGGGAAAGACGGTGGTGCAGTTAGAGTGGGAGGAAGTCCTAACGGTACAGGGGGAGCTGGAGGTTCAGGAGGTGGAGGAGCAGGAGTAGAACCTGGAGGAGTTGGAGGAGGTGCAGGACCAGGCAGTAGTGACAAACCACCCAAAGGTACAGTTTAAAAGCTACTATAACAAGACTATATAGGGCTGTCACTGTCAACGAAGTGAAGATTAAGATGACACTTTAATGATCTGTTGGTCTCTGCAACTTTAGGTTATGGAGCAGGTGGGGCTGGCAGTCTGGGTGCAGGAGGTGCTGGAGGAGCAGCTCTGGTCCCTGGGACTGGTGGTGCTGGTGATGTAGGAGCTGGAACCCCCAAACCAGGAAAAAGTAAGCCATGACTGCAAACCAGATAAACCAAACAAGTCTTCTGGTTTCAACTCAACATGATTGTCCTGATGTTTTCATTATGGTGAATTATTCTCTCTGCAGGCTACGGAGCTGGTGGAGTCCTGCCAGGTGGAGGTATGTTAAAGTTACTGCCCTGTCAGTCTGAAAGGAGTTCACACACATAATGTTAATTTTTATTAGAGCATTAATCACAGGCTTGGTTTCTCAGGTCTACGTTACCCAACTGGGGCTAGAGAAGGACTGGGCTCAGGGAAGCCGGGCAAAGGTACCTTTGAGCATTCTTTCAGCTGTCTGCATGTCTTTCTGTGTTTGTATCTCTTCTAAAAAAAATATCTGCTTCAAGCTCATCCATGTAATTTCTCTCTCCTCCACTTAGGATATGGTGCTGGCCAATTTGGAGCAGGAGGACGACGTCCTGGAGGATATGGTGCAGGACCAGGCGGATACGGAGCCAGTCCTGGAGGATATGGCACTGGACCCGGTGGTTATGGGGCCAGACCTGGTGGTTATGGTGCTGGTCCAGGTGGTTATGGGGCTGGAGCTGGTCCTGGTGGCTATGGTGCTGGGCCAGGTGGATATGGTGCTGGGCAAGGTGGCTATGGTGCTGGGCCAGGTGGCTACGGGACAGGGGCTGGGCCTGGAGGATATGGATCCAAACCATACAAGACTGGAGGTGCTGGAGCCGGTGGTGTTGGTGGAGGTCTGGGTGGAGCTGGCAGCCTGGGTGCCATAGGAGCCGGACCAGGAGGAGTGGGCGGAGGTCAAGGAGGCGGTCTAGGTGGAGGTCAAGGTGGAGCTGGACCAGGTGGATATATACCAGGTGGAGTTGGTAGCAGATACCCCACAGGTGCTGGAACAGGTACAGGAACTGGCACTGGAAAACCACCTAAAAGTATGGCAGAAACATTGTCACATACATTTTTAATAATGTCACATCACATTTACATCATGAGTGAAAATAAAAATGTAACCAGTGTCTGTGAATTCACTGTCCCCTCTGTTTCAGGCTATGGGAGAGCTGTTGGAGCTGGAGATGGGCTTGGTGGTTATGGTGGCGGAACAGTTGGTTATGGACCAGGAGGAACCGGGGCCGGACTAGGTGGGGCTGGGGCCGGGCAAGGTGGATATGGTGCCGGACATAAAGGTTATGGACCAGGTGGAGCAGGGCCGGGAGGAGCTGGGGTCAGACCAGGTGGAGCAGAGGCCAGACCTGGTGGCTATGGTGCAGGGCCTGGAGGTTATGGGGCTGAACCTGGTGGCTATGGACCAGGTGGAGCAGGGCCGGGAGGAGCTGAGGTCAGACCAGGTGGAGCCAGACCAGGTGGAGCAGAGGCAGGACCTGGTGTCTATGGTGCTGGGCCTGGAGGTTATGGGCCTGGGGCTGGTCTTGGTCCTGGCGGAGCTGGTCCTGGAGGTTATGGGGCTGGACCTGGTGGCTATGGACCAGGTGGCGCTGGATCTCATAAATATGGTGAGTACATAATCTTTTTAGATGTTCCATTCATTCTCTCAAAGAATAATAATCTTTGTTCTGATGAAGTTCTTCCACTGACAGGTATGCTAAGTGGTTCCCTTGGAGGGGGACAAGCAGCTGGCCAGGGAAGAGTGCCAGGAGGGGGAGCAAGGACTGGGCTAGGTCAGGGAGGAGTGCCTGGAGGGGGAGCAGGTACCGGGCTAGGCCATGGAGGAGTGCCTGGATCTGGGCTTGGTGGCGGTAGTAGTCCGGGTGCTGGGTATGTACCTGGCATTGGAACCCATGGAGGTTATGGACCAGGAGGTGGTGCTGGGACCGGACTTGGTCAGGGAAGAGCCGGGGCCGGACCAGGTGGCTATGGACCACTTGGAGCTGGGGCTGGACAGGGAACTGGAGCTGGAGGTACTGAAAATAACTGCTTTTAAGTGTGGATCAATAGAGATCATCTTTTTGTATTTATTTATACACCTCTCCACTCAGAAAAATGCACTTTAGAGCAAACAATTTCTGATACCTGTTTTGTATTGCAGGGTATGACGCAAATGCAAAAGCTCGTAAATATGGTGAGTATGTAATCTTTTTAGAAGTTCCATTAATTCTCGCAAGGAATCATCTTTTTGCTGATGAAGTTCTTCCACTGACAGGTATGCTAAGTGGTACCATTGGAGGAGGACAAGCAGCTGGCCAGGGAAGTGTGCCAGGAGGGGGAGCAGGGACTGGAGTAGGCCAGGGTGGAGTGCCTGGATCTGGGCTTGGTGGTGGTGGAGGTGTCCCCGGTGGTTATGGTCCTGGAGCTGGATTTGGACCTGGTGGTGGAACTGTTGGTGGTTATGGACCAGGAGGGGGTGCTGGGACCGGACTTGGCCAGGGAGGAGTTGGGGCCGTACCAGATGGCTATGGGACTGGGCCTGGTGGTTACGGACCAGGTGGAGCCGGACAGGGTGCAGTGAAGCCAAACAAATCAGGTTATGGCTCCTCCTCCTCGGGTGGAGCTCTCTTTGGACCAGGTATGGAAGAAAACATACTTGTATCCCCTCTGTAGTTAACTGTCCAGGGTCTTGGTGTAGCTACAACTGATGATGACTAGACACCTGCTTACCTTTTCACTGGCCTTCTGGCGCTTTTGAATTTACAATCAATCTGTTCTTCAGGTGTGTCCAGTTTACCTGTGTTAGTCCATAGGTGCGTTTAAGAAGGGAAACATTCCATTTGTTTTGTATATAACCTTGATGCATTTTAGGATACATGTGAATTATAAATGTTTTGCCAAATAAGGTATTTCTTTGGCAATTTTGAAACGTAAATATATTTGCAATACATACATTTGGAAATATATCTTTGGGCCAATTCTTTATATTTACCATGTATTTGATATGGGAAGGTCATTGTTTGGCGAACATAAGTATCTGTTTCGGGTTTAAACTGCTGATACAAATAATAATGTGGCTGTGTAGGGTTTCTACGCAGTAATAATAGCAAAGTCATTTGCACTTTGAATATTGCTGGTAAAAAGTCACAGTTATCCATACTAAGATTTGCTATTTGCAGCTTTACCGTAACATTTTGGAATGGTAATTCAAATTGTTGAACTGAAATTGTTCACCGCAAACAGCACCCTTGTTGAACTCTCCTCTATCTTACACACACCCTAACACACCTGTACCTCTTCTCCAGGTGGTGGAGCAGGTGGGGTACCTGGTGCTGGGGCTACCGGGCGAAGAGGAGGAGTACCAGGTTAGTCACCTGGGGTGTAAATATAGGGTGTACCTGGAGTTAGGTACAAGGTGAACTACCAAAGGGGGTAGGAACATACATCCCATGTGTTGGTATTCTCTGTAGCCTCTGCTTGTTTAGTGCAGGCTAGATGGCTTGTTTACTGTGTGCTCTTTCCAGGTTATTATGGCTCCCAGGGTGGAGCTGGCTATCAACCAGGTGAGCGAGCAACACTGCAAAGGCCATGGAGCTTTAACAGTGCAAGTGTTATGAACATGTTGCTAACTATGGTTCTGAATTCAAACATGCTGGCTCTAAGGAGCTGTTCTTTAGTTACACAAACTGACCTGTCCTGTGTTAAACACACACACACACACACACACACACACACACACACACACACACACACACACACACACACACACACACACACACACACACACACATACATCCAACCAAACTGAGCAACCGGGCAAGAGGGACCTTGGTCAGGGAGGTGACCAACAACTCAATGACCACTCTGATAGAATGACAGAGTTTCTTGGCTGAGACGGGAGCACCTGCCAGAAGGACAACAGTCTCTACAGAACTTCACCAAATTGGGCTTTATGGGAGTGTGGCAAGACAAGAGGTCGCTCCTGAGACAAACGCACATGACAGCACGCCTGGAGTTTGCAAACGGCACGTGAAAGTCTGAGTGCATAAGACAAAATATTCTGTGGCCTGATGAGACAAAAATGTAACTCTTTGAAATGTAACTCCTTGGCCTGAATGCAAAGCGCTGTCTGGAGAATACAGCTCATCACCCTTCCAACACCATCCCTACTGTGAAACATGGTGGTAGCAGCATCATGTTATGGGGATGCTTTTCAGCAGCAGAGACTGGGAGTCTGGTAAGGATAGAGGGAACAATGAATGGAGCAAAATAAAGGCAAATCCTTGATGAGAACCTGCTTCAGCGTGCAAACAACCTTAGACTTGGGTGAAGATTTACGTTCCAACAGGACAATGACTCTAAGCATACAACCAAAGCAACGCTGGAATGGCTTCAGAACAAGAATGTGATAGTCCTTGAGTGGCCCAGCCAAAGCCCAGACTTGAATCCCATTGAACATTTTTGGAAAGACTTAATGATTGCTGTGCACCACCACTCCCCCGTCTAACTTAACAGAGCTTGAGAAAATCTGCAAGGAAGAATGGGAGAAAATCCCCAAATCCAGATGTGCAAAGCTGATACAGACATTTCCAAGACGACTTAAAGCTGTAATGGCCGCCAAAGGGGCTTCTAAGTATTGAGTCAGGGGTGTGAATACTAATGTAAATGAGAGATTTCTGTATTTTATGTTCAATACATTTGCAAATGGGGCGGCAGTGTAGCCTAGTGGTTAGAGCGTGTGACTAGTAACCGGAAGGTTGCGAGTTCAAACCCCCGAGCTGACAAGGTACAAATCTGTCGTTCTGCCCCTGAACAGGCAGTTCCTAGGCCGTCATTGAAAATAAGAATTTGTTCTTAACTGACTTGCCTGGTTAAATAAAGGTAAAATAAAAAAACATTTCTAGTTTTCACTTTGTCATTATGGGGTATTGTGTGTACGTGGGTGAGAAAAATATATATCTAATACATTTTGAATTCAGGCTGTAACACAACAAAATGTGGAATAAGTCAAGGGGTATGAATACTTTCTGAAGTTACTGTAGGGGGGTGAGGGAGAGCGATAATTCCCAAGAGGACAAAAGAGACCCTTGCTTATGGTGTCGAGAGTACACACTGAACATATACACGTTACCACAGAGATCATACATCCATATAGCATCAGAGTTACCCTCAGTGAACAAGTTTCAGATAGATACCAAACATGAATCCTTACTATTATTATATCACACATTCCAATGGTAAGTCCTCTGGATACTGTAGAGAGAGAATTTGGCCTCTTGACAGGGAAGGGCTGACTGACCTTTGGGCATTGTATTGGGCCATTTGCCATGCGGCCAGAGGTGATGTAGAGCACATAAATTAGGACCGAGACTACAATGTCAATTCACAAATACCAATTCATCTCTGCTTCAAAATAGTCAATAGTGAAATATCTAAATAACAGCCAAGGTGTCGTAAAACATTGTTGCGACACCATATCAATGCACTTTTTCTCAATAGTTCCAAGTGTAAGCCTCCACTGTGTATGCTAGACGATGTTAAGGAGTTTTACTATAGAGACCTCTCACATGAGTTTATATTCACTATGTTCTCCCATGGTATGAAAAAAAGAGGTTGGAAAAGCTTTAGTATACAATTTTCTGAGAGTCAAAGTCTTTGGTTTTTATAAACATTGATGTTGCAGAGATGTCAGTCCTTTATTTATTATGTTAACAAATGCCTGACAAAAAATGAACAGATTAAATAGTCAGTTTAGTAGGAATGATCAGCTGTTTATTATGACTGATGTGGGTTTGTCTATTTCCTGTTCTTTTTCTTCTCCTCTAGGAGGCTACGGAGTAGGAGAAGCGGGACAGTCAGGGCAGAAATGTAAGACATTCCGCTTCACATATTATAATCAATTACTGTCCTGATACTCAAATGCACATGTAAGCACAAATACACATGTACGCATGCTCACTCCCGCTTGCTCACAGTTAATTAACACATGTTAATCTTGATTAGCTTGACACCTCACTGAGTCAGAATGATTAACATAATGAAACACAATATCAGCTCAAAGACTCGCAAATAGTTTGCTATTTTTTTGTCTTTTAGGGATTTGGTCTCATTTTGCTTAGTGATGAATTGAGTCAAAACTACTTGACCTTATGGCACAACACCTGATACATGAAATAGACATGTTTCTGGCATTCCTGAGCTGTACTGGACACATAAGGTTTAAATAGATGAACCTCCTTGTCTTATTCTACTCTTCCAGCAAAGGCACAGAAGGCAGCCAAATACACAGCCATGCAAGGCTTCCTGGGAGCACGCAGCTACAGAGGTAAACAACAACACCAGAGTACAATGTCTTGTGTTGTAAATAATATACAGTGGGGTCCAAAATGATTTACCTACTTGATAAAGATGAGCTATGCTGTGTGCTCAATTTTTTTTTTAAAAATTATATTATTTTATACTAATACAATAGCTCACAGAAATAGATTTTGTTTAACAGGTAATCCATTTTTTTCTCAAAAAGGTAGGGGTCAAAATGGTTGAAACCTCTGTTTTTAATAGCTTTCAATACCTCACCTTGCGAGGATGTTTTATTTTTTGGAGAACACATTGGGAGGGATCTTAGTCCATTACTCCGTACAGAATTCGTCTGGTAGAGGTGACCAAATTTTGGGGAAAATGTCCTGGTACTGGGTAAAGTTCATGATGACCTTAACAAGGACCCCAGGACACGTGGAAGAAAATAGCCCGATAACTTCAAAGATCCACCACCATATTTGTTTTATAGAAAAATAGAACATTTAAAACATCTGTCGTTCTGTCCCTGAAAAAGGCAATTAACCCACTGTTCCTAGGCCGTCATTGTAAATAAGAATTTTCTTAACTGACTTGCTTAGTTAAAAAAAGGTGGGCTTTGGAACAGTTTTATGTGCCATTTTTTTGACAACGTTTTTGCAATTTCTCAATTTATATAATAAGCCTTTGGCTGATCAGTGGGCAACGGCCAGCCCCCATACCAAGATGGACCAGCACGGTTTTCTGATAGGCTGAGCTGAAGTCACGCAAACTAACATTCAAAGTCAAATGCGACACCAGCAAAGAGACCTGCTCCGACTCTATCATTAGTTAGACAGCCAAGATCATGAATCGTAAAAAACAGAAAGGGTGCCTATAAACGTAGAAAGAGCACATTCTATATTGTAACCTCACTCAACTTCATGGCTAACAGTAAAGGGCATTATCCTAATTATTCCTGTAATGAAAGTGTCTGCCCTGCCCCTGTGCCTGTTATGCTGGAGTATGCTGCTGTGATAAGCGAACCACTCTCCTCTTCCCCAATGCACTTGAGAGAAAAATGCGTTCTGATCGTAAAACATTTAAAAATGCAATTGCGGGAAAAACACACCTTTGGAAGCTTCGTCCCCTTGTCCCTGTCAAAGAGAGCAGGGTCTCAGCTTTCTGTATGTATAATTTCTCAACTCTCACTATTCAGCTTAATAACAACTTAATACAACCAAGATATTTGATATGGCTTTGAGATATGGATGGAGCACACACGCCGGAAAAGATTAAACAACTTACTTCTGAACCAAATTAATTTAGTAAATGTCAACCTAGCAAGCCAGGCAACTAAAAGCAATTTTCTAAACAATGCTTTGGTTCATTTCTAACTGGTTAGCTAGCTAGCTGGCTAGCCAGTTCAAATAATGACCAAAGTATAGCTGACAACTTAAGCTACTTTTTATTCGTTATTACAGGAAAATAAATCCACAACATTATTTACAAGGTAATGGCGAGCTTACAGAAAATAGCTTACTGCAACAGTGTGAATAAATAACAGTAGGTAATTATTTTAGAGAACTTTACAACTCCTGCATTGTTTGGTCACAGGAGGATTTGGTCTGGTTGCTGTGGATGTCCGGTAACCATGGCAACGACATTGTGTCAGTCGCAGAGGCGTAAACTTTTTTAATGTCTGTGCGAAAAGAAAACCGACAGTTGCAGCGACGGCCTACAGACATTCCACCAGAGTTTGACTCGCATTCTAAATTGTCTACAGACATGTCGTTATAAACGGGCCTTAAGTCATTAGCTTGGCTTTTGTAACGTATAAGGCTGAAGCAGACAGGCTGACAGACAGAGAACAAAAAGAAGCACAGAGTTACAGCAGAGAAGACGCTGAGACAGACAGCACAACAGGGAGGGAAACGAAATGGCTAGAGCAGAGGCACAGTTAATAGCGGTGAGTTGTATCGCCAGTAGTGTTTTTACACATTGTATTTGTTTAAAAAAATAAGTTGGTTAAAAAAGATGAGGACAATATCTCGCCAGTCACTGGTACAGAAATGGTTGATAAACACTGTACTGTACTGTTATGTGTCAGCACCACTGCCTGTTTTTAACTAAGGTGTGTAGGGGCAGGGCAGGGTAGAGCAGGGGTCGGCAACAAGTGGCCGACTGGCCAATATGAGTGATTTTTAGTACAAAATGTTTTATATGTACAGTACCAGTCAAAAGTTTGGACACACAAAACTATGAAATAACACATATGGAATCATGTAGTAACCAACAACAAAAAAGTGTTAATCCAATCTAAATATATTTTAATGTTGCCTTGATGACAGCTTTGCACACTCGGCATTCTCTCAACCAACTTCAGCTGGAATGCTTTTCCAACAGTATTGAAGGAGTTCCCACATATGATGAGCATTTGTTAGCTGCTTTTCCTTCCCTCTATGGTCCAACTCATCCCAAACCATCTCAATTGGGTTGAGGTCGGGGGATTGTGGAGGGCAGGTCATTTGATGCAGCACTCATCACAATCCTTCTTGGTCAAATAGCCCTTACACAGCCTGGAGGTGTGTTGGGTCATTGTCCTGTTGAAAAACAAATGATAGTCCAACTAAGCCCAAACCAGACGGGATGGCGTATCGCTGCAGAATGCTGTGGTAGCCATGCTGGTTAAGTGTGCCTTGAATTCTAAATAAATCACTGACAGTGTCACCAGCAAAGCACCCCCACACCATCACACTTCCTCCTCCATGCTTAACGGTGGGAACCACACATGCGGAGATCATCCAGTCACCTACTCTGTCTCCCAAAAACACGGCAGTTGGAACCAAAAATCTCAAATTCGGACTCATCAGACCAAAGGACAGATGTCCATCGGTCTAATGTCCGCTGCTTGTGTTTCTTTATCCAATAAAGTCACTTCTTCTTATTGGTGGCCTTTAGTAGTGGATTCTTTGCAGCAATTCAACCATGAAGGGCTCCCAAGTGGTGCAGCGATCTAAGGCTCTTTATCTCAGTGCTGGAGGCGTCACTACAGACCCTGGTTAGATTCCGGGCTGTATCACAACTGGCCATGATTGGTAGTCCCATAGGACAGAGCACAATTGGCCCAGCGTTGTTAGGGTTCTAAATAAGAATTTGTTCTTAACTGCCTTGTTCAATAAAAATGCCTGTTTCACATAGTCTTCTCTGAACAGTTGATGATGAGATGTGTCTGTTACTTGAACTCTGTGAAGCATTTATTTGGGCTGCAATCTGAGGTGCATTTAACTCAAATAAACTTATGCTCTGCAGCAGAGGTAACTCTGGGTCTTCCTCTCCTCATTAGAGCCAGTTTCATCATAGCGCTTGATGGGTTTTGCGACTGCACTTGAAGAAACTTTCAAAGTTCTTGAAATGTTCTGCATTCATGTCTTAAAGTAATTTGAGCTCTTCTTGCCATATGGACTTTTTGGTCTTTTACCAACTAGGGCAATCTTCTGTATACCACCCCTACCTTGTCACAACACAACTGATGGGCTCAAACGCATTAAGAAGGTACAGAAATTCCACAAATGAACTTTTAACAAGGCACACCTTTTAATTGAAATGCATTCCAGGTGACTACCTCATGAAGCTGGTTGAGAGAATGCCAAGAGTGTGCAAAGCTGTCATCAAGGCAAAGGATGGCTACTTTGAAGAATCTCAAATATATTTTAATTTGTTTAACACTTTTTTGGTTACTACATGATTCCATATGTGTTATTTCATAGTTTAGATGTCTTCACTATTATTCTACAATGTAGAAAATAGTAAAAAATTAAGAAAAACCCTTGAATGAGTAGATGTTGTCCAAACTTTTGACTGGTACTGTACTGCATATAAATAAATAGGATGTGTTCTTAACTGACTTGCCTAGGTTAAAAGGTAAAAAATAACATATGTATACATTTGGGATGAGTTGGTAGTGCGCACAGTGATGTGGGCTGGTGAGGATGAAATTCCAGGGCCGAATTCTTGTTCCAGTCCGTCCCTGACAGTAGGTATGGGATTCTTTTCTGCTTTCATTTCGATACTAAACGCACCACTGGAGTGCGTGGCCAAAGACCTCTATTTTCATGTCATCTGACAAAAGCACAGTTCCAATCCAAATGCCGTTTAGCAAACTCCAGGCGTTTCCATTTGTTGGATGACATAAAAATAGAGCTCTTTGGCCACGTACACCAGTGGTGAGCTTGGTGTTGAAATGAGAATGCATAACCAGAAAAGAACCCCATATCAACAGACAAATATGGTGGTGGATCATTGAAGTTATGGGGCTATTTTGCTTCCTTCCACTGGTCCTGGGGCCGTTGTCAGTAATTTCGGACACCACTGTGCATAATACATGTTGTTTCACCCTTGCTATACTGTAAATATTCTTATTTGATTGTATGTAATTTGATCAAATGGCCCTGAGATGCTGTGCTGTGAATGGTCCTTCAGGGGTCGCCGACTGCCAGGGTATATACTGCGGACGGAGGAGGAAGTGAGAGAGCAGCAAAAAGAAGTGACCTCATCAACAACATTGTGGTGCTACTGCATGATTCAAGAATGTACTGATTTTCAACTACTAATATTTCCCTTTTTTCTTTTAAAGTGTGAATCTCGGGCAATGGCAAAACCAGAGCCTGTTTGATCTTTTATTCTGAAACTGTGATCATGTGTTTATTGTTCCTCACCTGTACCCCTTTAGCCCCTCCTGTGTGTACCCCATTTACCCATTTAGCTCCACCAAGAATCATGTTTGTTTAAAACACTGATACTAAGGCGTCCCACAACGGAGTGCCTCTAGACCTGTCTGTATGCTGACTAAACTGTCTGTTTTCTGATTAATGTGACTAACATCCCTCTATAAAGCTATGCTATTGACACACAGGCCCAGACTTACTCAACATTTGCACCTGCACTTTTCAATATACCTAGTTTTTGTTCAAGTTGTTTAGTTGCAAACATTTACAATATCTGGCCCAAGGCGTCTTGAGATATATACACACACTGCTGCCATAAATTTAAATCATAGGAGATATCTTTAGAGTGGTAATCTTACAACCACCATTTTTGATTTAGAACTGTGTCCACTCTGAACCCTCAAAAGCAGTGTGTGTCCACAGCAACGCTCATGTTCTAACTCTGATTCTAGTTTCAGCAGTTCTCAAAAAAAAAAGGAGCTTATTGCCCTTAGAGCCATTAGTAAAGGTTTTAAGATCTTATATGCAGTCGTGTATAATGCCTTTACAGAATATATATAGTAAGGTTTAACTAAGCCACTTGCCTGAAATATTATCAACATCTTTCTGAATGGCTGTATAACACTGAATTGCTGTGAGTGTTTTGAATACTTAATCACACCGATATGACTGTGTTAGTACAGCCATAGTTGAGATGACTGAAAATGCAAACGTATATTTTCTTTGTTTAAAATCCTCATCTTGGCTTTACTGAGAGCAACAGTACCTACATGACATTTGCAGTTGATTAAAACTAATATTATAATCATGCTCATCTCCACAGATTGGCCTGTTTTCAGACCTATCACCGTAAAACATAATTCTGTTCACTCAAATTATTTGAAAAACTGATTTCCTTGACTCATTAAATTAAAGCAACACATTTTTTGTAAGTTACCAGTACTCAGTTCATTTAGTTTTAGTGACTTAGAAGATTATGTTACACAGTGAACTGTAGAGAGCATATAACTGCAGACTGTTGACAAAAGCCCCGCGTTTTTACGCGCGTTAATTCACCCAGGAAATAGAATGAATGAGAGACAACAGATGGGCCTCAACGGTGTCATTACACATCAGTTTAGAAGGAAGTCTATTTCTCTCCACATCTACAAGAAGCAATGCTGGTAAAATTAGCAAATAAATTGCCAGAAAATAGACTGTTTGCATCGTTATATCTGGAAATGTGAAATGTATCGTTAAAAAGTGTCTATTCAGTGTTGATCAGTTTAACTGCCAATACATATTTGAAAACAAATGCATACAATTTCGATCACAGGCATATAGCCTAGGCCAGGGGTCTCAACTTTTCTAGCCTGAGTTACTTTAAGAAAAATGTGACATGTTGCTTCTCCTCTCCCATTCAACTCTTCCTCAGGTCCTTAGTGTATAAGAGAAAGTAGTGCATTGTTTCCTGTCAATATACCTGGTAAAATAAGGATTAATAAACAACAAGGGGAGACCTATAAAGTCAGATTTGTTTTCTCCAAAATTATGTTTTCAATTCCCCAAAATACGTTTTCTCTGTTTTATATTTTCTGGTTTAAGATGTTGATTTTACTCTCAAAATTACAATTGTTCATAGAGAAGTTTGTTCTGAGGACATGTCAATGGTTAAATCACATCAGGATACCTTTTTTTTGGGGGGGGGGGGAACAAATAGATTTCCCCTTTATTGTGCATCTAGCGAGTAAGGAATGTGCCTTCTAATGTGCCAGTCTGCGATGGAACAGATGAAAAATTGCATATACTTTCAGAATTGTTTGGTGAGCTACTCATAGGTGAGCTGCGAGCTACTGGTAGCTCATGAACAACCTGCCGTAGACCCCAGGCCTTGGCAGACTACGGCTGGGAAACTCGAGGAACTACGATTTCAAGAGAGAATACTATTATGTAGGAAGAACGAACTAGCTAAATTCCTTATAGACTGCTCGGGTTTATTAGCTACAACTCTCCTCATGTTCATGAATAACATTTTTTTTGCCTGTGCAGGCAGGTATGGTGGCTCCCATAGGACATCTAAGATGAGTCAAAAGGAACACACAAAAATAGTTCCCAGGTGCTATATAGCGAACATAACAATTACAACTGTTTATTATGGATTATCATGACGATTACGTTGGCATACGCTACGCAGTATATGTGAATTGACGCTGGCCTCTCGCAAGCAAATTTCACACCGTTGACAGGCATCTCCGGGTGATGCAGTTCAAGTCTTTTCACTCTGAACTTAAACTATTTGTTTACTTTAGCTTTTTAAATTATGAAGGAAAAAAAATGCTAAAACATTTTCAACAATGTCTACTCTTCTGATTTAAAAAAAATTAAGTGCTTTATTTTTTTACATTGTCTTTGAATGCTCTCTAATGCTAGTGTTACCTGAGGTGTCATGTTACATGTTTAATGAAACTTTGTAATCTTGAGTTATCATCTATGGGCTCTAGTGTTTATATCATTAAGCCCAGACAGACAAAGAACATCTGTGTTTTACCTTAGAAGAGAATGATGCACTTTTTTTTTTTTACACGGTACACAGTTTTTAAATAAAGAAATTACCTGAATGTTGTGTTGTGAGTCTAATCTTTTCCAACACACACACACACACACACACACACACACACACACACACACACACACACACACACACACACACACACACACACACACACACACACACACACACACACACACACACACACACACACACACACACAAAACTCTAGTGACTGTCTGCTTTTTTGCACAGCAAGAGTAAACAGATACACCCCTCCCAAACACATGACATTCTGCTCCCAGCATTAACCATACGTGTTCCTCCGCTGGCCTGGCATGCTATACCACCACCGTAACCCTGAGTTATACGGTACCAGTCAAATGTTTGGACACATTTTCTTTATTAGACTATCAAAACTATGAAATGACATATGTGGTAGTGAACATATATTTTAGATTCTTCAAAGTAGCCACACTTTAGCTTGATGACAGCTTTGCACACTCTTGGTATTCTCTTGGTATTGCTTTGAAAATTGATACACTTGTAAACTCACTTTTGAGGAAAGGAGCTATTGAATGTTTTGGTACCTACTGGAGAGCTCTCCTTTGTCTACACCCATTCAGCATTGTTCACACCCTCCTAAGCCAGCTCAACCCATCTCTTTAAGGATTCACATGAGGTCATGTGCTAAACAGTGAGCCTACAATAAGTAAAAATGTCAGGTAAACAGCAAGTGTCCAGACAGAAATATTTGATAAATATTAGATGACGCTTACCCAGACACACTAAATTGATGGGTCATGTGAAAGAAATGCTTTAACGCCCAGCCACATCCAGTGGTGGGAAAAGTACTTAATACAAATAAAAAAGTACATTATTTTGGCCATCTAGTTAATTATAAGGAATTTGAAAAGATTTATACTTTTACTCAAGTATGACAATTGACAAAAAGTATTTGTGTTTAGTGAGTCTGCCAGATCAGATGCAGTAGGGATTCTCTCTTGATATGCGTGTGAATTGGATAATTTTCCTGTCAAAATGTAACGAGTACCTTTGGGTGTCAGGGAAAATGTATGGAGTAAAAAGTACATTATTTTTTTTCAGAATGTAGTTTAGTAAAAGATCCCCAAATATAAATAGTAATGTACAGATACCCCCCCCAAAATACTTTAAATTACTGTAACGGTTTTCTTCCGTTGAAGGAGAGGAGGACCAAAATGCAGCGTAGTTCGTGTTCAACATGTTTAATAAAAGACAATAACGTGAACACTACACATATACAAAATTACAAACGTAGCAAAACCCCAAAACAGTCCTATCTGGTGCAGAGAACACAAAGACAGGAAACAACCACCCACAAACCCCAACACAAAACAAGCTACCTAAATATGGTTCCCAATCAGAGACAATGACTAACACCTGCCTCTGATTGAGAACCATATCAGGCCATACATAGAAACGGACAAACTAGACACACAACATAGAATGCCCACCCAGCTCACGTCCTGACCAACACTAAAACAAGGAAAACACAAAAGAACTATGATCAGTCAGAACGTGACAATTTACTTAAGTATTTTTGACCACTGCCCAAATGCCTTCACACCAGTACATTAGCATACTTTATATACTGTTACACACTTATCGTGTAGTATTCCATACACAAGTTAAGGCCATGCAACCTGAGTTGAAACCTGAGTGAGGTGCACATGTACAGTACATAAACAGAACCAAACTTCTTAACCATTAGACCAAAGAAATAGTCAGGCTTTGGCCAAGGGTGGTTTTAAGTTGTATGCCGGGCTACTTCATCACCAGAGTGTTTTAACTCGACTCTGCTACACTTATCCTAGATAAAATAAAATAAATGTGGCCTACATGACTGCTGTTTCCCTCTGTACTCACTGAAATATACTGTGTGTTAATGTCAAATCTTTTTGTTTTCAGGAGTTCCAGGGCAAGAAGTATAGGCAATAAATATATTACTTTTAAAAGGCAATAACTTTTTGTAGATTAATGGTTTGTAAAATAGTGGTACAGTCTGCCACGACCCCCAGGTGCCAAGTCTGTGGGGGTTCCAAATCTACATATTCCAGGGTCCATAAAATGATATTGGTTCCAAATTTGGTGCCTTTACCTCAAAACAGTTCTTCTGAATTGTAAAGAAAAATCTTAGACCAAACAATGGTGGCAATTTATTGCCTGGCCGGTTCCCCTCTCTCCACTGGGATTCTCTGCCTCTAACCCTATTACAGGGGCTGAGTCACTGGCTTACCGGTGTTCTTTCATGCTGTCCCTAGGAGGGGTGCGTCACTTGAGTGGGTTGAGTCACTGACGTGATCTTCCTGTCTGGGTTGGCGCACCCCTTGGGTTGTGCCAGGCCGGAGATCTTTGTGGGCTATACTCGGCCTTGTCTCAGGATGGTAAGTTGGTGGTTGAAGATATCCCTCTAGTGGTGTGGGGGCTGTGCTTTGGCAAAGTGGATGGGGTTATATCCTTCCTGTTTGGCCCTGTCCGGGGGTATCATTGGATGGGGCCACAGTGTCTCCTGACCCCTCCTGTCTCAGCCCCCATTATATATGCTGCAGTAGTTTATGTGTCGGGGGGCTAGGGTCAGTTTGTTATATCTGGAGTACTTCTCCTGTCTTATCCGGTGTCCTGTGTGAATTTAAGTATGCTCTCTCTAATTCTCTATTTCTCTCGGAGGACCTGAGCCCTAGGACCATGCGTCAGGACTACCCGGCATGATGACTCCTTGCTGTCCCCAGTCTACCTGGCCGTGCTGCTGCTCCAGTTTGAACTGTTCTGCCTGCGGCTATGGATTCCTGACCTGTTCACCGGACGTGCTACCTGTCCCAGACCTGCTGTTTTCAACTCTCTAGAGACAGCAGGAGTGGTAGAGATACTCTTAATGATCGGCTATGAAAAGCCAACTGACATTTACTCCTAAGTTGCTGACTTGCTGCACCCTCGACAACTACTGTGATTATTATTATTTGACCATGCTGGTCATTTATGAACATTTGAACATCTTGGCCATGTTCTGTTATAATCTCCACCCGGCACAGCCAGAAGCGGACTGGCCACCCCTCATAGCCTGGTTCCTCTCTAGGTTTCTTCCTAGGTTTTGGCCTTTCTAGGGAGTTTTTCCTAGCCACCGTGCTTCTACACCTGCATTGCTTGCTGTTTGGGGTTTTAGGCTGGGTTTCTGTACAGCACTTTGAGATATTAGCTGATGTACGAAGGGCTATATAAATACATTTGATTTTAAAAAACTATTTTGAAATTGAATAAATTCACCACTTAACAATAACCAACACAATTCCAGTCAAAAAAAGAAGATTGCAGGAAATATTGTATCCTACCATTACTATATCCAACCGAACTCCAAACGTTCCCTGTCATTTCAGTCATAAAATGCAAGATAGGCTACAGAACTGAACTGCGTTTTACACCTGCATTTGGAACTGAAAGTCATTCATGTTAGTAGGGATATATGAGTCCAGAGCAAGCTAAATCATATGGCCTACTTTTAGCAGAGGTTGCAGGATCGGATGGAAAGCGTACCATCACGTTGGAGGGCAACCTGCCTGCAGAATGCTTGTTGCCAGCCTGGTAGCCCTTTTCTTCCTCACAAATATTATAATCAATTTGCCAGAAAATGTTACATCATCATCCCATAATATTTACAGTTACAGCTGCTTATCTTTAGACATATAGCCACCCAAACTGGGCTTATCTGAAATATGAAAATGATCATGAGTCAGTAGTAGATTGCTAAACTGTATTTTATATGGATGATAAATGTAGTACTACTCTAGTTTTGCGAGGCAAAACTGGAGGGAACAAAACAAGTTGTTTCTGTTCACTAATCTGGATAGACCCGCCTTGCGTGCCAATGCTGATAACTGGACATTGGTCAACAATCAAGACTCGTGGCGCAGCTTTTCAGTTCTAAAGAATAGATATGAATTTAATTTAATGACGACTTGGGTTCAGAACAACGACCAAAAATGTATAGGGAAAAGGGGCAAGTGCTCTGCACAGGTAGAGCCATATCTGTGCATGTGCCTGAGAAGATTCACTATTTTAAGATTTGTTTTAATAAGCGACCGCCATGAGACCTGAAACGACATCTGGTTCAAGTCAGTTGGGAAAACGTTAGGCTAAAGACATCTTAAGCTGGTCATATTTTGGTCATATGACATTGCGACCAGAATATGCCCATAGCGAGACGTCGAAATGACATTGTGTGCCTGTTGGGTTGTTGTCTATGATGTCGATCGTGACAGTGGACAACGACGTTAGTGGAGTCGAACGAAATGGGGATGTGGCTGATGGAAGTCTAGTTTCACTAGACCATAGTTACGCAGCTGCGCTTTCTAAAGGTTATTTTGAGACTGATCACTCCAACATTGTGGCACCGGATCACTCCTACAATGCGTCATCTCCAAGAACAATGAAGAAGAAAATGGATTCAACCCAGGGTCAGCTGAAAGCATGCCGTACAAAGGTGAAGATGCAGTGGCAGGCGATCAGCCGATTGAATAGAAAGGTTTCTTCTTTGTCATGTCACATAGGAGTTCAAAGAGAAACGATGGGTCTCAACAGACTGCGCAGAACTGATGAAGATCTTCAATGATTTACCAAGGGAGGTCCTGTCCAAGTTACAACAACCAGGTTTCAGGGTGTTAAATAGAAGTTGTTGTGGTGACAGTAGGTCCACCCACCGCCCAAACTCTGCAAGCCCATCCATTGTCTGGTGCTACTCTGATGCTAAAAAAGTTTGAAATATCCAATAAATGTCGTTCCACTTCATGATTGTGTCCCACTTGTTGTTGATTCCTCACAAAAAAATACAGTTTTATATCTTTATGTTTGAAGCCTGAAATGTGGCAAAAGGTCGCAAAGTTCAAGGGGGCCGAATACTTTCGCAAGGCACTGTAGCTTGCAGCATTGGCCGAGGAAGAAGCCCTGCAGAGGGAAGATGTTTTTCCTTTTGTGTTCACATGTTACTTGACTGAGATCCTCCTGTGTGTTCCAGTCTCCTGATGCCTGAAGCAACCCTGATAATTTTCAAATTCATTCATTAACTTGAGTGTGAAAGCTAGAGTTGTTAATCACATGCCATTTAACCAATTTCACTTGTGTTCTAGGCCGCCCGACGCCGGAGCTCCAAAGACACAGCTGCTGCTGATTTCTTGTCTCTAGCAGAGAGCTACCTTGCTGACGACAGTGGAGCTGGCGTCACCACGTGACACTCCCAAACCTCAACTGAACAGAGAAGATCCAAGACCGACAAACCCATGGTCTCTAACCCACTTTGCCAGCGCTGCCGTAAAGAGCCAGCTCAGCTCATCAAACAGACATTGCTCAATCTGGGCTTGATTCAGCCCATTCGCCACCTAGACAAACCTTTTTTAATGCATGAACTCTTTAGCTATTGTATTTCAACATTTTGTGTGTATTTCTTAGAAGCTTGCAGGTTAATGTGGGGCTGTTGAGAGATGTGAAAAGATTAGCTGTGGAATTTTGCACTTGATTATGATATTATTGATATATAATGTTTGCAGTGAAAATCAGAGCATTTCTAGTGTGAATGCTTTGCAGTCTAGACTACTAAACTGTCCTTGTCAAGGTTCAGCTTCTCAGTCCCTCAGACCTGTGATGTTAAATGTCAAACTCCATCAACTGAGCCAGCAACCAGTATGTAACCTGACACCGCTGAAGGTCTTGATGTTTTTTTTGTAGAACAAGAAAGAAAACATGGAGGCGCCCAGTGCAAGTTTAGTGAACTATTTATAGATAACATAACATGTAACTACAATACCGTAATTGCCAGAGTCTTAAAGAATCCTGGAGTTGGTATAATAAACTACCTGGCACTGGGTTAGGCATCCTCACATAAAAACATGATCGCCCTGGCCTACTACACAATAATGACCTTGGAGGACACCAGAAAGATCTGCAGCAGGCTGGACATCTCACACATATCCAGCAGGGCTTGATCCTCCTAGGTGGGCTAGTCGGGTTACGGGAAGGTTGGCCCTCTCTGCCTTTGTCAGGTGCTTCAAAGGGAAGTAAATGACAGGGACTGGCTACAGAGCTTCTAACAGATCGTATCCAGGAAGAAACATGTCCTGTGTGTCCATCAGGAGGGCCCACAGCCTTCTCCTCCATCACATTGGGCAGCTGTGGGTGACACCACACCATTTCACCCTGTTTCTGAAATTATATGAAATAAAAAACAACAGTAAATAATAGGTCATACAAAATACCAATTACACTGTTATGTCACTTTTCAGAGGTTTATGCAGTGCATTCAGAAAATACTTTTTCCACATTTTGTTGTATTACAGCCTGAGATTAAATTGAGATATTGTGTCTCTGGTCTACACACAATACCACATAATGCCAAAGTGGAATTATGTTTTTTAAAACGTTTACACATTTATCGAAATGAAAAGCTGAAATGTCTTGAGTCAATAAGTATACAACCCCTTTGTTATGGCAAGCCTTAATACACTAAAAGTATTTGGACACATGCTTGTCTAACATCTCCTTCCAAAATCATGGGCATTAATATAGAGTTGGTCCCCCTTTGCTCCTACAACATCCTCCACTCTTCTGGGAAGGCTTTTCACTAGATGTTAGAATATTGCTGCGGGGACTTGCTTCCATTCAGTCACAAGAGCATTAGTGAGGTCAGCCACTGACTTTGGGCGATTAGGCTTAGGTTGCAGTCGGCGTTCCAATTCATCCCAAAATGTGTCCGATGGGGATGAGGTCAGGGCTCTGTGCAGGCCGTCAAGTGCTTCCACACTGATCTCGACAAACCATTTCTGTAAGGACGTCGCTTTGTGCACAGGGACAATGTTATGCTGAAACAGGAAAGGGCCTTCCCCAAACTGTTGACACAAAGTTGGAAGCACAGAATAATCGAGAATGTCATTGTATGCTGTAGCGTTAAGCTTTCCCTTCATTGGAATTAAGGGGCCTAGCCTGAACCATAAAAAAACAGCCCCAGACCATTATTCCTCCTCCACCAAACTTTACAGCTGGCACTATGCATTGGGGCAGGTAGCCTTTTCCTGGCATCCGCAAAACCCAGATTTGACCATTGGACTGCCAGATGGTGAAGCGTGATTCATCACTCTAGAGAACACGCCCCAGAGTCCAATGGATGCGAGCTTTACACCACTCCAACCGACGCTTGGCATTGCACATGGTGATCTTAGGTTTGTGTGCGGCTGCTCGGCCATGGAAACCCATTTCATGAAGCTCCCAACAAATCGTTATTTTGCTGACGATGCTTCCATAGGCAGTTTGGAACTCTGTAGTGAGTGTTGCAAGCGAGGACTGTCATACACTGATCTGTTTCACCTGTCTTTGTGCTTGTCTCCACCCCCCTCCAGGTGTCACCCATCTTCCCCATTATCCCCAGTGTATTTATACCCGTGTTCTCTGTTTGTCTGTTGCCAGTTCGTCTTGTCAGGTCTTACCAGCATGTTTTCCTGTCTCCCTGCTTTCTCAAGTTCTGTTTCCCCGGTTCTGAACATTCTGCCTGCCCTGACTCCAAGCCTGCCTACTGTTCTGTACCTGCCTGACTCTGACCCGTTTACGAACATCTGCCTGTCCTGACACCGAGCCTGCCTGCTGTTCTGTACCTTATTGACTCTGCCCTGGATTACGGACCTCTGCCTATCTTTGACCTGACTTTTGCCTGCCCCCTGTTTGGGTAAATAAACATTTGTGACTCTAGCTGTCTGCATCTGGGTCTTATCCTGAGTTCTGATAAGGACAGATGATTTTTACGCACTTCAGCACTCAATGGTCCCATTCTATGAGTTTCCACTTCACAATAACAGCACTTACAGTTGACCAGGGCAGCTCTAGCAGAGCAGAAATTTTACAAACTGACTTGTTGGAAAGATGGCATCCTATAATGGTGCCACGTTGAAAGTCGCTGAGCTCTACAGTATAGGACATTCTACTGCCAATGTTTGTCTATGGAGATTGCATGCCTGTGTGCTTGATTTAATATACATGTCAGCAAAGGGGTGGCTGAAATAGACAAATCCAACTCATTTCAAAGGGTGTCCACATACTTATATAGTGTACGTTAAGGAGTAAATATGTGCTTAACAAGTCATATAATACGTTGCATGGACTCAATCTGCGTGCAATAATAGTGTTTAACATGATCTTTTTATGCCTACCTCATCTCTGTTATTATTTTAAATGTATCTTTAGTTTCTTTAGTAAAAACCTCTTTGGGCTAGGTGGGGCTCTAGTGACCCACCTGGCCAACATCCGGTGAAATTTCAGAGCGCAAAATGCAAAATACAAAAATTGTAATATTAGACATTCATGAAAATACAAGTGTCTTACATCATTTAAAAGCATGAATTCTTGTTCATAAGGCCACTGTGTCAGATTTCAAAAATACTTTACGGCGAAAGCATACCAAGCGATTATCTGAGCACTGCGCCCCGCATACAAAATCCTTAAAAACATTTTCCAATCCAGCAGCAAAAGTCAAAAATAGCGATAAAATAAATCACTTACCTTTGAAGATCTTCCTCTGTTTGCAATTCCAAGGGTCCCAGATACACAACAAATGGTCGTTTTGTTCAATAAAGTCCTTTATATCCCCAAAAAGTCAGTTTAGTTGGCGCGTTTGATTCAGTAATCCACCCGTTCCAGTCGTTCAACATGCAGACAAAGCAATCCCAAAACTTACCAATAAACTTCATCCAAACAAGTCAAACAACATTTCTAATCAATCCTCAGGTACCCTAATATGTAAATGAACGATAAAATTTAAGACAGAGAATAGTATGTTCATTACCCGGAGATAAATAACAAGGTGAGCGCCCTCATCCACACGTGCCACAAGACTACAGTCCAAATGAGAGCCACCTTGAAACACTACAAATTCTCGCTAATTAAAAAAAAAACAAGCCTGAAACCCTTTCTAAAGACTGTTGACATCTAGTGGAAGCGATAGGAACTGCAATCTGGGAGGATTTCCTTTGAAATTCCCATAGACAAGCATTTTCAATGGGTGTTGACCTCAAAACAAAAATTTCCAGATGGATTCTCCTCAGGTTTTTGCCTGCCATATCAGTTATACTCACAGACATAATTTTTAACAGTTTTAGAAACGTCAGAGTGTTTTGTATCCAATACTACCAATTATATGCATGTCTTAGCTTCTGGGCCTGAGTAATAGGCAGTTTACTTTGGGCATGTCAGTCATCCGAACTTCCGAAAACTGCCCACTAGCCTTAAGAATTAACTCTATTTTCTTAAAACTGCATTTTTGGTTAAGGGTTTGTAAGTAAGCATTTCACGGTAAGGTCTACACCTGTTGTATTCGGCGCATGAAACAAATACAATTTTATTTGATTCACTATGCTGTAAATCCTTTGGCTGAAAACGTCTGCCAAGTGATATTGAAATTGTTGTAAAAATGCATTTGGTCAAAAACTTTAATTAATAAAAGGGTCATTGAGGAATACTTCTGCCTCCTGTTGGTCTGTGAGTTCTTATTTATTGATTGTATTTGAAATTGAAAGACACACGTAGGCCTTTATCATTGCAATGCTTGTAAAATCCAGCCCATACAGAGGCACTCATTATATGATATAATATGGTCTTCTACCCTGTAATGTAATGGTTCGTTATAATATATTACCTGCTTGGATTGTACACTTCGCTCACTGTATTTTTTACAGTCTATGTACTACCCATGCTCTTAAATGGCAAATAAAATGAGTTTAAGCCCGCTAATACTTGTGCACCTGAGAGAGGACACAACAGGCCAGTGCTGGGCTAGCTAGGAGCATCTGACAACTCACACGACACATGATCAGTGCATGGGGACAGTCTGGTTTGCTGAAGCCACGAGCTGGAGGTGATCGATATGTGAGGGGGAGAGCTATACTACGCATGTGTTTCACTTTTCAACTAGCTAAAAGCAAGCTAGTTGGAGTCTGAGACTGTACTTTCGCTTTTACCACCGCACAGTAAAGCAATGCACAAGTTAAAATTATTGAGCGCACCGCAGTCTAGTGCGGCGGAGAGGGCGAAGGGACGTTGTGTGAACTGTTAGAAATAGCGGAAAAATAAGCAATCTAACTTTACTTGGTGTGGCGGGGGCTCGGCACAGTTGTGCTGTGACTGGTTTAGAGATGGTAGGAGATAGTGATCGAGAACAAAGTGAAGCAAGTATGGAGCATAGTAGTACAAATAAATGAGGGAGTAAGAAAGACGGAGATAAATGGAGTAGTGGTTTGAAGGGGAGCGAAAGGTCTATGGAGGCAGAAAAGGAAGTTTGAGGAGAGCAACCATTTCTAACGCTAGTGACAGATAAAACACGAGGGGAGCATGGAGGTGAGTTTTTCAATATGCTTTGTGTTGTAGTCACGACAAAGATTCCGTTTCCTACGTAACATCAATGAGTAACATCAATATTGCTACATGTTCTCTTTTTTTTAACAAAGGCAGACTCCACCTAACTTTGGCTTGTAGTCCATGTCTGCTGGACTACAACTGAATGTGAACTGAATGTTTGTTTACTGTCTCTGACTGTCCATTAATTATTATTATTTTTACCTTCACACAAAGTCTTTCACGTGTATAGGTTTTCGGCTGGCGCTACCAGACCTTGTGCGTGGAGTGTTGATTACATCAGGAGGTGCTTGACCTGAGATGTTTGGATCTTCTTGTTGAGGTGCAGCGTCCACCTCTAGGTTGTGTTCTGCATCCTGCTGGGTGTCAGCTGGTGCTCTGTTTACTGGCTCTGTGCCAGGCTCCTCAAAAGTAGGGAAATCCTCCTCTATTTCTCTGGTCTTCCTCAGGTGTTGCCTGTTCCTCCTGAAGACTTGTCCCTGTTCTGTCTTCACCTCATAGGACCTTTGCTCCACAGGTTTGACTACTGTGGCCCTCTGCCACCACTGTTCTGTGAGTGGCTGAACTCTCACTCTGTCATCTCGTTGCAGCTCTGTGAGATACTTAGCAGAGGTGTCGTGGTACTTTGCCTGTTTCTGCTATCTTTCTTTGAAGTTCTCCAGCTGACAGTTTGACATCCCCGGTCTCAGAAGATTTTCACTCATTATAAGTAGTGTCTTTGTACGTCTTCCCATGAGCACCATTGCAGGGCTGTTGTCTGTTCCTTGTGACATGGTTTTTTTGTGATCCAGAAGGGCCAGGTATGGGTCAGAACCTTCTCTCTTTGCTTTTGCCATCTGACTTTTGGCTGTTTACTGCTGATTCCACTTTCCCATTACTTTGTGTGTATCCTGGAGACAATGTTTTGTGTGTAAAGTCCCAAGCCTTGCTGAAACTCGTCTGAAGAGTACTGGGGACCATTGTCTGAGTAAAGGATGTCGGGTATCCCATAGCGTGCAAAGTGTGTCTTCAGTTTTCGAATGACCTGTGTGTTCTCCAAATGGTCCACTTCCCAGAAGTTGGAGAGATAATCAACTGTGACCATGTAGACTCTGTCATTGAACTGGAACAGGTCAGTGCCTATTTTTTGCCCAGGGACACTTTGGTGCATCGTGTGGCCTCAGCGTCTCTTTCGGCTACTTCCAAGGGTACATGTTCTTTCACTTCAGGCCACCCCTGCAGGATCACATTTTTCAGTGTCTGGAGCTCCCGGTCCAGCTCAGTAGCTCTCTGAATGTCCTTTAGTCTCATGCTTGACACAGGGAGGTAGTGTATCATATTGATTGATTCCACTTCGACCTCCACAGGGCCTCTGTTGTCTTGTTCTGTGAGGGGTATCGGCCGGCACCACATGTTGTCCCGGAACGTATCGGAGACTAACCTCGTAGTTTTGGAGTCTCATGAGCCTGCGTTGTTGTCTTTTTGGTGCGCTGAGGAGAGGCTTTGTCATGATGCTCTCTAGAGGCATGTGATCTGACTGCACTTCCACAGTTCGTCCATATGTGAATTGGTGGAACCTCTCCATGCCAAACACCACTGCAAGCAGCTCCTTCTCTATCTGTGCATACCCTTTTCCAGTCTCTGTCAGGGCTCTGCAAGCAGCTCCTTCTCTATCTGTGCATACCATTTTCCAGTCTGTCAGGGCTCTGCAAGCAGCTCCTTCTCTATCTGTGCATACCCTTTTCAGTCTCTGTCAGTCTTTCCAGGTCAGTGCTAAATTACAGTCTATTTTTCCCGGAAGTTTCAGTGCATTTTCCATGTCGATTTATTTGTAGAATGGAATGTTAGCTACTCATGAATCTGCTTGTGTCCAATAGCCAGCTAGCTTTTAGCATTGAGTCACTCACAATAGCCAGCATAACGTTAACGTTCGGCGCGATGACTAGCCTGTAAACGTGGCACTTTTTCAAACTGCCGCCTGGGATGTATTCTTCATTTACATCGATGAGATCCAGGTTCTTTTGACTCCCGCTGCCACCATGTTTCAATATGCTTTGTGTTGTAGTCACGACAGACAAAGATATATAGTTAAGCAAACTTTACGAGGCATGTTTTCAACCAGCACATGAATAAGGTAAGTAACAACTGGTTTCCGTTTCCTGCGTTGATATGAGTAACATCAATATTGCTACAGTGAGGAGGAGCATGAAGTAATTCTGAAGTTTAGGGAGGAAGTGGGAGTAGGGGCGATGAGTCCGATAAGGTTGATGCCTGTGATAAAAGAGTTGATTGGGGAAGTTGTTGTCATGTCTTTACTATGGATTAAGTGATATTTGACATGCTATTTTATCAAATCAATTCTCTGTAATTAATATTACCTGATTAAACTAATCATGTAAATGTAATTAACTAGAAAGTTGGGGGCATCATGGAAGAATGTTTTATAGAGCTGGGGCCTGTTGCACAAAAGTAGAATTAAGACATCCGGGATAAATGACTCAGCTGAGCTCAATGAAGCCAAAACATGTGCGTCCAGGCTTAATTGGTTGCACAAAGACCAAGCCAGGATGAGCAGACACGGATTCATTAAGCCAGGTGAAACCAATCCTGGATAGGTGCGCGCTCACGGCTCACTCAAATAGACCCCGCCACAGATCACAGATTAACTGATTTACCATGGCAACTAGAGCCGCGTACTTTTCCCCGTCGGAAGCACAAATCCTCATGGAGGCATACGAGGAGGTAAAAGATATAATTAAGAAGAAAGGCAACACCGCCACAGTGATAAAGCAAAGAGAAAAAGCGTGGCAAAGTATTGCAGACCGCCTGAATGCGTAAGTAGTGCACAATTACACACTCACCGCTCCGCTGAAACATCACAATTACAATTCAAATATTTAATTCACATCTCCAAAAATGCAGTTGTACTGTAATTATGAAACGGTTAAATTTTTAATTGAAATGCACTGCAGATATGAGTGAAATTGTGTAAAGTAACTCCATCACACTGTATAAAGCTATGATAATTTTTTGATATTTTTACTGAAAACAAGACAAAAATACCAAGTAATTTTTTGCAGTGTGACTCCATTAAATGTGTGTGTGTGTGTGTGTGTGTGTGTGTGTAGATTAAACATGAACGGGCCAAAACGGACATGGCAGCAGGTCAAAATCAAATACAAGAACATTCTGCAGAATGGTATGGTCCCTGACTAATATTTAACAAAGCACAAGCATATATTGTACCCAGAAGGTGCCTGCTCACACATTGTCTGTACTGTTTTAGCAGTGAAAAGAATACCCACAGACAAGGCACGGGTGGTGGGTCACCAAAGGCTGACCTTACCCCAGCAGAGGACATGGCCTTGGAGCTAAATAAAGGCAGGCCCGTCTTAGAGGGGATCCCTGGGGGGAAAGAGACGAGCATAGGTTCCTCCCAAGATGCCACCCGCTTCATTCAAGGTATGTCCTTCCATCTCTACATGGGATACAACCACATTCATATTGAATCAATTTGGACTGTCTGACTTTGGTTTACCTATTGCCTTGCAGTGCCTGGCAGCACTGTGTTCCTGTTAGAGCCACCAGCACAAGCACCAGACGATGCTGATCCAGTGAGTACTCCATCAAAGGCATACTGTAGGCCTGGCATGTCTTGTCTACTAGCTTCAATATGAATCTGATTAAATGTGATAGGGTGAAGGCCCCAGTGCAGCAGCAACAGCACATGATGGAGACGATGATGAGGAGGAGACCATCTCTCTGGATTCCAGAAGGCATGAGGTATCATGTTAAGACTGTGAAAGTACTATTTACTCTACAATGGTGAGGAGTCCTCATCAAAATCAAAAAATCTAATTTCTTTTACAGGACCCAGATGCTATACAGTGGGAAAACCAGCCTGGCAACATAGTGCGTATTAATAAAAGGACACCACATCCTGCCAAATTCCAGCTGCGCTAATTGTATTGTGTTCACAGAGCTCACAAGCTATCAGAAAGTTGTATGGCAACCACCTCCGGCGCCAAATAGAACTGGCAGACATAGACATTCAGTACAAGAAGAAAAAGATGGAAAATCTTGCACTGGAGTCCGAAATAAAAAGAGGACAATTAGGAAACTGGACCTTGAAATAAAAAAACTTGAGAGGGAGGTGAGATATGCCTTCAATGTACACTGTATGCTAACTGTAACACAAATGTATTAATCATTATTTTTCTTTCCTCCCCCAGCTCCAAGAAGATGACACAGCTCAAAATAAAAATTAGGTATATTCTCGTAAAGTCAAGTGAGCCATGACATATGAGCTCTTATTGTGAGCACACAGGACGGTGGCATCTTTCTAAGGTTTTTTTATTTTCCCAGCAATCCGTACAACCAAGTCATCGTTATAAGGCATCGCCCTCTTTTGCCCACCCCCCAGCACCAGGTGTGGCCACTAGCCTATATGAAGGCCCAAAATTGTGTGTTCCTTTCTGCTCTGACAATGGCATGCCCATTCGTGCGAGATGTGGTGGATGAAGAAGCACTTGTGCTGAGGAGAGCCTTCAGGCGAGAAAGGGTCTTCAGGGACCGGTTGGACCCACTGGCCTTCCCTGATGACCATCTATATGAAAGATACAGGTTTTCTGCAGATGGCATCAGGTATCTATGCAGACTACTGGGTCCCAGGATTAAGCACCGCACTGCACGGAGCCATGCACTGAGTGTGGAGCAAATGGTTTGTGTGGCCTTGCGCTTTTTTGCTAGTGGAGCCTTCCTGTACTCAGTGGGGGATGCAGAACAGCTGAACAAGGCCACAATTTGCCGCACAATAAGGAGTGTGTGTCTGGCTATCAAAGCATTAGCAGATGTCTTCATCTCCTTCCCTGGCCACAGAAGACTCTGTGACATCAAAGAGGAGTTATATAGGATTGCAGGTAAGAGGATCTACAAATTACAGGACAACTGTTAACACATAGTAGGATACTCATTACTTTGTGTGACAGGTTTCCCCAATGTCATTGGTGCAGTGGACTGCACACACATAAGGATAAAAGCCCCTCAGGTGCCCATGAGGCCGATTTTGTGAATAGGAAATCCTTTCACAGCATTAATGTTCAGGTGAACATAACTTTTTGATATTGTCCATTGACGAACACTCTGCATTGCCAGTGATGTGCATTGATTGGTGTAATATTCCTCATCTTATGATTTCAAATGGTCTGCAATGCTGACTGTGTGATCAGCAATGTTGTGGCAAAATGGCCTGGCTCAGTCCATGACTCCAGAATCTTTCGGGCCTCTGAAATCTATCAGTGCCTATCACAAGGTAAGCCACACAACCCCTATTTATAACCATCATGGCTGTGTCAAGAATATCACTGTGTTTATGAGGTAGTAATGATGAGATTTTGTGTTGACAGGTGAATTCTCTGGTGTGTTGCTGGGAGACCGGGGGTATGGCTGCCAGCCTTTTCTCCTGACACCTTTCACAGACCCCCAGGAAGCACAGCAGGCCTACAACCATGCCCATGCCAGGACCAGGGCCAGAGTTGAAATGACCTTTGGCCTCCTGAAGGCACGCTTTCACTGCCTTCACAAATTAAGGGTCAGCCCTGTTAGGGCATGTGATATTACTGTGGCTTGTGCTGTCCTCCACAATGTGGCCTGCCTGAGGAAGGAGAGGGCCCCCAGAGTGCCACCAGCCATGGACTGGGACAATCCGGCAATCTTCCCTGATGACGACAGTGGTCGGCTGCTGAGGGACCAATATGTGTTGAATTATTTTAGTTAGTATGTGTGCTTTCAATTTTGGTTAAATATGTCCTGCGGTGGCAGAGGAATTTGGGTTTTTTGGGTTCGTTTTTTGACGAATTTGGCCTCTTATGATGTTTGTGCGGTATACTGTGTGTAATACAAGGCTGCAGGGAGGCTACTGCATCCATTCATTTGTCTGTTCAGTTGATGTGTATGGATTTGTCCTGCATTTATTTTAGTGTGCAGACATGCAGGGTGTGTTATATACAGACCTTTGAATGTGTATGTATCATTTTGTATAATATGCTTGGATTCTGTGCTTTCCATCTTGTAGAGTCACTGTGACTTCAGTTTCGAAAGGAGCTGATGGTTTACCTGCTTTGTTTTGTCCTTATTCAATAAAGGAACATAATGTTACACATTGTGTTTTTATATTCATATGGAATGTGTATTTGTTTATATGACAGAGTACTAGGGCCACACTGAAGAAAAAGGATAAAGTCATAAATTTATGAGGCTGGTTCTTTCTGCAGAAAAGCTACATATTGTTTTTACAGTTTTGATACTTATGACAATGTGATACTTAATATTCTGGCACATCAGCATGTCTTTGTTTATGAAACCATACTGAAGTACAATTTCACGAAATGCCCCACATCTGTCATTTTAACAACTGTCCTCCTTTAAAACAACTGGTTACAATATTATGACTTGTGTTTTTTCCCCTCTGTGGCCCTAATATTCTATCATTTTATATATAGCCTTATAGTCTATGGGAAACTGTAAATTATCTAATGATAGCAACATCATCTAAAAATCATTTTTTATCCAAAATCATTGAAATTAATGATCACAAACGTTTAAATAATAACAGTGGGTCTAGTTATATGTGATAACAATGTATAGTGAGCAGTGAAATAACTATTGGTTTCCATTTGTGGTGACTGCTGACTGACATTAGGGATGAGATTAAATAGATCCTGGAATTTAGCCTGGTCTGGAGCAGGCTAGCTCCACAGAATAAATCTCCATGGTAATTTATACCATAACATATCCTCCTGCCCCCTATCCATCTTTAGTGCAACCGGATTACGGATCAATTGAGCCAGGATCACCAAGATATCCTGGCTTAATCCCTTATCCTAGTTTTGTGCAACAGGCCCCTGTTGTCTAACGAATAAACTCTTAAAGACCTGGTTATCTTTTATATAAATAATTTTTATTCATTATTTAACCAGGTAAGTTGAATGAGAACACGGTCTCATTTGCAGCAACGGCCTGGGGAATAGTTACAGGGGAGAGGATGGGGATTTATGAGCCAATTTTAAACTGGGGATTATTAGGTGACCGTGATGGTTTGAGGGCCAGATTGGGTATTTAGCCAGGACACCAGGGTTAAGTGCCATGGGATCTTTAATGACCTCAGAGAGTCAGGACACCCGTTTAACATCCCATCCAAAAGACAGCACCCTACACAGGGCAGTGTCACCAATCACTGTCCTGGGGCATTTTTTACACCAGGGGAAAGAGTGCCTCCTACTGGCCCTCCAGCACCACATCCAGCAGCATCTGGTCTCCCATCCAGGAACTGACCAGGACCAACCCTGCTTAGCTTCAGAAGCAAGACAGCAGTGGTATGCAGAGTGGTATGCTGCTGGCTAATAGCAGTCAATTATCAATCGTCACCTTATTCAGTCTCATCTGAACATCGTAAAATTCTTGGTTATCTTCACGAACCCTGGCTAGCAAGTTGTGTCAGCATTACAACATTTAGTTTAATTATTTATTTACTAAATAATCACACAGAATTACATATACACAGGATGGATCATACAATGATTGCCAATTATGTCATACAAGAAAACGTCCCTAGCGGACGGAACCGATATGACAGCTGGTTACACAAAGAAAGGGGTTGGGTTTGAATGAAAGCGTGGGAAGACAGAGACCCAATCCTTTTGTTCCTCAATCAGACCTTATGAAGTTATGCTATCGTAAATACAGAATCTTATGCATTCTAAATAACCGCCCATTTGGAAAAGGAAAATGCAATAAATATATTTACTCTGAGCTGTGCTTCGATAGATTGGTCAAAGATGGAAGGCTGGGTTGCCCAGCAGAGATCTCCCTTGTCCTTTGAAGAATATGTCTTGTTGTAGTACCGTTGTCGTATGGTAGAACGGATACGTTGTAGTACCGTCGTTGTGTGGTAGAACGGATACATTGTAGTACCCTGTCTTTCTGAAGAGATAGTTTGTCCTTTCCTAGCCCACGTTTACAGCTGCTGCTGATAACTCAACGTCTAGGATGTATCACTTCTTTAGTGAATAAGAGTTCAAAATTCATACCAAGTTGCCATACTATAAACTCATGCTATATTCTGGCTGGTATAGTCAAAATTCATCCTTCCAGCGTGTCGATCATCACCTCCACATTGAAATTAGCCCTTTTAAATGTATAGACAGCAGTCCTCGCGTCCTGGGGAACACAATGTTAATTTCGTTAGGTTGTAGTCGTTCAACCATTCATAACCAAGGCTCACGCTGAGGTTGGCCAAGGAAGGAGAGTTGTATGGCATTGAAGCTCGTCAGGAGGTTAGTTAACACGTGTCCAAAAAAGGGCCAGAGGTATACAGAATGGTGTCGTTTGCGTAGAGGTGGATCAAAGAATCACCAGCAGCAAGAGCGACATCATTGATGTATACAGAGAAGAGAGTCGGCCCGAGAATTTAACCCTGTGGCACCCACATAGAGACTGCCAGAGGTCCGGACAAATGGCCCTCCGATTTAACACACTGAACTCTATCAGAGAAGTAGTTAGTGAACCTGGCGAGGCAATCATTTGAGAAACCAAGGCTGTTGAGTGTGCCAATAAGAATGTTGTGATTGACAGAGTCGAAAGCCTTAGCCAGGTCGATGAATACGGCTGCACAGTAATGTCTCTTATTGATGGAGGTTATGATATCGTTTAGGACCTTGAGCGTGCCTGAGGTGCACCCATGACCAGCTCTGAAACCAGATTGCATAGCGGAGAAGGTACGGTGGGATTCTAAATGTTCCTTAGAAAGACAGGGTAGAATAGATATAGGTCTGTAGTAGTTTGAGTCTAGAGTGTCTCCCCCTTTGAAGAGGGGGATGACCGCGGCAGCTTTCCAATTTATGGTAATCTCAGACGATACGAAGGAGAGGTTGAACAGGCTAGTAATTTTGGAAAATAATTTTAGAAAGAGAGGGTCCAGATTGTCTAGCCCGGCTGATTTGTAGGGGTCCAGATTTTGCAGCTCTTTCTCTTTCAGAACATCAACTATCTGGATTTGGGTGAAGGAGAAGTGGGGAGGCTTGGGCGAGTTGCTGGGGGGCTGTTGATTGGGGCAGGGGTAGCCAGGTATAAAGCATGGCCAGCCGTAGAAAAATGCTTTTTGAAATTCTCAATTTTCGTGGATTTATCGGTGGTGACAGTGTTTCCTATCCTCAGTGCAGTGGGCAGCTGGGAGGATGTGCTCTTATTCTCCATGGACTTTACAGTGTCCCAGAACTTTTGAGTTTGTGCTTGTTACGTTCCCTAGTTCCTGTGTTGTGGTTTTGTTTGTATGTGTGTGTTTGAGAAAAATGGCTTCCTAGATTCCCCCAAGCAGCTGATTGGTTGGCCCCATTGATGATTGGAGAGCTGACCCCGCCCCCTCGTCAGGATACAGCTGTATCCCATTACAGACTCCTTCTCCAGCTATATAAGTCAATGTCCTGTGTTGGTTGTTGCTGAGAGAGAGAGCGCTAATTTGCATGTCCTGTGTTTGTCAATAGGACGCAGTTTTTATTATTTATTAATGACATTGTGTTATTCTGTTTCATTTGTTCCGGGGGGGGCGCGGCGCGGTGCGGCGCGGCGCTTAGGCAAGAGGCCTGCGGGCATACATAACTGTCTATACACACTAGGTAAGACCTGGGCGGACCACCATCTGTATTTTGGTTAGCACACCAGGTGGTGCTAAGGTAGCTAAATAGTGGGTCGTAAGGTAGGAGAGGGGGCTTTGTCATTTACTTTCTTTGCTTTGGTTCCGTTCAGCCCCGTTTTCCAAAATTTACTGTGAAGGAATAAATTCCCAGTAAACGGTAAATTCTGCCTTTTGTCATCCTTACTCGCACCTACAATCCCATACCTCTTTCACTCTACAGGGAATTGCGTTGTAGCAGGGTGTTGCGTTCACTCTTCCTAGAGTTGTAAGTGCTACAGGATGCAAATTTCTACTTGAAAAAGCTAGCCTTAGCTTTCTTAACTGCCTGTGTATATTTGTTCTTAACTTTCCTGAAAATTTGCATATCACGGGCTATTCGCCGCGGGTGGATATAATTTGTCGAACGTTCCAAAAACTTCGTAAATAACAAGGTTGCCAACAAACAACGTATACAGAGTCGTATAACAGTAGAATGAGAGACCGGGTAGGGAGTGAGCTATGTAATTACGTTTTTCACTCACCACGTTTATTCTGGAAAAAATGTCTCTTCGTTCTGGTAGCCTCCACCATTTCTCATTCGTTTGGCTTAGTTATTTCCGTTGTTCCTGCATTTGCCGGTGAACTCTGTTGCGCCTTAATTGGGGAATCGCTGTGGTTGAAATGTAACTAATGACCGCAAGCCCCAGTATTTTATTAGCTAGGTGGCTTATACTCAATTGTTACTGATGATACTGTACTACAGAAGCATGCATTGTATTTTGCCAAGTTCTCTCTGTGTTAATCCTGTTTACCAAATATAGCAGGTAACTTGTGTCTCGATGTTGAGTTCATCTTGCCTAGTTAAATAAATATTAAATAAATTAGAACATTTAAAATATATACTTTGACCTATTTCAGGTAACCCCAAGATGCTTGATTCACTATAGCTTCTTTTAAATAACGTTCCAGTCGTTTTTGCTTTACATTCCGACTTTTGAATGTCTGTTTATTGGACATACAGTATATATTAGTGTCTAATTTAAAAAAAAAAAAGCAACTCATGGAAAGCATCCCATCTGTTTTAAGGTTAATGTGTGTACATGTGTGTAGGTCTTCTTGATGTCCACTAGGTGTCAGCACTGGTTCAATAATGTCACACCAGGTTCAACATGTTTTCACGTGTAACAAATCAAATTGTATTTGTCACACAGTGCCTTACAGTGAAATGCTGAAATGAAGCCCTTAACCAAAAATTTAGTTGTGTTAAGTAAAAAATAAGAAATAAATGTAACTAATTAAAGATCAGCAGTAAAATAAAAATAGCGAGGCTATATACATGGGGTACCAGTGTTCCTTTCAAGTCCAGTGGTGTAAATTACTTAATAAAACTGTATTTAAAGTACTCCAATACATTCTGTTTATCTTTATCTGGCTTTTGCAGAGTGTGGTTGTATTGTTACTCCACAGCATAGTATGTTATCACAACTCTCTTAATGACATTTGAAACAAGGTGTCACTTCATTCTTGCTATTTGATGGGAACTAGCCCCTTTTCCCCTCTTGTTTGCTCTTTCAGGCACACAAAAGGCAACAAGAAAGAAGTTGTTCCATTAACTGTTTCTCTGGGATTTGAACTCTCAAACTCTAGTTTGGGGAGCAACCACCATAACTACTACTCTACCAGACAGACAGAGACTAAATAGTAAAGGGTACTTGAAAATGCACACATCAAAGACAACACTTAAGATTGGAGAATGGTGTGGGGGCTTGTACTTCTTGGGTCCACCAACCGTTCCTCAATCTTCTTCTGATGGCTACAAACATTATGAATTTTCAAAACCTACACTATAGGATGGATGTGTTTAGGAACGGGGGACGAAATTTGAAAGGGACGTGTTTCCAATTACCAGCAAATAGACCCTAGAAATGTTATTCCAGCATCTTAATATTGGTGTCTATAAGCTATCATAACTTGTGTTTTTTTTCTTGGGGACAAGGTATCGGAACGCTTTTGAATGGTCTACAAAGCATGCCCCCAGGTCAAATTTGGCTTTTGCAGACAAGGAATATATTGTTACTCCACGACATAGTATGTTATCACAACTCGATTAAAAGGACATTCTATACAGGGTGTCAATTCAGTCCTTCTATTTGATGGGAACTAGCCTCTACCCCCCTACAAACCTCAAGTTAGCTCTTTCATGCCAACAAAAGGCAACATAAAAATGGCTCTCTAAAAAATGCTCTCCTCAGATTTGAACTCTCAAAGTCCAGTTTGGGAGGAAACACCATAACCACTACTCTACCAGAGACTGACTCCTTTTACTTTTTCACATGCTATAACCTAACAACCTTATTCTAAAATCGATTACATTAATATTTTCCCTCAATCTACACACAATACTCTATGATGACAAAGTTAATATCGGGTTTATACATTTTAGCAAATTATTTACAAATTAAAAAACAGAAATACCTTATTTACATAATGATTCATCCCCTTTGCAATGAGTCTCAAATTGAGCTCAGGTGCATCCTGTTTCCATTGATCATCCTAGAGCTGTTTCTACAACTTCATTGGAGTACAGCTATGGTAAATTCAATTGATTTGACATGATTTGGAAAGGCACACACCTGTCTATATAAGGTCCCACAGTTGACCGTGCATGCCAGAGCAAAAACCAAGCCAAATCAAATTAAAATGTATTTGTCACATGCGCTGAAAACAACAGCTGTGGACCTTACCGTGAAGGTCTTACTTACAAGCCCTTAATTAAGAAAATGTTTCCTAAGTAAACTAAAGTCAAACAATGTAATTAAATCCATAAGTAACACAAGACAATTACATAACAATAAGGAGGCTATATACATGGGGTACCGGTACCGAGTCAATGTGCGGGGGTACAGGTTAGTTGAGGTCATTTGTAAAAATGACTTTGCATTTATAATTAACAGTGAGTAGCAGCAGTGTAAAAACACTGGGGAGGTGGGGGCTCTTTGACTATTTTTTGGCCCTTCCTGTGACAACACTTAGTATATAGGTCCTTGATGTCAGGAAGCTTTGCCCCAATAATGTACTGGGCCGTACGCACTACCCTCTGTTGCGCCTTATGGCCAGATGCCCAGCAGTTGCCGTACCAGGCGGTTATACAACCTCTCAGGATGCTCTCGATGGTGCAGCTGTAGAACTATTTGAGGATCTGGGGATCCATGTTAAATATTGTCAACAATTATAAATATTGTTAACAATCGATCAAATTGGAGACGGGGCAATCTGTATTCCATACAGGAAAGAAAACACACCAGAGCTGCTTTTCACATCTTGCGCAACTCACAAAAGTGTTACCCAGTTCCTAGTTGGCCTACTTCTTCATTGCACAAGGGAATAACCTCAAACAAATTCCAAAGACTGGTGACATCCAGTGGAAGCGATAGGAACTGGAAACAGGTTCCTAAGAAATATCCCTTGGCAATGACAACTCAAGGAACAGAGAGAGGCAAAAAAACAACAACATCTGAACAGTTAGTCCTCTGGGTTTTGCCTGCTACATAAGTTCTGTTATACTCACAGACATGATTCAAACAGTTTTAGAAACTGCAGAGTGTTTTCTATCCAAATCTATGAATCATAGTATATACACTGCTCAAAAAAATAAAGGGAACACTTAAACAACACAATGTAACTCCAATTCAATCACACTTCTGTGAAATCAAACTGTCCACTTAGGAAGCAACACTGATTGACAATACATTTCACATGCTGTTGTGCAAATGGATAGACAACAGGTGAAAATTATAGGCAATTAGCAAGACACCCCCATAAAGGAGTGGGTCTGCAGGTGGGGACCACAAACCACTTCTCAGTTCCTATGCTTCCTGGCTGATGTTTGGTCACTTTTGAATGCTGGCGGTGCTTTCACTCTAGTGGTAGCATGAGACGGAGTCTACAACCCACACAAGTGGCTCAGGTAGTGCAGCTCATCCAGGATGGCACATCAATGCGAGCTGTGGCAAGAAGGTTTGCTGTGTCTGTCAGCGTAGTGTCCAGAGCATGGAGGCGCTACCAGGAGACAGGCCAGTACATCAGGAGACGTGGAGGAGGCCGTAGGAGGGCAACAACCCAGCAGCAGGACCGCTACCTCCACCTTTGTGCAAGGAGAGGCAGGAGGAGCACTGCCAGAGCCCTGCAAAATGACCTCCAGCAGGCCACAAATGTGCATGTGTCTGTCTGCTCAAACGGTCAGAAACAGACTCCATGAGGGTGGTATGAGGGCCCGATGTCCACAGGTGGGGGTTGTGCTTACAGCCCAACACCGTGCAGGACGTTTGGCATTTGCCAGAGAACACCAAGATTGGCAAATTCGCCACTGGCGCCCTGTGCTCTTCACAGATGAAAGCAGGTTCACACTGAGCACGTGACAGACGTGACAGAGTCTGGAGACGCCGTGGAGAACGTTCTGCTGCCTGCAACATCCTCCAGCATGACCGGTTTGGCGGTGGATCAGTCATGGTGTGGGGTGGCATTTCTTTGGGGGGGGTCGCACAGCCCTCCATGTGCTCGCCAGAGGTAGCTTGACTGCCATTAGGTACCGAGATGAGATCCTCAGACCCCTTGTGAGACCATATGCTGGTGCGGTTGGCCCTGGGTTCCTCCTAATGCAAGACAATGCTAGACCTCATGACGCTGGAGTGTGTCAGCAGTTCCTGCAAGAGGAAGGCATTGATGCTATGGACTGGCCCGCCCATTCCCCAAACCTGAATCCAATTGAGCACATCTGGGACATCAGGTCTCGCTCCATCCACCAACGCCACGTTGCACCACAGACTGTCCAGGAATTGGCGGATGCTTTAGTCCAGGTCTGGGAGGAGATCCCTCAGGAGTCCATCTGCAACCTCATCAGGAGCATGCCCAGATGTTGTAGGGAGGTCATACAGGCACGTGGAGGCCAGACACACTACTGAGCCTCATTTTGACTTGTTTTAAGGACATTACATCAAAGTTGGATCAGCCTGTAGTGTGGTTTTCCACTTTAATTTTGAGTGTGACTCCAAATCCAGACCTCCATGGGTTGATAAATTTGATTTCCAATGATAATTTTTGTGTGATTTTATTGTCAGCACATTCAACTATGTAAAGAAAAAAATATTTAATAAAAAAGTATTTAATAAGAATATTTATTTTAGTGTTCCCTTTATTTTTTTGAGCAGTGTATTTTAAATGTTCTAATTTATTTCATCTTTATTTAACTAGGCAAGATGAACTCAACAACATCAACATAGACACAAGTTACCTGCTATATTTGGGAAACAGGATTAACACAGAGAGAACTTGACAAAATACAATGCATGCTTCTGTAGTACGAGTAGTACAGTATCATCGGTAACAATTGTGTACAAGCCACCTAGCTAATAAAATACTGGGGCTTGCGGTCATTAGTTACATTTCAACACAGCGATTCCCCAATTAATGCGCAACAGAGTTCACCGGGAAATAATAACTAAACCAACGAATGAGAAATGGTGGAGGCTACCAGAACGAAGACATTTTTTCAGAATAAATAAACGTAATTACATAGCTCACTCCCTACCCGGTCTCTCATTCTACTGTTATACGACTCTGTATGCGTTGTTTGTTGGCAACCTTGTTATTTACGAAGTTTTTGGAACGGATTCCTGTTGGAACGTTCCACAAATTATACCCACCTATTCGACGCTAATGCAGTACGCCACAGGATGTGGGCAGTCAGGTCTGGAGAAACCCAAGGGCTATATGTTCCTTTTTTAAAGTTTTGTTTGGAATGGGGCATGCTTCAGATGGTGAGGAAGGCACTTTTAAAGAATAACCAGGCATCCTCTATTGACGGGATGAGGTCAATGTCATTCCAGGATACCCTGGGCCAGGTCGATTAGAAAGGTCTGCTCGCAGAAGTGTTTTAGGGAGCGTTTGACAGCAGACCCATTACATATGCAGGCAGTGATTGCAGATCTTGGTTGAAAACAGCAGCGGTGTATTTGGAGGGCAAGTTGGTTAGGATGATATCTATGAGGGTGCCTGTGTTTACAGATTTGGGGTTGTACCTGGTGGGTTCATTGATAATGTGTGAGATTGAGGGCATCATGCTTAGAGTGTACGGATGGCCAGGGTATTAAGCATGTCCCAGTTTAGGTCACCTAGCAGCACGAGCTCTGAAGATAGATGGGCGGGGCAATCAATTCACATATGGTGTCCAAGGCACATCTGGGGGCAGAGGGAGGTCTATAGCAAGCGGCAATGGTGAGAGACTTGTTTCTGGAAAGGTGGATTTTTAAAAGTAAAAGCTCAAATTGTTTGGGTACAGACCTGGATAGGAAGACAGAACTCCGTCTATCTCTGCAGTAGATTGCAACACCGCCCCCTTTGGCAGTTCTATCTTGTCAGAAAATGTTAGTTGGGGATGGACATTTCAGGGTTTTTAGTGCTCTTCCTAAGCCAGGATTCAGACACTGCTAGGACGTCCGGGTTGGCAGTGTGCTAAAGCAGTGAATAAAACTTAGGGAGGAGAATTCTAAAGTTAACATGCAGGAAACCAAGGCTTTTATGGTTACAGAAGTCAACAAATGAGAGCACCTGGGGAGTAGGAGTGGAGCTAGGCACTGCAGGGCCTGGATTATCCTCTACATCACCGGAGGAACAAAGGAGGATTAGGATAAGGGTACAGCTGAAGGCTATCAGGACTGGTCGTCTAGTGTGTTCAGAGCAGAGAGTAAAAGGAGCAGGTTTCTGGGTGCGATAGAATAGATTCAAGGCATAATGTACAGACAAAGGTATGGTAGGATGTGAGTACATTGGAGGTAAACCTAGGCATTGAGTAATGACAGATATTCTCTAGAGACATTTAAACCAGGTGATGTCACCACATATGTGGGAGATGGAACTAAATGGTAGGTTAAGGCATATTGAGCAGAGCTAGAGGCTCTACAGTGAAATAAGACAATCACTAAACAGGACAGTCATGGACAAGGCATATTGATATTAGGGAGAGGCATGCGTAGCCGGGTGATCAATAGGGGTCCAGTGAGTGGTTGGGCTGGCTGGAGACATGACGATTCAGACAGCTAGGAGGCTGGGGCTAGCAAGCTAGCAGAAGGGCCTTAGAGGGACGTCTTGACAGATGAAAGTTTGTTTTAGCCTCCTCGTGCGTTGACGTCGATAGACCAGTCGTCATGGATTAGTAGGGTTCCGAGTAGCAGAAGGGTCCAAGTCCAATTGGCAAAATGGGTATAGTGGCCCAAGAAATTGGTTGATGGATCTATACAGCTAACAGTCTAATATGCTCTAGGCAGCTAGCGGGCCGCGGCTAGCAGATGGGCATTCAGGGGACGTCGCCATGTAGAGGCCGCTGAGTACCCCCTCGAGCAGATTACGTTGTAGTCCAGTCATGAATGATCGGCGGGGTTCCATGCCCTGTACCGGCAGTAGAAGGGGTCCGGGTATTGTAGCCCAGGAGTGGCTGATGGGCCTCTTTAGCTAGCTAGGAGAAAGGGCCTAGCATAGGCTAGTTCCAGGATAATTGGTGCTTGCTCCGGGACCGACGTTAGCCAGTAGTCACTCGGATAGCAGCTAGCTAGCTGCGATGATCCAGGTGAAAATGTCCAGAGCTTGCAGTAGGAATGCGGGGATATGGAGAGAAAATAGGTCCGGTATGCTCTGGTTTGAGTCGCGTTGTACAAACTGGCGAGAGCTTTCCGAGCTAAAGGTTAGCTGATGACCGCTAGCAGTGGTTAGCTGACTACTAGCTAGTAGCTAGTGAGCTGGCTAGCTTCTGTTGGGGGATTCGAGGTGAATAAAAATACTTTAGAAAAAAGACAGATCCGCACCACATTGGATGAGGCGGGTTGCAGGAGAGTGTTTTGAAGTTGAGTTTTAGAAAAAAATATAAATAAGTTATGTGAAGAAAAAGATATACATGGGACAAGACGAAAAACAAAGACATCTGACTGCTACACCATCTTGGCTCAAGCTTGATATTGTTAATTGTTATTCATGCTTGATATTGTGGGGTTAGGAGGAAGAACGTACAACTAGATAAACCTTCCAAACAGGAAATCCTTTATCAGGCAGCTGCCTGGTGGATAATGGTATACCACAGGGGAGTTTGATTAGTCCTATGTTGTTCTCAATCGGGATTAATGTTTACTCTTAGGTAGAGCCGGATATTGGGTCATTGGGTCATTATTTGCAGATGATGGGGCCTGATGGACGAGGGGAAGAAATGTGCCAAACATAGTCAGGAAGGTACAGGGAGCATTTGATGAGGTAGAGCGGTGGGCATTAATGTGGGGATTCAGGTTCTCTGTAGAGAACTGTGTTCTTTACCAGGAGGAAGGTGTGAGATGAGGTATGCTTGGAGCAACTTGGAGAGGGTGGGAGCCTTCAGGTTCTTTGGGGTTTACTTTGATATTAGAATGACCTGGGCAGAACACATCAAGTGAGTAGTGGGGTGTAAGAAGGTACTAAATGTGATGTGCATTTAGTAGGGGGCTGGGTGTGCCTCATTGAAGACCATATATGTTGCATTGATCTGATCTGTTATACACTATGGAAGTATAGTGTATGGTTCTGCAGCCCGGACATCATTGGAAAGGCTAGATGTCATATAGGGACAAGGACTCAGAATATGTAGTGGGGCATTTCGCATTTGGCAGGAGTAAACAAGTGGGTATACAGATAATATTTACATGGGTCCCAGCTCATGTGGGAGTGGAAGGGAACGGGGCAGTTGATATACTGACTAAACAAGCACTAAGTAGTGGGGATGTTGATGTGGTAGTTTCAATGATACAGAGGAAAGTTGGGGAGGGGAGAATGGCAGGAAGGGACAGAAGAGAGGAGGCTATATTTACAAGATTAAGGGTGGGACACAGCCAGTTGAACAAGACCTTAAATGTGATAGGAAAGCATCCAACCGGAAAATGTGATTATTGCCAGGAAACAGACAGTGGTCCATGTATTCATAGTGTGGACATTGTTGGAGGGAAAGAGAGAGGATGAGATCTAGTATGAGGGAGAAGGGGATACAGGAAATTTGTTTAAAGAGTATATGGAGTAGAACGTCATTAGATATAGTGTCAAATATTTTATATTTTTAAGAGCAACAGGGCTGGCAGGTAGGATTTAGTTTCTGGTCCCACTCTCCAGTACAATAGGTGGCGGTAATTACCATAACGTTGGATGCCAACCACCGATAAACCCCACCGAAGAAGTCTAGCGCTGCACCCCCAAGGTAGTGTTGCGGTCTGCTAGATTGATAAAATAAATTGCTTCCTGCGGAACGCAAAGCGTTTGATGCATCTGGTGGGCATGAGGCGTAACACATGCTGTAAGTGCATCTTGGCGCCACTAGCACGTCGTCGAGCGCGCGGGTTTTATCTATATGTTGGTGCCCGAACGCATTGGGTATATAGCCTACTTTTAAATGTAACGATTCTAACCGTTGAGCCTCGCTATCTAACGACATAAATACAATGTACAACGATGAACAAGGTAAACACAAGTTGTAGACAAAACGAGACCATAATAAGCCAGCCACATCAATATATACTAAAATGACACATTTATTTTCACCCGTCCCGTTTGCTTTTACAGTATACATTAAATAAGCTATTGGCTGTCTCCAGCTAGCTTGCCTTTTGATTGTGGGTTAAAAACAGCTTATATATATATATATAGTAGACTAGACGTAACGTAGGAAATGTAAATCCTGTATGTACAAATTAGTATGATTTCTTAGGTTTGATGTGGTTAAGGTTAGCTACATAAGACAGGACGCGAACATCCTAGCCGCCCAAATGTTTTTCAAATCTCATCACGGAGAACTTTAGCTCGCTAATTAGCAACTTCAACTACTATACTTAGTACGTTTTTGCTCCTAACTAAGCCACCTAGCTGATGTTAGCCACATGAAATTAGAATTTGTAACATATCATACTTTTAGAAAATTCTAATCAAGTTGTATTGGTCACATACACATATTTAGCCGATGTTATTGCGGATGTAGCGAAATGCTTGTGTCCTAGCTCCAACAGTGCAGTAATATCTAACAATATGCAAGTAAAAAGGTCATTCAGACATGTATAATTATTAGGACGAGCAAATGTCGGAGTTGCACTGACTAGAATTCGTAACATATTGTACATCTTTCAAGTTCTTAACAAGTCATACAAATTGTAATTCGTAACATTATACGAAATGGATGATGGATATCCACAAATTAATACATACCATACGAAACGTAACATATCAAACTATATTTGATTTTCTCGGGTTATTTACAATAATGTGAAGTCCTCTGAGACCAGGTTGAGGTAGTTAGCAAACAAATCATAACTTCCCTGCTTCTCACTTGTCCTTGTTGTTCAGAGATAACAGTTGAACATGGGTTATTTAGTCATAACATGGCATTGTGCCATTTGAGTTGGTTACAAAGCTAACTTTTATTTGCTAAAACCTTAAACATCTTTCCACTCCAGGCACACAGACAGACGAAGGCCTTCCAGGTAGGCTAGTCTAAGAAGTCTTATTTGCAGGTGTCTGTGTACATAGCTACTAGCTACATGGTGTTAGTTACAGGGTGGTGAGGGTGAATTCAATTCTTAAACGTATTGCTAACTAGTTATCTAGCCTGTGATCATGACTCCGTTTCATTACATTTACACGTAAGAGTCATTGGATGAAGTCATTTTCTCTACGGGGGAGTTTCATTAAGATCCCAAATTATCGGTATGAACGTTAATACGCATCGCTTGCGGTACGTTTTGGGAAGCATAAGGACCGTTTTATATAATCAAGAAATATTGTAATAATAAAAAACGTTTGATACACACCTTAGGGTTAGTGTTCTCAGACAGCCATATCTACATGTGACAGCGCGTGTTTACGGAAGACTGAGTGCTAATTAGCTATCTAGCATGCTCCAAACACCTGTGTAATGGAAGAAGGCTCCCAAAACGTGTCATTGAAAAATACCGTCGGCGGCAAAAGTGAAATCTGGTTAAAACCGTGTATATGTTGCATTTGTGAAGTTATTTTGATGTCATATGAAAGTAAAGGGCTTTATGTTTCTAGATATCAGATTGAGAATCGATTCCTGTTTAGATGTTGTATATGGCTGTTTTGGCTCCCAAAGCCAGTCTACCTCAGTAAATAACATAAGGGCCCTGGACCTTAGGGAGTAACGGTTGGCTCTTTAAGAGTACATCTTGGACTAGCTAGTTGTAGCCAAATGACTTTCTACAAATTCTATCTAGCTAGCAACATTAGTAAAGCTCGCTGCACAGGCACATTGGCTACCTTACAACATGACATACTTTAACATTTCTGGGCATATAATTAAGAATGAGAAACTGGGTGGTTTGAGCCGTGAATGCTGACAGCCATGGAATATCAGACCATATACTATGAGTATGACAAAACATTTATTTTTAATGCTCTAATTATGTTGGTAACCAGTATATAATGGCAATAAGGCACCTCAAGAGTTTGTGAAATATGGCCAATATACCACGACTAAGGGCTGTGTCCAGGCACTCTGCATTGTGTACAAGAACAGCCCTTAGCCGTGGTATATAGGCAATATACCACACCTACTTGGGCCTTAATGCTTAATTCGAAGTACTGACATTTTATCATATAATAGCACATATAGCTTTCCAAGAACTCAACTCAAATTTAGCAGTGGTGGAAAAAGTACTCAATTGTCATACTTGAGTAAAAGTAAAGATACCTTAATAGAAAATGACTCAAGTCACCCAGTAAAATACTACTTGAGTAAAAGTATTTGGGTTTTAAATGTACTTAAGTATTAAAAGTAAATGGAAATACTTAAGTACATTTTAGCATCAGAAGTAAAAGTATAAATCATATCAAGTTCCTTATATTAAGCAAACCAGAAGGAACAATAAAAAATAAAAACATTTTTATTGACAGATAGCCAGGGGCACACGCCAACACTGAGACATCATTTCCAAACAGCATGTGTTTAGTGAGTCTGTCAGGTCAGAGGCAGTAGGGATGACCAGGGATGTTCTTTTGATAAGTGTGTGAATTGGACCATTTTCCTGTTACAATGTAATGAGTACTTTTGGGTATCGGAAAATGTGTGGAGTAAAAAGTACATTATTTTCTTTAGGAATGTAGTGAAGGAAAAGTAGAAGTTCCAAAAATATAAATAGTAAAGTACAGATACCCCAAAAACTACTTGAGTAGTACTTTAAAGTATTTTTACTGAAGTACTTTACACCACTGAAATTTAGACATTTATGGTTTTTATATATGTATATTTTTATATTTATTTATGGAGCTGTGAGGGGAACGGCACCTCAGTACCTCCAGGCTCTGATCAGGCCCTACACCCAAACAAGGGCACTGCGTTCATCCACCTCTGGCCTGCTCGCCTCCCTACCACTGAGGAAGTACAGTTCCCGCGCAGCCCAGTCAAAACTGTTCGCTGCTCTGGCCCCCCAATGGTGGAACAAGCTCCCTCACGATGCCAGGACAGCGGAGTCAATCACCACCTTCCGGAGACACCTGAAACCCCACCTCTTTCAGGAATACCTAGGATAGGATAAAGTAATCCTTCTCACCCCCCCCCCCTTAAAAGATTTAGATGCACTATTGTAAAGTGGCTGTTCCACTGGATGTCTTAAGGTGAACGCACCAATTTGTAAGTCGCTCTGGATAAGAGCGTCTGCTAAATGACTTAAATGTAAATGTAAATGGTCTGCTTACATATATTTTAGAGGGTATTTATGCAGAAAATTTGTATAAAACATATTACATTATTTTAGGTTGACAATAATGCTATTACAACATTTCTGATACTTTTGGTCATATAGTGTATGTGGACACCTGCTCTTCAAATCTCATTCCAAAATCATGGGCATTAATATGGAGTTTGTCCCCCTTTGCTGCTATAACAGCCACCACTCTTCTGGGAAGACTTTCCACTAGATGTTGGAACATTGCTGTGGGGATTTGCTTCCATTCAGCCACTAGAGCATTGGTGAGGTCAGGCACTGATGTTGAGAGATTAGGCCTGGCTCGCAGTTGGTGTTCCTTTTCATCCCAAATGTATTTGATGGAATTGAGGTCAGAGCTCTCTGCAGATCAGTCAAGTTTTTCCACACTGATCTCGACAAACCATTTCTGTATGGACCTCGCTTTGTGCACGGGGGCATTGTCATGCTGAAACAGGAAAGGGCCCTCCCCAAACTGTTGACACAAAGTTGGAAGCACAGAATCTTGTAGAATGTCATTGTATGCTGTAGAGGTAATATTCCCTTCACTGGAACTAAGGGGCCTAGCCTGAACCATCAAAAACAGCCACAGACCATTATTCCTCCTCCACCAAACTTTACAGTTGGCACTTTGCATTGGGGCAGGTAGCCTTCTCCTGGCATCCGCAAAACCCAGATTCGACTGTCGGATTGTGAAGCGTGATTCTTCACTCCAGAGAATGCTTTTCCACTGCCCCAGAGTCCAATGGCGGCTTTACACCACTCCAACCGAGACTTGGCATTGCGCATGGTGAACCCAAATTTGTCCACCGGACTGCCAGATGGTGAACTGTGATTCATTTTTACACGCTTCAGCACTCGGCAGTCCCATTCTGTGCGCTTGTGTGGCCTACCACTTTGCGGCTGAGCCGTTGTTGCTCCTAGACATTTCCACTTCACAATAACAGCACTTTCAGTTGACCGGTGCAGCTCTAGCAGTGCAAAAGCTTGAAGAACTGACTTGTTGGATAGGTGGAATCCTATGACGGTGCCACATTGAAAGTTTCTGAGCTTTTTGTCTATGGAGATTGCATGACTGTGTGCTCGATTTTAACACCTGTCAGCAACGGGTGTGGCTGAAATGGCAGAATCCACTAATTTGAAGGAGTCTCCAAATACTTTTGTCTATATAGTGTATATCACATGCCTTTTAATTTTTCTTGCTGGCTAATATGGCTGTCATTTTCAAACCATCCTGGAACTTTGAGCGGTTTATGACACTACTGTTCAAAAGTTTGGGGTCCTTGTTTTTGAAAGAAAATATATTTTTTTGTCCATTTAAAATAACATAAAATTGATCAGAAATACAGTGTAGACACATTTTTAATGTTGTAAATGACTATTGTAGCTGGAAACGGCAGTTTTTTATGGAATATCAACATAGGCGTACAGAGGCCCGTTATCAGAAACCATCAGTCCTGTGTTCCAATGGCACGTTGTGTTAGCTAATCCATCATTTTACAAGGCTAATTGATCATTAGAAAACCCTTTTGCAATTATGTTAGCGCAGATGAAAACTCGTACTAATTAACGAAGCAATAAAACTGGCCGCCTTTAGACTAGTTGAGTATCTGGATCATCAGCATTTGTGAGTTCGATTACAGGCTCGAAATGTCCAGGAATCTCGTCAGTCTATTCTCGTTCTGAGAAATGAAGGCTATTCCATGTGAGAAATTGCAAAGAAACTGAAGATCTCATACAGCGCTGTGTACTACAGCTAACCGATCGCTGCAGCTGTATATAGTCCATCTGTAAATAGCCCACCCAATCTATCTACCTCATCCCCATACTGTTTTTATTCTATTTACTTATCTGCTCTTTTGCACACCAGTATCTCTTCTTGCACATCATCTGCTAAATTGTAAGTATTCGCTCCTATGGCCTATTATTGCCTACCTCCTCATGCCTTTTGCACACACTGTATATATACTTTCTTTTTTCTACTGTGTCATTGATTTGTTTATTGTGTTAATGGCTTGTTTATTGTTTACTCCATGTGTAACTCTGTGTCACACTGCTTTGCTTTATCTTGGCCAGGTCGCAGTTGCAAATGAGAACTTGTTCTCAACTAGCCTACCTGGTTAAATAAAGGTGAAAAAAAACCTACTCCCTTCACAGAACAGCGCAAACTTCCCCCAACCCAGAATAGAAAGTCCTCAACTGGCAGCTTCATTAAAGATGACCTGCAAAACACTAGTCTCAATGTCAACAGTGAAGAGGAGACTCCGGGCTGCTGGCCTTCTTGGCAGAGTTGCAAAGAAAAAGCCATATTTCAGACTGGCCAATAAAAATAAAAGCTTAAGATGGGCAAAAGAACACAGACACTGGACAAAGGAAGACTAGAAAAGAGTGTTAGGGACAGACCATTCTAAGTTGGAGGTGTTCGGATCTCGAAAAAACATTCGTGAGATGCAGAAAAAATGAAAAGATGCTGGAGAAGTGCTTGACGCCACCTGTCAAGCATGGTGGAGGCAATGTGATGGTCTGGGGATGGTGAAGTGGGTTATTTGTACAGGGTAAAAGGGATCTTGAAGAAGGAAGGCTATCACTCCATTTTGCAACTCCCTGTGGACGGCGCTTAATTGGAGCCAATTTCCTCCTACAACAGGACAATGACCGAAAGTACAGCTCCAAACTATGCGAGAACTATTTAGGGAAGAAGCTGTCAGCTGGTATTCTGTCTATAATGGAGTGGTCAGCTATGCTATATGGAATTTGCTGTGCTACCTGGAACCAGTGCCCCTAGGAAGAAAAAAATCACTCATGGAATAATTGTTGGAATGTCCCGCAGCCACAGTAGTGCAAATATGTGGTAGCACAAAGAAAGGAAAATGGACTGCTTATAAAGTAGCTAGGATTCATAGGCCCAATCTTAAAAATAAAATGTTCTGGTGCTCCTAAACCCTGTATGTTGTTATTGCTGGCAATTCTTATAATTTAAAGGGGCTTGCAGCAGTAGTAACTACATCACTTTTTGGACTTAAATTAATGATGTAACCCCATTGATTATTGAAGAATATCACTTTTAAATGCCCCATGAGCTTAGTTTAACTGTCGTACCACATCAGAAGCCAAAATATAACATAAGGTTTGTAAACAAGCTAAATGTAAACAAACACTATATAGCCTCAAAACATGGTTCAAACTGTCATTTTGATATCATGGATGCATCCGTCTATGAATTTGAGTGTGGTTACGTTTCTCCAGCCGCATCCTTCCACCTTTTACAGAAACAGTGGTGCGGATAAATGCTTTATTGTTTCAACTGCGGATTGCCACATTAATACCTCAAATATTTTTCATTGTGCTCCTACATCTTTTTACTTAGAGCACATTTGCTCCTTGTAAAAAATGTCACTGTAGAGCCCTGCATAATCAATAGAAATGTAACTTATTGCTGTCTGTCAGATACTCACATTTATTGGCTGCAATTTAGGTATTTTGATGTTATGTTCAGCAGGTGTAGACTAGCCTATAATATAACAGTAAGATTCTGCCCTTTGGTGTTGAAATTGTGCTGACATCATCCTGGTCCCCTCTCTCTTTATGATCCTGAATGTGTGTGTGTGTGTGTCTCTCTCTCTCCGCCACCATACCTGCACTGCCTTCAGATGGAGAGGTATGTAGGATGCACAGAAAGCAGTTAAAACAGTATCTCCAAAAATAGTGTTGCTATCACTGTGCCATGCCAATGATGATGAAGTGTCATCAGATTGTTTTCTCCATATGTAAGCTACTGTAAACCCTACACTCAGACATACAGTAGCACAAAGCACACCTTTTTAATAAGGAATCTATCCCCCTCCCTCTCCTCTCCCCCTCTCTACTTCTCCTTCCTCTACAACCCTCCCTCTCCTCTCACATTCGTTCTCATCTCCCTCCTCTCTGTCCTCTGTTCTGTCTAGTTCTCCAGCCTGGCTAAAGATCAATTGGGGAACTTAAATCTGGAGAGTTTCATCAGGGAGTTTCCCCAGAACAGATACAACTTTTCCTCTCATCAGGGCACAGGATTGATCTCAGGAAACTTCTGTTACTCCTCCCCTCTCCCAGAACACCACTACCTGGCCACACCCACCAGCTGGACCTCTGACCGCCCCCCACGACCCAAGAGCCCCTGGGGCTGCCTAGACCCCTACACCTCTGAGGTAATTTAGCTACGGCCTAAAGCCACATTTATTTCTTAAGGAAGTAAACACAGAAAGACCCAATTGGCTTCACAAAATTGCGACCCTGTGTAGTTGCGTCAAGCTACAAATTGCGGGGTTGCACATGTCTACATATTTTTGCTACGCAAGTATGCAGAACAGCCATTTTGTGTAGTTGTGTTATTGCGTTGCGTACTTGTGTAAGTTCACAATTAGGCTTTAGGCACAGCGTAGGGTTGCACATTTTGGGGAATATTCAGAGGTGGAAACTTTCCGTGGGAATTAACGGGAATACAGTTGAAGTCAGAAGTTTACATTCACTTAGGTTGGAGTCATTAAAACTCATTTTTCAACCACTCCACAAATTTCTTGTTAACAAACTATAGTTTTGGCAAGTCTGTTAGGATATCTACTTTGTGCATGACACAAGTAATTTTTCCAACAATTGTTTACAGACAGATTATTTCACTTATAATTCACTGTATCACAATTCCAGTGGGTCAGAAGTTTACATACTGAGTTGACTGCCTTTAAACAGCTTGGAAAAATCCATAAAATTATGTCATGGCCTTAGAAGCTTCTAATAGGCTAATTGACATAATTTGAGTCAACTGGAGGTGTACCTGTGGATGTATTTCAAGGCAGCTTCATTGTGTGGTGCTCTTATTCTTCACTTTGCTTGGTGAGGTAGATTGCTGCTATAACTTGAACCACATACAGTGGGGCAAAAAAGTATTTAGTCAGCCACCAATTGTGTAAGTTCTCCCACTTAAAAAGATGAGGCCTGTAATTTCCATCATAGGTACACTTCAACTATGACAGACAAAATGAGAAGGAAAAAAATCCAGAAAATCGCATTGCAGAATTTTTAATTAATTGCTCATCGGCAATGTAGAGATGTGTCTGTTGTCCCTTGTTTCTGCTTTTGTAGAATACTGGTTGAGGGGTGGAGATGATGGAGTTAATTATTCCTTGCCCACGAACATTTGACCACCCATCAGAGATGATTGCAATACAGTCTTCTTTCTCTATGATTTGCTTTACCTTCACTTGAACTCTGTTGAACTCTGTATCCAGCAAAATAGTAGATAAAGCATGTCTGGTTGGAGGGGTGTATGTTGGGCAAGGAACATTCAGAAATCTCTTCCAATACACACTGCCTGTGAACATCAGAGGTGAACCAGTTGCATACACAGCTCGAGCAAGACATTCATCAGCATTTCTCTGACGACGTTCCTCCATTGAGTCAGAAAAACTTCAGATTCCCCGAGGACCATGAGCTGTTGCTATCGATAAGGTGTCTGGTTCTTCATTTTCATCACAAATAGAAGTACAGGGACTTTTGTCAGAGGTTGCTTGTTGTGAGCAGAGGGAACTTTATGCACTTGGCCAGATGATTCTGCATCTTTGTTGCATTCTTCACATAGGATTTTGCACAGTATTTGCGAATGTACACAACTTTTACTACTTAGCAAAAAAAGCATGTATGTCATATATATACTCACCTCACCCAGTATTGTAATCAAAACGTACCAGAAAGCATGTGGTCCTTGGCTCAGACAGTGTAGTAGTGTGAGCTCAATAGCATCTCATTAGTGTGCAAGATCTTGAGAATCAGCTGTACTTGTGATGGGAGAGTGCACTGCACATGTGATGGAAGAATGCACTGTGCCTGCAGAGGGTGGCAATTCCATTGAATTGGGGATAGTTTAACCAAAATATGCCACAAGATTTAGAATTGCCTTGTGTATCCCACAAAAAGGGTTCACTGTTATAAGCTATTTTTTAAATAAATGTAAGCGTCCCACCTGGCCAACATTCGGTGAAATTGCAGAGCACCAAATTCAAAATACAGAAATAGTCATAATAAACTTTCATAAAAATACAAGTGTTATACATCGGCTTAAATATTAACTTCTTGTTAATCCAGCCGCTTTGTCAGATTTCAAAAAGGCTTTATATGCAACAGCATACCATGCGATTATCTGAGGACGGCGCCCCGCTTACAAAAGCATACAAACATTTTACAACCAAGTAAAGGAATTACAAAAGTCAGAAATGGCGATAAAATTAATCACTTACCTTTGAAGATCATCTTCTGGTGCAGTCACAAGAGTCCCAGCTACACAAATGTTTTTGTTCAATAAAGACCCTCTTTATATCCAAAAAAACTCAGTTTTGTTGGCGCGTTTTGTTCAGTAATCCACTGGCTCAAAGGCGATCAAAACATGCAGACGGAATACATCCTAATAGTACCGGTAAAGTTCGTTGATACATGTCAAACAATATTTATAATTATTCCTCAGATTGTCTATTTTCGAAATAATCGATAATATTTAAATCGGACAATAGCGTATTCATTAGAAAGGAAAAACAACGAAGGTCACGCACACAAACCAGCTCTACTTGATTCTACAGTCCACATACAAAATGGTCTCATTCTTCTTAAATTTTCAGAAATCAAGTCTGAAACAATGTCTAAAGACTGTTGACATCTGTTGGAAGTTATAGGAACTGCAATCTAGGTCCTAACCATTTAGATACTCTATAGGCATTCAATTGAAAACTACCCACATCAAAAAATCCCACTGGATGGATGGATTTTCCTCAGGTTTTCGCCTGCCATACCAGTTCTGTTATACTCACAGACATTATTTTAACAGTTTTAGAAACTTTAGTGTTTCCTATCCAATACTACCATGCATATGCATATCCTAGCTTCTGGGCAGGCAGTTTACTTTGGGCACGTTTGTCATCAAAACTCAAATACTGCCCCCTACCCAAGAAAGGTTAAGCAAAATTCCCGAAATTCCCGGGCTTAACTTCCCATGGAAAATTTCCAGGAAATTTCCCAACCCTTTGCAACCCTGTACACAGGGAGAGAACAGTGGTATTAAGAGCCCACATTGGCTCCTGTGCTGAGTTGTTAATGGAGTTAGATTTTGCTGTTGAAAATCCAAAACGTAGATTTCAAGTGTCTAAGGTGAAACGTGATATATGGTCTAAAAATAGGCAGCTTTCAGGGCTTTCTCATGATGCCATCATAACTATTTACAACGCCTCTGTTGATTGAGCTACATATTATAAACTCAGCAAAAAAAGAAACGTCCTCTCACTGTCAACTGCGTTTAGTTTCAGCAAACTTACAAACATGTGTAAATATTTGTATGAACATACGATTCAACAACTGAGACATAAACTGAACAAGTTCCACAGACATGTGACTAACAGAAATTGAATAATGTGTCCCTGAACAAAGGGGGGTCAAAATCAAAAGTAACAGAGAGTATCTGTTGTGGCCACCAGCTGCATTAAGTACTGCAGTCCATCTCCTCCTCATGGACTGCACCAGATTTGCCAGTTCTTGCTGTGAGATGTTACACCACTCTTATACCAAGGCACCTGCAAGTTCCCGGACATTTCTGTGGGAAATGGCCCTAGCCCTCACCCTCCGATCCAACAGGTCCCAGACTTGCTCAATGGGATTGAGATCCTGGCTCTTTGCTGGTCATGGCAGAACACTGACATTCCTGTCTTACAGGAAATCACGCACGAACGAGCAGTATGGCTGGTGGCATTGTCATGCTGGAGGGTCATGTCAGGATGAGCCTGCAGGAAGGGTACCACATGAGGGAGGAGGATGTCTTCCCTGGAATGCACAGTTTTGAGATTGCCTGCAATGACAACAAGCTCAGTCTAATGATGCTGTAACACACTGCCCCAGACCATGACGGACCCTCCACCTCCAAATCGATCCCGCTTCAGAGTCCAGACCTCGGTGTAATGCTCATTCCTTCGACGATAAATGTGAAATCGACCATCACCCATGGTGAGACAAAGCTGCGACTCGTCAGTGAAGAGCACTTTTTGCCAGTCCTGTTTGGTCCAGCGACTGTGGGTTTGTGCCCATAGGCGACGTTGCTTGTTGCCTGTGATGTCTGGTGAGGACCTGCCTTACAACAGGCCTACAAGCCCTCAGTCCAGCCTCTCTCAGCCTATTGCAGACAGTCTGAGTACTGATGGAGGGATTGTGCATTCCTGGTGTAACTCGGGTAGTTGTTATTGCCGTCCTGTTCCTGTCCCGCAGGTGTGATGTTCAGATGTACCGATCCTGTGCAGGTGTTACACGTGGTCTGTCCTATCTCCCTGTAGCGCTGTCTTAGGCGTCTCGCAGTATGGATATTGCAATTTATTGCCCTGGCCACATCTGCAGTCCTCATGCCTCCTTGCAGCATGCCTATTGCACGTTCACTCAGATGAGCAGGGACCCTGGGAATCTTTCTTTTGTTTTCCAGAGTCAGTAGAAAGGCCTCTTTAGTGTCCTAAGTTTTCATAACTGTGACCTTAACCTCTTTGGTACCAGTGGGACGGTAGCGTCCCACCTCGACAACAGCCAGTGAAATTGCAGGGCGCCAAATTCAAAACAGAAATCCCATAATTAAAATTCCTCAAACATACAAGTATTATACACCATTTTAAAGATACATTTCTTGTAAATTCAACCACAGTGTCCAATTTCAAAAAGGCTTTACTGCGAAAGCACACCATGCGATTATGTTAGGTCAGCGCCTAGTCACAGAAAACCATACAGCCATTTTCCAGCCAAGGAGATGGCTCACAATGTCAGAAATAGCGATTAAATTAATCACTTACCTTTGATCTTCATCAGATGGCACTCTCAGGACTCCATATTAGACGACAAATGTGTGTTTTGTTTGATAAAGTTCATCTTTATGTCCAAAAACATAATTTGAAATTGGTGCGTTATGTTCAGAAATTCATTGTCTCCAACAAACATCTGGTGAAAGGGCAGAGAGCCACATCAAATTACAGAAATACTCATTATAAATGTTGATGAAAATACTGTTATACTGTTATATACTTCTCCTTAATGCAACCGCTGTGTTAGATTTCAAAAAAACTTTATGGAAAAAGCAAACCATGCAATAATCTTAGTACAGCTTTCAGACAACAAAGCAGCCAAAAAGATATCCGCCATATTGGGCAGTCAACATTAGTCTTCATCAGAATGCACACCCAGGAATCGCAGTTCCACAATAAATGTTTGTTTTGTTCGATAATGTCCATCATTTATGTCCAAATAGCTTCTTTTGTTAGGGCGTTTGGTAAACAAATCCAAAAACGCGTTCAGGTCCCGCCGAACATCGGACGAAAAGTTCAGAAAGTTCCTTTACAGCCCGTAGAAACTTGTCAAACTAAGTATGGAATCAATCTTTAGGATGTTTTTAACATAAATCATCAATAAGGTTCCAACCGGAGAATTCCATTGTCTGTCGAAAAGCAATGGAACGAGAGCTAACTCTCTCCTGACCGCACCTCAGAGCCTGTGGCACTCTGCCAGACACCTGGCTCAAACAGCCCTTATGAGCCCCCACTTCACAGTAGACTCCTCAAACAAAGTTCTAAAGACTGTTGACATCTAGTGGAAGCCTTAGGAAGTGCAACATAACCAATATCTCACTGTATCTACAATGGGGGCTAAGTAAAAAAATAAAAAAACTTCAAGCCTCAGATTTCCCACTTCCTGGTTGGATTTTTCTCAGGTTTTCGCCAACCATATGAGTTCTGTTATACTCACAGGCATCATTCAAACAGTTTTAGAAACTTCAGAGTGTTTTCTATCCAATACTACTAATAATATGCATATATTAACATCTGGGACAGAGTAGCAGGCAGTTTACTCTGGGCACCTTATTCATCCAAGCTACTCAATACTGCCCCCCTGTCACCAAGAAGTTAATGCAACCGCTGTGTCGGATTTCAAAAAGGCTTTACGGCAAAAGCACACCATGCGATTATGTTAGGTCAGCGCCTAGCCACAGAGAACCATACAGCCATTTTCCAACCAAGGAGAGGTGTCACAAAAGTCAGAAATAGCGTTAAAATTAATCACTTACCTTTTGATGATCCTCATCTGATGGCACTCCCAGGTCTCCATGTTAGACAATAAATGTTAGTTTTGTTCGATAAAGTTAATCTTTATGTCCAAATACCTCCTTTTTGTTCGCGCGTTCAGCCCAGTAATCCAAATTCATGAGGCGCGGGCACTAAGTCCAGACGAAAAGTCAAAAAAGTTCCATTACAGTTTGTAGAAACATGTCAAACGATGTATAGAATCAATCTTTAGGATGTTTTTATCATAAATAATATTCCAACCGGACAATTCCTTTGTCATTAGAAATTAAAGGGAACGGAGCTCGTGCTCACGACTCTGCGCGTGACTAAACTAAAGGCTTTCAGCCAGACCCCTGGTTGAAACAGCTCTTATTCGCTCCCCTTTCACAATAGAAGCCTGAAACAACGTTCTAAAGACCATTGACATCTAGTTGACATCTAGTGGAAGCCTTAGGAAGTGCAATCTGACCCCATTTACACTGTATATTGGATAGTCAATCAGTTGAAAAACTACAAACCTCAGATTTCCCACTTCCTGGTTGGATTTGTCTCTGATTTGTCTTTGAGTATAACAGAACTCATATGGCAGGCTTTCGCCTCAAAGACATCATTCAAACAGTTTTAGAAACTTCAGAGTATTTTATATACAAATATACTGATAATATGCATATCCTAGCCTATGGGCCTGAGTAGCGGGCAGTTTACTCTGGGCACGCTTTTCATCCGGACGTGAAAATACTGCCCCTTACCCCAAATAAGTTAATTGCCTACCGTCTGTAAGCTGTTAGTGTCTTAACGACCGTTCCATAGGTGCTTGTTCATTAACAGTGTTAAAACCCTTTACAATGAAGATCTGTGAAGTTATTTTGATTTTTACGAATTATCTTTGAAAGACGGGGTCCTGAAAAAGGGACGTTTTCTTTGTTTGCTGAGTTTATTTTATGTAAGCAGTGAGTACAGTATATTCTCTTTTATGCAAGTAGTGAGTTACAGTGTAATCTGTTTGTCTTTGCTTTATGTTGGTTTGTCATGTGGTCAACCCCTGCAGGACCAGGACAGGGAGTATGTAGGCTTTGCTACTCTGCCCAACCAGGTACACAGGAAGTCAGTAAAGAAGGGATTTGAGTTCACTCTGATGGTGGTAGGTGAGGACAGGGGAAGGGCTGTTAGGGAGTTGTAGTTTGTTCACTTTCATGACAATGTTTCCACTAAGCAGGATCTCTTGCGCTCTATCTCCCTCATTCTCTTCATCATTCTCTCTCTCCCTCTCTCTCTTTCTCTAGGAGAGTCTGGTCTGGGTAAATCTACACTAGTCAACAGTCTGTTCCTTACAGACCTCTACAAGGACAGGAAGGTGCTGAATGCAGAGGGTGAGAGTGATTTCTCAATGAGTCTATTACTGTTGATATTGTACTTCTGCAACATCAAGTTGTATCCTGTGGAGTGGTTTTTCTCTACTGTACCTACCCAACCCTGATCTACAAGATTGATTTTATACAACCTCTGATCTTCTGTGTATGTGTGCATCTGTGTGTTGTCCAGAGAGGCTGGCTCAGACTGTGGGCATAACTAAGAACACAGTGTGCATCGAGGAGAAGGGAGTGAAGCTCAAACTCAACATAGTGGACACACAAGGCTATGGAGATACCATCAATAATACAGACAGGTATATAGGTATTTACCGGTACATGTAGGTTCATAAAGATGCTAAATAGTAATAAGCTTAGCCTAGTCTCAAAATGACATGGTGTGCTCATGAAAAAGTCCTCCCCAGAGCCATTGTGAGTGTGTGTGTCATGGGAGCTGTGCTTACACACACTTCTGTCCTGTGTGCTGCTGTAGCTATAAGTGTGTTTCAGACTACATTGACCATCAGTTTGAGCAGTACCGCAGGGATGAAATCGGCCTGAACAGAAAGAACATCCAGGATAACAGAGTCCACTGCTGCCTCTACTTCATCTCTCCCTTCGGACATGGGTACCAGACTACACACACACTCATACTACACACTCACCCTATGCAAACGTTACACACTGTGTGTCTGTGTGTGTCGTCAGTCTGCGGCCATTGGATATAGAGTGTATGAGGGCTCTGCAGGACAAGGTCAACATCATCCCTGTTGTGGCCAAATCTGATGGTCTCACTTATGATGAGGTTAAGAAGAAGAAGAGCAGGGTAAATAAGATAGTTTTCCAGACCCTAGTTAGAGTGACATGTCTCAAGCTATCACCTTTCCCACCAGTTGTTTATTTCACCGTGCAGATATTTTATAACTCCCCCTCACTCCCCCTCTCTCTCGCTTCCCCTTTCTTGCCTTCTATATCTCCCCTTCCCCCTATCCCGCTCCCCTATCCCTTGTATTCTCCCTCCCTTTTTCTCTACTTCACTCTCCCCGTCCCTCCCCCATCTCCCTCCCCTATACAGATCCTAAGTGAGATAGATAAGTACAGGTTAAAGATCTACCAGTTCCCAGACTGTGACTCTGATGAGGACGAGGAGTTCAGGAGGCAGGACATGGAGCTCAAGGTGAAAACGGAGAGACGGATGATGATGACAATAATAACAGCTTTGTCAGCAAAATGTTGGTTAAAACCATTTGAATTCAAACACTTTTTGACAGCACACCCTTTGATTTGAACAAAACCTTTCATACATATTTGCCCATTGTAGAAGTGCTCAGAAAGGGACTTTTTGGACCTGTATGCCAAAACATTCAAGAGATAAAGGTGCTCAAAGTTGACCTATTTAGTATCCCCCACTGTACAATGAGACATCCATGTCTTCATTACTGGAAAATATAAATGGTTGAGATTTATATCATTTAAAAGCCTATAAACAGGGTTGTCAAACTGTTTCTTTTCTTAAAAATATATATATTTTTTTACTTTTAACGTCAATTATCAAAAAAAAATCTAATCTCATATTTAGCAATGGTATTGCGGGTGTCGTGAAATGCTTGTGTCCCTAGCTCCAACACTGCAGTAATATCTAACAATACACACATCTAAAAAGTAAAATAATGTAATTAAGAAATATTAGGACAAGCAATGTCAGAGTTGTGTGTGTATATATATTGTTAGGTTCTGAACAAATCAAGTAAAATCTCAGACGTCTAGAAAAAGCTAAAACTGTGTTAATTCAACCCACTGGGTGCTTCTGCTGCGAACACAACATACAAGTCACAAAATAACATATTTATACCGTCTGACTAGGCAGTCACCTCCTTTTATGTGTAAGATAAACAATTCTCAGTCTGTTCCTCTAACTGGTATTGTCATGGTCTGCCTAAATCTAGGCGTGGAAGTGTGTGCATATGGGATAGGACTGTAGTCAGATGGTCTTCAGGGTGGACCCCCATGGCCCCCCTCCCAGCAGTGTCTTCTCTCTTTAACTGTTGACTTATCTTGAGTTGAGTTCCACATCCCTCATTGTCCTAGTTCCACAGCAGCTTGCCTGCCTTGTCAGGAACTGAAACCAGACTGCTACCCTTTGGTCCTTCCTTTAGAAATATTAATATTCAGCAATAACATGTTTGAACAGAATATGAACTTTCTGTACTTCCCCCTGTCTCACTCAGTAACTTTCTATACACAAAGTTCTTATTCACCCTTCATTGACCTCCAACATATACAGTACCAGTCAAAAGTTTTGACACACCTACTCATTCAAGGGTTTTTATTTTTATTATTTTCTACATTTGTAGAATAATAGTGAAGACCATCAACTATGAAATAACACATATGGAATCATGTAGTAACCAAAAAAGTGTTTAACAAAACCAAAATATATGAGATTCTTCAAAGTTGCCACCCTTTGCCTTGATGATAGCTTCGCACACTCTTGGCATTCTCTCAAACAGCTTCATGAGGTTGTCACCTGGAATGCATTTCAATTAGCACGTGTGCCATGTTAATTTGTGGAATCTCTTTCCTCAATGTGTTTGAGCCAATCAGTTGTGTTGTGACAAGGTAGGGGTGGTATACAGAAGATAGCCCTATTTGGTAAAAGACCAAGTCAATATTATTGCCCGAACAGCTCAAATTAGCAAAGATTACTTTAAGACATGAAGGTCAGTCAGAACTTTGAACGTTTCTTCAAGTGCAGTCTTAAAAACCATAATGCGCTATGATGAAACTGCCGCTCATGAGGACCGCCACAGGAAATGAAGACCCTGCTGCAGAGGATAAGTTCATTAGAAATACCAGCCTTGGAAATTGCAGCCCAAATAAATGCTTGGAAACATCAACATCAACTGTTCAGAGGAGACTACGTGAATCAGGCCTTCATGGTTGAATTGCTGCAAAGAAACCACTACTAAAGGACACCAATAAGAAGAAGAGACTTGCTTGGGCCAAGAAACACGAGCAATGGACATTAGACCGGTGGAAATCTGTCCTTTGGTTTGATGGTTCCAACCGCTGTATCTTTGTGAGACGCAGAGTAGGTGAACGGATGATCTCTACATGTGTGGTTCCCACCGTAAAGCATGGAGGAGGAAGTGTGATGGTGTGTGGGTGCTTTCCTGGTGACACTGTCAGTGACTTATTTAGAATTGAAGGCACACTTAACCAACATGGTTACCACAGCATTCTGCAGTGATACACCATCCCATCTAGTTTGGGCTTAATGTGACTATAATTTGTTTTTCAACATGACAATGACCTAACACACCTCCAGGCTTTGTAAGGACTATTTGACCAAGAAGGAGAGTGATGGAGTGCTGCATCAGATGACCTGGCCTCCACAATCCCCCGACCTCAACCCAATTGAGATGGTTAGGGATGAGTTGGACCGCAGAGTGAAGGAAAAGCAGCCAACAAGTGCTCAGCATATGTGGGAACTCCTTCAAGACTTTTGGAAAAGCATTCCAGATTAAGCTGGTTGAGAGAAGGCCAAGACTGTGCAAAACTGTCAAGGCAAGGAAGAATATATTTTGATTTAACACGTTTTTTGGTTACTACTAGGGGTGCACGATAAATCGGTGAACATATCGATATTAGCTAAAAATGCCAACACCGGTATCGGCCCGAAGTCTAGTTTAACGGCAATATGCAAAACCAATGTCGAAGCTGACATGCATACCTATATAATTACATGACGTAATGAAGTCATGTAAAGTTTTGCGCTACACAAGCAACACTGCATTCCTAACCTAGCCCACAATATCTGCTGTGTGGAACGAGCAGTCAACAAGTCGAACAGTCATTTGAAAGAGTAAGAACATTTCAGCGAGACAACTCAGGCGAAATACATTAATGCCAAGATAATGGACTTCTTTGCCCTTGACAATCAACCGTTCTCTGTCGTGGGTGATGTTGGCTTTAGCGACTGGTCGAGCACCAGTACACACTACCAAGTGAGCTATTTTTCAGATGTTGCCCTACCGGAGTTGCACAGTAATAGTGTCACTGCTATTAGCTTCACGACATACTATGGAATGCCGTTTGGGTCTTTTCGTGTCAAAAAAGATACACGTCAAATAAGCTTTTAATTTGACATGTCAAATAACACAGTTCTATTATAGAATGTGTGTTCAGAATTTGCACGTGCAAGCCAAGCGCCACCACTACTATCAGTAGCACTGTCAAAGCTGTACAAAAAGGTCTGCAAACACCGGCCACAAACAATGTGTTTACAATAAAGCCTTATTTGTTCGATCGCAGCTTCTAGCGAGCTAGCTAGCTTTAGCTTGGTACCTAGCAAGCACCAACTCAACCAGCCTGAAAACAATGACCAGTAGGAACTGCAGTCATTTTCATTATTCTTGGCAATGATTTAGGAATCCTTGTGAGGTAAGTATTAGCTAGGTAGCCAGTTGTTGTTCGCCTATTGAAATTGAACTTCAGTTAATGAAAATAAATAGCTAGCCAGCTACTAAACCCTTTTGCCCAAAAGCTAATGTTATAAGCAGCCAGCTAGCTTCATCTGGCTAGTGAGGCTCGACCGAACTGGGTTATGTGTTGTGAAGGATTAGGGCACAATAGTGTAATTTGCGGTTTTCCTTCAAAATAAAAGTATCTCTTAGACAGTGATGCAGAAGGTTACAATTGGTGGAATCATGCCGTATTTAGACTAGATAATGTTAAACAAGGTTGAAATGTGAAGCAATGAAATGGGGTATCGGTCTACTCGCTGACACCCGCAGAACACAACTGTGAAGAGTTTACGCAAGTCTTGGCGTTGTAGCTCTTATCTCGTGACTGTGAAATCACCTCCCTTGTCAGGCTATTGTGTGTGTGTTGACATTCATATTGCACTGTACAGCTTTACCTAAGGATTGGGGATAAGTGAAATGGGGTATCAGTTTATCAATACCCAAGCAATTATTATTAATTTTTTCTCCCAACATCCTCAGAGTTATCAGACTCAAACATCCACGCAGTATTGTTTTTCCTTGGGAATAGTGTTCAATACACATAGTGCCTTGCAAAAGTATTCATCCCCCTTGGTGTTTTTCCTATTTTGTTGCATTACAACCTGTAATTTAAATGGATATTTATTTGGATTTCATGTAATAGACATACACAAAATATTCAAAATTGGTGAAGTGAAATGAAAAATATAAACTGAAAAGTGGTGCGTGCATATGTATTCACCCCCTTTGCTATGAAGCCCTATTTAACCAATTACCTTCAGAAGTCACATAATAAGTTAAAGGCCACCTGTGTGCAATCTAAGTGTCACATGATCTCAGTATATATACACCTGTTCTGAAGGCCTCAGAGTCTGTGACACCACCAAGCAAGGGGCACCACCAAGCAAGCAGCACCATGAAGACCAAGGAGCTCTCCAAACAGGTCAGGGACAAAGTTGTGGAGAAGTACAGATCAGGGTTGTGTTATAAAAAAATATCAAACTTTGAACATCCCACATAGCACCATTAAATCCACTATTAAAAAATGGAAAGAATATGGCACCACAACAAACTGGCCAAGAGAGGGCCGCCCACCAAAACTCACGGACCAGGCAAGGAGGGCATTAAATCAGAGAGGCAACAAAGGTAACTCTGAATTAGCTGCAAAGCTCTACAACGGAGATTGGAGTATCTGTCCATAGGACCACTTTAAGCTGTACTCTCCACAGAACTGGGCTTTACGGAAGAGTGGCCATAAAAAAGCCATTGCTTAAAGACAAAAATAAGCAAACACGTTGGGTGTTTGCCAACAGGCATGTGGGAGACTCTCCAAACATATGGAAGAAAGTACTTTGGTCAGATGAGACTAAAATAGAGTTTTTTGCCATCAAGGAAAACGCTATGTCTGGCACAAACCCAACCTCTCATCACCCCTAGAACAACATCCCCACAGTGAAGCATGGGGGTGGCAGCATCATGCTGCCGGGATGTTTTTCACCGGCAGGGACTGGAAACTGGTCAATTGAAGGAATGATGGATGGCGCTAAATACAGGGAAATTCTTGAGGGACATCTGTTTGTCTTCCAGAGGTTTGAGACTGGGACGGAGGTTCACCTTCCAGCAGGACAATGACCCTTAGCATACTGCTAAAGCAACACTTGAGTGGTTTAAGGGGAAACATTAAATGTCTTGGAACATTAAATGTCTTGGAATGGCCTAGTCAAAGCCCAGACCTCAATCCAATTGAAAGATTTCTGTACACCAGCGGAACCCATCTAACTTAAATGAGCTGGGGCAGTTTTGCCTTGAAGAATGGGCAAAAATCCCAGTGGCTAGATGTGCCAAGCTTATAGAGACATACCCCAAGAAAGAGACTTGCAGCTGTAATTACTACAAAAGGTGGCTCTCCACAAAGTAATGACTTTGGGGGGGTGAATAGTTATGCACGCTCAAGTTTTCAGTTTTTTTTGTCTTATTTCTTGTTTGTTTCACAATAACTATTTATTTTTCATCTTCAAAGTGGTAGTAGGCATGTTGTGTAATTCAAATGATACAACCCCCCCCAAAATCTATTTTAATTCCAGGTTGTAAAATTCCAAAGAGGTGAATCATTTCATAAGCCACTGTAGGTTGACAAATGTGGCTCAATTCAGTTGTTTCAGAGTCCCGCAATAAGAGCTACGATGCTAATGTTCTCTGGGTGTCACGGAGTAGACTGATACCCCATGTCATTTATTCACAATCCATAGGTAAGGCTGTGCAGTGAAATAAGTATGCTCCCAATACAATTCTAAAGTATAATACATCCAGTGTGATTTCAACAGATATTTTGTCAAATTAACTAATTATTGTATTTTGTTGATTTTTATATAACATTCCAACCTTGTTTAGCATGATCTATTCAATTATGGCATAATTCTACGATTTGTATTAATTTGCATCACTGTCAGTGACATACGTTTATTTTGAAGGCTAACCGCGAAGTCCACTATTGTGGCTAATCCTTATTGTGGCTAGCTTCACATAGATGGGTCTGACCATTAGTCAAATAAGAACTGTTTTATAAATTAGGGTTATTTTAGATTATGATGTGCTGGGTCATCGGTTAGTTGGGCAAATTGAGGTAATATGTACATGTAGGCATGGTTAAAGGGACTATGTATAGATGAAAAACAGAGTAGCAGCAGCATAAAAGAGGAGTTGGGGGGAACAATGCAAATCGTCCGGGTAGCCATTTGATTACCTGTTCAGGAGTCTTATGGCTTGGGGGTAAAAGCTGTTGAGAAGCCTTTTTGTCCTAGACTTGGCACTCTGGTACCGCTTGCCATGCGGTAGTAGAGAGAACAGTCTGTGGCTGGGGTCTTTGACAATTTTTAGGGCCTTCCTCTGACACCGCCTGGTGTAGGGGGTCCTGGATGGCAGGCAGCTTAGCCCCAGTGATGTACTGGGCCGTACGCATTACCCTCTGTAGTGCCTTGCAGAGCAGTTGCCATACCAGGCGGTGATGCTCCCGATGTTGCAGCTGTAGAACCTTTTGAGGAACCATGCCAAATCTTTTCAGTCTCCTGAGGGGGAATAGGTTTTGTCGTGCCCTCTTCACGACTGTCTTGGTGTGTTTGCCAACAAACTAGAATGGTCCAATGTGGACACCAAGGAACTTGAAGCTCTCAACTGCTCTACTACAGCCCCGTCGATGAGAATGGGGGCTTGCTCACTTCGAGTTAGATGCAAATGTATTTCAATTACATCCAAGCTTTCGGTCAATCGACCTTCATCAGAGCATAACTCCACAAACAAAAGTGGGACAGGTAAGGCCACACAGTGAGCCAGAGGTAATTGCAGACACTTGTAGTAATCTAAAGTATCCACAAAGTGTCATTACAGGATAGAACAGAACATGACATGGATTTATAGTAGAACAAAAACACATCTACACTGGGAATGTGGTGTTAGTATAAGGAACACATACTCTCAAAGAGAGCAAAAAAGGCAAAAGAAAAGAAAGAAAACATTCAACACTATATACAAAGGTATGTGGACACCTTCAAATATAGAACCAGGAGAAATCTAGAAAATAACTAGATAAAGGTAACCTGTCAAGGAAAAATTGGGCCACTAGGGCCATCATGAATACAGGACACCCTAATAACAGGGAAGGTGTGTGTAAGATGATGACAATAGGAATTGTAACTTGACCCTCGTATAAATATCTTCAAAAGACTTCTCTCTTGCAGAGTTTATTGTCGTCGTCTCATATTGGTGACACTTCCACCTTCTCAATGCCCTTTAAGTGTAGAGAAGACACTACAAAGTGACAAGCAACGGTCGTTTTCATCCTGGTGTCTTTATTTGAAATTTTATTTCACCTTTATTTAACCAGGTAGGCTAGTTGAGAGCAAGTTCTCATTTACAACTGCGACCTGGCCAAGATAAAGCATAGCAGTGTGAATAGACAACACAAAAGAGTTACACATGGAGTAAACAATAACAAGTCAATAACACAGTAGAAAAAAAATAGTCTATATACATTGTGTGCAAAACGCATGAGGAGGTAGGCGAATAATTACAATTTAGCAGATTAACACTGGAGTGATAAATGATCAGATGGTCATGTGCAGGTAGAGATACTGGTGTGCAAAAGAGCAAAAAGTAAATAAATAAAAACAGTATGGGGATGAGGTAGGTAAATTGGGTGGGCTATTTACCGATGGACTATGTACAGCTGCAGCGATCGGTTAGCTGCTCAGATAGCAGATGTTTGAAGTTGGTGAGGGAGATAAGTCTCCAACTTCAACGATTTTTGCAATTCGTTCCAGTCACAGGCAGCAGAGAACTGGAAGGAAAGGCGGCTAAATGAGGTGTTGGTTTTAGGGATGATCAGTGAGATACACCTGCTGGAGCGCGTGCTACGGGTGGGTGTTGCCATCGTGACCAGTGAACTGGGATAAGGCGGAGCTTTACCTAGCATGGACTTGTAGATGGGTGGGTCTGGCGACGAATATTACATTTACATTTAAGTCATTTAGCAGACGCTCTTATCCAGAGCGACTTACAAATTGGTGCGTTCACCTTAAGACATCCAGTGGAACAGCCACTTTACAATAGTGCATCTAAATCTTTTAAGGGGGGGTGAGAAGGATTACTTTATCCTATCCTAGAATATGTAGCGAGGGCCAGCCGACTAGAGCATACAGGTCGCAGTGGTGGGTGGTATAAGGTGCTTTAGTAACAAAGCAGATGGCACTGTGATAAACTGCATCCAGTTTGCTGAGTAGAGCATTGGAAGCCATTTTGTAGATGACATCGCCGAAGTCGAGAATCTGTAGGATAGTCAGTTTTATTAAGTTTGGCGGCGTGAGTGAAGGAGGCTTTGTTTGCGAAATAGAAAGCCAATTCTAGATTTGATTTTGGATTGGAGATGTTTGATATGAGTCTGGAAGGAGAGTTTACAGTCTAGCCAGACACCTAGGTACTTATAGATGTCCACATATTCTAGGTCAGAACCATCCAGGGTGGTGATGCTAGTCGGGCGTGCGGGTGCAGGTAGCGAACGGTTGAAAAGCATGCATTTGGTTTTACTAGCGTTTAAGAGCAGTTGGAGGCCACGGAAGGAGTGTTGTATGGCATTGAAGCTTGTTTGGAGGTTAGATAGCAGTGTCCAAGGAAGGGCCAGAAGTATACAGAATGGTGTTGTCTGCGTAGAGGTGGATCAGGGAATCGCCCGCAGCACGAGCAACATCATTGATATTTACAGAGAAAATAGTCGGCCCGAGAATTGAACCCTGTGGCACCCCCATAGAGACTGCCAGAGGACCAGACAACATGCCCTCCGATTTGACACACTGAACTCTATCTGCAAAGTAGTTGGAGAACCAGGCAAGGCAGTCATTAGAAAAACCGAGGCTACTGAGTCTGCCGATAACAATATGTTGATTGACAGAGTCGAAAGCCTTGGCCAGGTCGATGAAGACTGCTGCACAGTACTGTCTTTTATCAATGGCGGTTATGATATCGTTTAGTACCTTTAGCGTGGCTGAGGTGTACCCGTGACCGGCTCGGAAACTAGATTGCACCGCGGAGAAGCTACGGTGGGATTCGAGATGGTCAGTGATCTGTTTGTTGACTTGGCTTTCGAAGACCTAAGATAGGCAGGGCAGGATGGATATAGGTCTGTAACAGTTTGGGTCCAGGGTGTCTCCCCCTTTGAAGAGGGGGATGACCGCGGCAGCTTTCCAGTCCTTGGGGATCTCAGACGATATGAAAGAGAGGTTGAACAGGCTGGTAATAGGGGTTGCGACAATGGCGGCGGATAGTTTCAGAAATAGAGGGTCCAGATTGTCAAGACCAGCTGATTTGTACGGGTCCAGGTTTTGCAGCTCTTTCAGAACATCTGCTATCTGGATTTGGGTAAAGGAGAAACTGGGGAGGCTTGAGCGAGTAGCTGCGGCGGGGGGCGAGGTTGGAGTAGCCAGGAGGAAGGCATGGCCAGCCGTTGAGAAATGCTTGTTGAAGTTTTCGATTATCATGGATTTATCGGTGGTCACCGTGTTACCTAGCCTCAGTGCAGTGGGCAGCTGGGAGGAGAATTCTGCTTGAAAAAGCTGGCCTTTGCTTTCCTGACTGACTGCGTGTATTGGTTCCTGACTTCCCTGAACAGTTGCATATCGCGGGGACTATTCGATGCTATTGCAGTCCGCCACAGAATGTTTTTGTACTGGTCGAGGGCAGTCATGTCTGGAGTGAACCAGGGGCTATATCTGTTCTTAGTTCTGAAGTTTTTGAACGGAGCATGCTTATCTAAAATGGTGAGGAAGTTACTTTTAATGAATGACCAGGCATCCTCAACTGACGGGATGAGGTCAATATCCTTCCAGGATACCTGGGCCAGGTTGATTAGAAAGGCCTGCTCGCAGAAGTGTTTTAGGGAGCGTTTGACAGTGATTAGGGGTGTTCGTTTGACTGCGGACCCGTAGCGGATACAGGCAATGAGGCAGTGATCGCTGAGATCCTGATTGAAGACAACTGAGGTGTATTTGGAGGGCCAGTTGGTCAGGATAACGTCTATGAGGGTGCCCTTGCTTACAGATTTAGGGTTGTACCTGGTGGGTTCCTTGATGATTTGTATGAGATTGAGGGCATCTAGCTTAGATTGTAGGACTGCCGGGGTGTTAAGCATATCCCAGTTTAGGTCACCTAACAGAACAAACTCTGAAGCTAGATGGGGGGCGATCAATTCACAAATGGTTTCCAGGGCACAGCTGGGAGCTGAGGGGGGTCGGTAGCAGGCGGCAACAGTGAGAGATTTATTTCTGGAGAGATTAATTTTTTTAATTAGAAGTTCGAACTGTTTGGGTATGGACCTGGAAAGTATGACATTACTTTGCAGGCTATCTCTGCAGTAGACTGCAACTCCTCCCCCTTTGGCAGTTCTATCTTGACGGAAAATGTTAGTTGAGTATGGAATTCTCCAAATTTTTGGTGGCTTTCCTAAGCCAGGATTCAGACACAGCAAGTACATCAGGGTTGGCAGAGTGTGCTAAAGCAGTGAGTAAAACATAACTTCTTAGGGAGGAGGCTTCTGATGTTAACATGCATGAAACCAAGGCTTTTTCGGTTACAGAAGTCAACAAATGACAGTGCCTGGGGGCACGCAGGGCCTGGGTTAATCTCCACATCACCAGAGGAACAAGGGGGAGTAGGATGAGGGTACGGCTAAAGGCTATCAAAACTGGTCGCCTAGAGCGTTGGGGACAAAGAATTAAAGGAGCAGATTTCTGGGCGTGGTAGAATATATTCAGGGCATAATGCGCAGACAGGGGTATGGTGGGGTGCGGGTACAGCGGAGGTAAGCCCAGGCACTGGGTGATGATAAGAGAGGTTGTATCTCTGGACATGCTGGTTGTAATGGGTGAGGTCACCGCATGTGTGGGAGGTGGGACAAAGGAGGTATCAGAGGTATGAAGAGTGGAACTAGGGGGTCCATTGTAAACTAAAACAATGATAACTCACCTGAACAACAGTATACAAGGCATATTGACATTTGAGAGAGACATACAGAGAGGCATAAAGTAATCACAGGTGTTGATTGGGAGAGCTAGCTAAAACAACAGGTGAGACAACAGCTAATCAGCTAACACAACAACAGCAGGTAAAATGGCGATAACTAGGCAGAGAGGGTTGGATTAACTACACAGAGCCTGAGTTCGCGGCTGGGGCCGACAGATAAAAAAATAAAATAAACAGAATGGAGTACCGCGATTAATGGACAGTCCAGTAGGCATCAGCTATGTAGCCAAGTGATCATAGTGTCCAGGGGGCAGCAGTAGATGGAACAGGGGAGCACCACTACGCTAGCGACACGGCGTTTAAAGTTAGTAGCGTCTGCTCCGACGGAGTCCGGATGAAGGCACAGCGGATGGAGTATTCGTCGGCAGACCAGTCGTGGTGGTGTGGCGGGGCGCTGTCGACAGAATCCAAGCCAGATGGCGAAAGAGGTATTGTGGAATTTTGTTTGCTAGCCGGGAGATGTTCCTGGCTCACGGCTAACTGGTGCTAGCTTCGTGGCAGTGGCATTAGCCACTATATCCAATCGGTAGCAGCGGGGATCCGGTGCCAAGGTCCAGAGTTTACAGCAAGGATCCGGTGGAGTTTTGGGCTCTAGTCGTGTATGAGTGGGGTTCGGGTGAACAGCTGAGTAGGCTGAGTAGAGCTGTGAGCTAGCTAGCTGTGAAGATCAGAAGTAGTGGTCGAGGGATTACTGCAGGAATCCGGCGTTGTTGTGGAGAGACAGTCCGATATTGGTAGACAGGCGAGTATTATCCAGGCTAAAAACAGGGCTGGTATCTGTGCAGAAGGTAAAAGCTGCTAGCATTGGCTAACAATGACTAAATAGCTTGTAACTAATTAGCTGGTTAGCTTCTGGAAATTCTTGAAATGGTTCTAAAATGAAAAATAATAGTGATTCCGTATCACATTGGGTGAGGCAGGTTACCGGAAGGTACAATCGAATAAAAAAATATACAAAAGTACACGAGAGGACAAAACAAACACGTCTTCACTGCTACGCCATCTTGGATTTCTATAAAGCACACGTTTAATAGAATTCTTATGTTCACTTATTCTCTATTTCAAGCTTCTGGATGTCTTGCCCATGTACATTCTATCACAAACAGCGTAGGATGTAAATCACAAAATTTGTTATGGCCTTTAACGCTATCTTTTTCCAGACCTAGGGTGTCGGAACGCTGAGGTGTTGTATTGGTGTTGCACTAAGCTCAATTGCCACAGGGGTAGTTTCCGTCTCAGGGGAGTAAGGAGGGTTTGTTTAGAACCCGTGTTGAGGCTGGCACGGACTAGTCAACTGTTAAAATTGGGTTCCCGTTTGTAGATGAATAAGGGGGATCCTTGAATTCCTGAATTCCAGTGCTGGGTCTGAGGTGAACATATGTCAGTGAATGTAGAAATGCAAGTAACAAACAACTCAGAAGTTTTAACTTTTTTTTGTTTATCTTTAGCGAGGTTTAGAAAGCACAATTTGGTATGCCTCTTCCAAACACGGAGTGGAGTAACCCCTGTCCAGAAAACATTGTTTCATGTTGACAGCTTCCACAATATAGTCCTCTGTTGAATGACACACGTTTGAGCCTATAGAACTGTCTCTTGGGCACTACGATGAGTGCTACTTGCTAGGAGAAATGTGTTTGTCAGTCTCTTTCTGATATAGAGTGGTGATAAGTTCCCCATTAGCAACCTCGATCCACATGTCCAAGAAATTGACCCGCTTATGGTCATATTCAATAGAGACTTCAGGTCAGTGTTCCTATTGTTCAAAACGGAAGTGAACTCATTGTCTTGTTCAGTGCCAATCCAAACAGAGAATTTCAGCAATATACCTAAACCATTGGAGGATCTTGGAGAAGTAAGGGTTTCTGGTCTCATCACAGAAACATTTGCTCAAAATGGCTCACGTATAAATTAGCGGCAAAGGTGGAGCCAATAGCAACTCCACTAACAAAGGTTAAAGTAGTTGAGCTTGTGAACTAGAGAAGCCAGTTCACAGAAGAATTCACTAGGTGGTGACATTTCTCAGTGACGGTCCTGTTGGTAATATCCCAGTGCATCTAGGCCTTTTTCATGAGAGATTCATGGTGAGGATATCTAGATCAAATATAGCCAATAAGTTGCCAGGGAGATTAGACAGTTCAGATATTTTGTTAATCACATCTATAAAATCTTTGACGAATGCTGGGAGTTTTTGCACAATAGGCTTAATGAAGGAATCAACAAAGTTGGAGAGTGGCTCCAGAAGTGAGTCAATACTGGCAATTTTGGGTCTGCCCTTAGGTTTGAATAAGCTCTTATGGATCTTAGGTAGCATATAGAAAACAGGTATGACAAGGATTTTGCAATGAAGGTAGTCAAATTCATGTTTAGAGATCCAGTTCTGATCGACAGCAAATGTCAGATAGTTGGTTATCTTTGTCCGATGCAGGGTCAGTTCTGAATTTCCTATAGAAATGTTCATCAGGCTGGTGATAATCTTTCGCCTTATAGTGTGAATGACTATAGCCCCTCCCTAATTGGCAGGTTTAATGAAAATCCAAGTTCCTGAATAGCTAGTCTTTCCTCTCGGCTCACATTCTTTGGTGAATAAGTCAGTTTGGAATGAAAAATGTAAAACATTCTGTTCCACAATTCTACAGGTGTGAATGGAAGGATTTGATACTTGCGGCATAAATAAACTCTTGGGTTTGTACACAGAGATATTGACCCTTTGTGCATCATTGGAGTCATTAGACTTGCCAAACATATGCCTAAGTTAAATTTTTCAAAAAAAGTGTGGGGACAAAAGGGAGGCCTTTGCTTAAAGCAGACGCCTGATGTGTAGTAATTACCTTATCAGATCAGTTGATTACAGCGTCCTCGCCGGTTGGTAGGTGAGGGGTGTACCAGCTAAATTGCAGTGGTCTGAAGGGACAGGTCCATTCCGTGACTTATTTCTATGCTTGAAATGACATCCACGCTTTATTCAAGAGCATGTTGTCCCAACCGATGGCGGGCACAACACAACAGCTTCAGATGTGAAATAGGGTCTAAGCTACCACATATGCGAATGACAACCTGATTTGACACGTTTTTAGATCATTTATATTAAAGGTTTAAAAATGTTTTATTTTTTAAAATGATATAATAAAATAGTTTGACAACACTGTAAGCTTTTAAATGATGTCAAACTCAACTGTTTATCTTTTCCAGGAATAAGACATTGTCTCGTAAAGTATGCAAAATGGGTGAACTTTGAGGACCTTTATCTCTTAAATGTTTTTGCATTCAGGTCAAAAAAGTCCCTTTCTGACCACCTCTTCCATGGGCAAACATGTAAGGAAAGTTTTGCTTAAATCAAAAGCGATGCTGTCAATAACAACAAAAAAATAAAATCCGTTCAAATGGATTTACCCTGCTGCTAAATGAGGAAGTGTCTTCTATAAGTTTCTGTGTCTCATTCTCTGTCAGAGGAGTGTTCCGTTTGCAGTGATCGGCAGTAACATGGTGGTGGATGTTAATGGTCGGCGGATCCGCGCCCGTCTCTACCCCTGGGGAGTGGTGGAAGGTGCAGATTAAATACAGACACACACACGAACATGCACACTCACACACCTTGTAAGTGAACTTGAGATAAATGTACTGTCCACTCCATTTAAGTTTATTGCAGTTCACTGTTGTCTTGTTGTGCTGTCAGTGGAGAACCCATATCACAGTGACTTTGTCCACCTGAGGAACATGTTGGTGAGGACTCATATGCAGGACCTGAAGGACATGACCCATGACACACACTACGAGAGTTACAGAGCACAGTGGCTGTGCAAGAGCCAACACACTGATGTGGTAGGGAGACACGCGAAAGAGATTTATCCTTGTGGTTATGATTTTGGTCTATTTTTTTGTTGATTGATGAAATAATATTGATCGTATTAAATAAGTTATTAATTGAATAGAATAATACTTTATTGCCAATTAATATGTAAAATCTCCATTAACTTCATTCTCTTTTAGGATTATGACTTCTGCCACACAATCTAATCCAGGAGGCCTTTGGTGTTAAACAAAAGATGATACACTGCTTTCACTATTGCTGGAATAAAGTCACAAGCTAAATGTAGTATCGGTTTCCCTTTTTGATACAGTGTGTACAGTATACTGTGTCAGTTTAGTTCATTTTCAATCTTTCTCGTTCTATTGTGCTAGATGACAAGACCAAATGCTTTTGACTTCAGTGAGGAATGCTTTACTTAAGAGAACAAGGAGCATATCAAACACTGTGGGTGCTGACAAGTATTTTTCTCTGCTCATACAGGAGTAATAAAGGCCTAGTTCACTTTTTTTTTACTAACTTTATATACATTACCGGTCAAAAGTTTTAGAACACCTACTCATTCAAGGGTTTTTCTTTATTTTTACATTCTACATTGTAGAATAATAGTGAAGACATCAAAACTGTGAAATAACACATGTAATCATGTCGTAACCAATAGTGTTAAATAAATCAAAAATATTTTATATTTAAGATTCTTCAAAGTAGCCACCCTTTGCCTTGATGACATCTTTGCACACTCTTGGCATTCTCTCAACCAGCTTCATGAGGTAGTCACCTGGAATGCATTTCAATAACAGTTGTGCCTTGTTATGTTAATTTGGGGTATTTCTTTCCTTAATGCGTTTGATCCAATCAGTTGTGTTGTAACAAGGTAAGGGTGGTATACAGAAGATAGCCCTATTTGGTAAAAGACCAAGTCCATATTATGGCAGAACATTACTTTAAGACATTAAAGATCAAGTTAATACGAAATAAGCCGAATGCATGTTATTATGAGAGAGAGCCTTTATTATTTATTCTAGACCCCCATGGACTGCATTTGGGCAGAAGTCTCTGGGAAGGAGATCAGCTAGCTACCTTACCTTCACCACTAAGAGGACATAGAGGAACAGTTTAGGTAAGTGTCCTTTTTGTCTTGTAATTTCATATTTGGACGGTGAAACAATTAGCTAGCATGATTATATATTCTCTAGCACAACCAACTAGTTAGCAAGCTTTATCTGAATGATGCACTGAAATTAACTACTCTCGAGGGGATCACTATTGTAGCTAGCTATGGCTATTCTCAAGAACAAGCAATACCCTATCTGAGAAGCGTGTCCGACTGACTGATGGAGCATATTCAATTAACCTTTAATCATAATTTTGATGTTCCCTGATTTACTTTAATGTTAAGATTGGGGGGAGACCAACACGGATTTTAGCTAGCGACCGTTAGCATTGCTAGCTATGTTTTTGACTAACTTTGCTAGCTGATGGCAAAGTTGTTTCCTACTAAAGATAGCAATGTCATATTTCCAGACCATTTAGACAAAAGTCGTTTACCTCTATCACGACTTTTGGGCACCACCATGGCGCTGCTGGCAGAGGGCAGTTTAAGTTAAGAACATTAATTTTGCATGGCCCGGTGCCCCAGGTGAGCAGAGTTAGCTTGACAGCGGTGCAACCTATGAATAAATCAAATCGATTTTTATTGGTCACATGCCTAATACACACAAATCTAAGTAAAGGGATGGAATAAGAATATGTACATATAAATATATGGATGAGCGGCGTAGGCAAGATGCAATAGATGGTATAGAATACAGTATACACATATGAGATGAGTAATGCAAGATATGTAAACATTATTAAAGTGACTAGTGATCAATTTATTGAAGTGGCCAATGATTTTGAGTCTATGTAGGCAGCAACCTTTGTGTCAGCGATGGCTGTTTACCAGTCTGATGGCCTTGAGATAGAAGCTGTTTTTCAGTCTCTCAGGCCCAGCTTTGATATGCACCTGTACTGACCTCGCCTTCTGGATGGTAGCAGGATGAACAGGCAGTGGCTAGGGTGGTTGTTGTCCTTGATTATCTTTTTGTCCCATTACCGTGACATCGGGTGGTGTAGGTATCCTGGAGGGCAGGTAGTTTGCCCCGGGTGATGCGTTGGGCAGACCGCACCACCCTCTGGAGAGCCTTGCAGTTGTGGGTGGTGCAGTTGCCGTACCAGGCGGTGATACAGCCCGATAGGATGTTCTCAATTGTGCATCTGTAAAAGTCTGAGGGTTTTGGGTGACAAGCCAAATTTCTTCAGCCTCCTTGCGCCTTCTTCACCACACTCTGTATGGGTGGACCATTTCAGTTTGTCCGTGATGTGTACGCCAAGGAACTTGAAGCTTTCCACCTCCACTGCGGTCTCGTCGATGGATAGGGGGGTGCTCCCTCTGCTGTTTCTTGAAGTCCACAATCATCTTCTTTTATTGACATTGAGTGAGAGGTTGTTTTCCTGACACCACACTCTGAGTGCCCTCACCTCTTCCCTGTAGGTTTTCTCGTTGTTGTTGGTAATCAAGCCCACTACTGCTGTGTCGTCTGCAAACTTGATGATTGAGTTGGAGGCGTGTATGGCCACGCAGTGGCTGAGCATGCAAACGTGTGGGGCCCCAGTGTTGAGGATCAGAGAAGTGGAGATGTTTCCTACCTTCACCACCTAGGGGTGGCCCGTCAAAGTCCAGGACCCAAGTGCACAGGGCCTCAAGCTTAATGATGAGCTTGGAGGGTACTATGGTGTTGAATGCTGAGCTACAGTCAATGAACAGCATTCTTACATTGGTATCCCTTTTGTCCAGATGGGATAGGTCAGTGTGATGGCAATTGCATTGTCTGTGGACCTATTGGGGCGGTATGCAAATTGAAGTGGGTCTAGGGTGGCAGGTAAAGTGGAGGTGATATGATCCTTGACTAGTCTCTCAAAGCACTTCATGATGACAAGTGAGTAATTTACTTCAGTTATCTTTGCCTTTTTGGGTACAGGAACAATGGTGGCCATCTTGAAGCATGTATGGACAGCAGACTGAGATAGGGAGCGATTGAATATGTCCGTAAACACACCAGCCAGCTGGTCTGCGCATGCTCTGAGAATGCGGCTAGGGATGCCGTCGGGGCCGGTAGCCTTGCGAGGGATAACACGTTTAAATGACTTACTCACATCTGCCACGGAGAAGGAGAGGGGTGGCCCGCAGTCCTTGGTAGTAGGCCGCGTTGGTGTCACTGTATTATCCTCAAAGCGAGCAAAGAATGTGTTTAGTTTGACTGGAAGCAAGACGTCGGTGTTCGCGACGTGGTTGGTTTTCTTTTTATAGTCCGTAATTGCCTGTAGACCCTGCCACATACGTCTCGTCTCTGAGCTGTTGAATTGCGACTCCACTTTGTCCCTATACCGACATTTCGCCTGTTTGATTGCCTTGCGGAGGGAATAAACTACATGGTTTATATTCAGCTATATTCCCAGTCATCTTTCCGTGGTTAAATGCAGTGTTTTGTTCTTTCTGTTTTGCGCGAATGCCGCCATCTATCTGGTTAGAGTATGTTTTAATAGTTTTAATAATACAACATCTCCAATGCACTTCCTTATAAACTCACTCACCAAATCGGCGTATAAATCAATGTTATTCTCTGAGGCTGCCAGGAACATTTCCCAGTCTGCGTGTTCAAAACAATCATGAAGCATGGATTCCGATTGGTCAGATCAGCGTTGGATAGATCTAGTCACGGGTACTTCCTGTTTGAGTTTCTGCCTATATAGAACGGTAGGAGTAAAATGGAGTCATGGTCGGATTTGCCGAAGGGAGTGCGGGCCTTGTGAGGTGAGGGCCTTGTATGCATCGCGTAAGTTAGAGTAGCAGTGATCCAGTGTATTGCCCGCACGAGTGCTACAATCAATATGCTGATACAATTTAGGTTTCCTTGTTCTCAAATTTGCTTTGTTAAAATCCCCAGCTACAATAAATGCAGCCTCGGGATATATGGTTTCCAGTTTGCGTAGGCTCCAGTGAAGTTCCTTGAGGGCCGCTGTGGTATCGGCTTGAGGAGGGATATGCACGGCTGTGATAATGACTGACGAGAATTATTTTAGGGGATTATGTGCTCAGCATTTGATATGTAAGAAATTCTGGGTCAGGTGAACGAAAGGATTTGAGTTCCTGTATGTTACGATTACACCATGAGTCGTTAATCATGAAGCATACACCCCCGCCCTCCTTCCCAGAGAGATGTTTATTTCTGTCGGCACGATGCATAAAGAATGGCTGTACCGACTAATTTAGTCTTATCTAGATACTGCACATTGGCGAGTAATATACTCCGAAGCGGTGGGTCGTGTTGCATGCCTTTGAAGTCTGACCAGGAGGCCGCTCCGTCTACCTCTTCTGCGGCGACATTGAATTTGGCTCAGCCTCTGGAATCAGATCCAATGTCCTTGGGTCGTGATGTTGATAAGATGACGTCGCTCTGATATCCAATAGTTCTTCCCAACTGTATTTAATAACACTTAAGATTTTCTGGGCTAGCAATGTAAGAAATACATTTTTTAAATTCTGCATAGTTTCCTAAGGAATAGAAGCGTGGCGACCATCTCTGTCGGTGCCATCAATCCAGACTAATAATTTGCAAAAGATCATAATGAATACTAGTATTATATGGACAGAGTGGACCTGATCCTAGATCAGCACTCCTACTCTAATGGCGAATTCTGTCTCTCCTTCATCCTTTCTGTAACTTCAGATTGACCCCCCTGGTCTATGATTAGTAGATGTGAGTGAGTGGACATACAGATCTGGGACTAGCCTAGCAACAGTAGCTCTTAACTATTGGCAAGGATTTATTAGATATCCAATCACCATGAGAGATGCCTTATCCTTTTCAACACTTCTTTTGCAGGAGGCCAGGAAGAACTCCGAAGTAGGAGCCATGTTCATCTCAATGCAACGCTCTACTGACAGAGGTAGACTATGCTTTGAGTAGCAACTGAAACACACTCACATTTGACTTGACCTTATTAGTGACAGCACTCTACTCACAGGTAGCCCCATCTTCCTTCCCATCCCATTCACCTCCCTTTCTCCACTTTAGGTGCCAAAGTGGTCTCCCATCTACTTCATAGTGGCCTCAGCTGGCTTTGGCTTCCAGGTGGATTAGTTACAATGCCGTTTGCTTCCACCAGCCTCATTTATCAACTAGGGGCTTCACATTCTTCTAGAGGCGCTGATTTTACTTTATAAATTAAATGTTATCATGGTCTGATGACTTACAATAGTGAATGATTATATTCCCTCAGGGGACAGTACAGGGGACTGTAAGTGGGCTTTTGCCTGATTAGGAGTTTACAGAAGTTTTGGGGGGAATAAATTATTTTCTATATTATACTGAACAAAAATATAAAACGCAACATGCAACAATTACAAGGATTTGACTGATTCACAGTTCATATATGGAAATCAATCAATTGAAATAATTTAATTGGGCCCTAATTTATGGATTTCACATGACTGAGCAGGTGCGCAGCCATGGGTAGGCCTGGGAGCGAAGCCCACCCACTGGGGAGCCAGAATTTGTTTTTTTGCCACAAAAGGGCTTTATTACAGACAAACATACTCCTCAGTTTCATCAGCTGTCCGGGTGGCTGGTCTCAGACGATCCCACAGGTGAAGAAGCCGGAGGTGGAGGTGCTGGTGTAGTTACACGTGGTCTGCGGTTGTGAGGCCGGTTGGATATACTGACAAATTCTCTAAAATAACAGAGGTGGCTTATGGTAGAGAAATGAACATTCTATTCTCTGACAACAGCTCTGGTGGACATTCATGCAGTCAGCATGCCAATTGCACACTCCCTCAAAATTTGACACGTCTGTGGCATTGTGTTGTGTGACAAAACTGCACATTTTAGTGGCCTTTTCATTTCCAACACAAGGTGCATCTGTGTAATGATCATGCTGTTTAATCAGCTTCTTGATATGCCACACCTGTCAGGTGGATGATTTATCTTGGCAAATGAGAAATTCTCACCTACAGGGATGAAACAAATGTGTGCCTAAAATTTGAGATTAATAAGCTTTTTGTGCATATGGAACATTTCTGGGATATTTTATTTCAGCTCATGAAACATGGGACCAACACTTAACTTGTTGCCTTTATATTTTTGTTCAGTATAATAATTTAGACCTCATCTAATCCCGACCTGACAGTGTGCCTTTCAACTAATCTATTTTGTTTTCCAACCCTCAGGAGATTATGAGAAGGGAGTGGGACACCTGACCAATGCCATTGATGTGTGTAGTTAACTTCAGCAGCTCCTCTAGGTGCTCCAGCAGACCACCTGTCTTTTAGAATCTGTCCACTATCAGCCAGGTGAGGATGTTCTCCCATGGAAAGTAAGGGATGCTGTGGCAACAAATTGGCCTAAAGTTGCCTGGTTACCGCTTCCTTTCTCTGAAAAGTCAAATGTACCCCTGAAAATCTTGGTGCATTTAACTGGCAACTATGGACAAGACTGTTTTAAGGCAAGCCATGTTTTCCTGTCATTCAGAATCTGCAATATATTCAGGTAACAAGTTAGGATCTTGCTTATCTCCACTTTGGGTACGCTATTAAAGTTTTGTTCAGCTCTGGCACTCTCCCTACATATTTGCCACTACTTCATCATGCATGCACTTTTTTATATTATGTCTATCCTAATTGACGTGCTGGTATCTCCATTCCAGAAACAACAAACATTCCTTCCTACCACAACCATCCTACAGTACTCAACAACTACTGAGCCTCCACTCCAACCGACTGTGTTTCATTATCTGAACATTTTGAAATACCCTCCTGTTGTGATTTGAGCATACTACTCAACTCCTCTCCTTGCATTTCATGCCCTCTGCCTCTTTATAACCTGTAGTCCACCTGTGTTTGTGTTTGATCACCTCTTAGGGGAGCAGGAACATTTCCATGGCGCTTGTGTCCAATGAACACGCTATCGGTCCAAACTGCAAATGTCTGAGCTGCGGAGCTCTAGTTAAGCTAGCTCATAGTGGCGTCCGACCTAACTTACTGAGTGTACAAAACATTAAGAACACCATCCTAATATTGAGTTGCACTCCGTCCCCCCATTTTGCCCTCAGACCAACCTTAATTTGTCGGGGCATCGACTCCACAAGGTGTCGAAAGCAGTCCACAAGGATGCTGGCCCATGTTGACTCCTATGCTTCCCACAGTTGTCAAGTTGGCTGGATGTCCTTCGGATGGTGGACCATTCTTGATACACACGGGAAACTTCTGAGCAGCAGCGTTGCAGTTCTTCACACAACCGGTGTGCCTGGCACCTACTACCATACTACTTAAATAGTTTGTCTTGCCCATTCACCCTCTGAATGGCACACATACACAATCCATGTCTCAAGGCTTAAAGCTGCAATATGTACCTTTTTGGGGCATCCCGACCAAATTCGCATAGAAATGTGTGTTATAAATCTGTCATTCTCATTGGAAGCAAGTCTAAGAAGAAGTAGATATGTTCTATGTCCACTTTCTATGCTTCCTGTTAGGTATCAGTTTTGTACACCTGCTTCAAACAGCGGTTTAGATGGTACAATGATTCTCTACACCCCTCAAACTCAACTCTGGACCTTGAAGCCAGTTCCACTGCTTTTTTGTCATTTTTCCTCTCTAATCAGGGACTGATTTAGACCTGTGACACCAGGTGGGTGCAATTAATTATTAGGTAGAACAGAAAACCAGCAGGCTCCGGACCTCGTAGGGCAAGAGTTGAATACCCCCGCTCTACGCTATTCTTGCTTGGTTTTTCACATAAATTGGCATAAGGCAAACTATTCAAATTTTTGCAACCAGGAACTGGCGGAGCGATTTCTCCATAGTGCACCTTTAAAAATCCTTCTTTAACCTGTCTCCTCCCCTTCAGCTACACTGATTGAAGTGGATTTAACAAGGGAGCATAGTATGTTTTGTACACCGTGTAGTTGGCCCTGCTTTCCCGGGTTGTCGGCTATCGTTATTTTATTTTTTATATCTTGCGCCACTCCACGTGCTTCCCCATGCTCGGTGTGTTGGTGGGTTCGCTAAGGTATTTGTTATGATTGAGATGTAACTCATTTATTGCTTTGTACTCGCAAACCACCATCCGGGGAGTTTCGGAAATCCAGACCAAGGCAACAACAGTGACTGGGTTTTGGATTAATGACGGACTCTATTGGTAACTTCATAAAACGAAAGAAGAAATAACTCTCCCAACAAATCACACGCTTGGGTGGACAGGGTTTAAAATGCTGGGAATGGGAATTGAGGGGATAAGATTATCTGGCCCAGATTAACCCAGTGAGAGGAGTTTGCACCTGGTGAAAAGTGATTGCATTCATTTTGGAACCGCCTCTTGGGCCTGAGCCAGGTGCCCCATTTAAAAGCCCAATGCAAAGTCGGCTCAAAACAAAGATGACGAAGGCAAGATTAAGCACCTGGTGTAATGAGTAGGGTTGTTGTTCTTACATGCAAAAGTGATTCCTTTTGTAGAAAGAAATGCTTTAAATGGGCCTTCCCCATTGAGAACTAGTTTCAAAATGTTAACATATTTTATGGAGCAGGGATACTGGACGATGCACGCTGCCTTATTGACAAAATGACAGAGCGAGGCAAATTACTGTTAGATTTGAGAAGGGCGCTCCTCCCTCACCACTTTTGCTCATTCACCTCACAGGCCATACCGTTGCACCGCAGCTCAGATTAATAGAACGCCCTCATTGTGCAAGGGCAGTGTTTCCCAACTCCGTTCCTCAACAGTACACATTTTGTTGTAGCCCTGGAAAAACACACCTCATTCAACTCAAGGGCTTGATGATTAGTTGACAAGTTGAGTCAGGTGTGCTTGTCTGGGGCTACATTAAAAATGTGTACTGTTGGGGGTACTTTGAGGTCTGGAGTTGTGAAACACTGCGCTAGGGCAATAATGCAGATATGGCAGTGACGTAGAAATGCCGGATGTCCCAACTCCGTCCGTTCCTCAATGCCAAACTGACGTTTTTTTACATACAGACGTATAAAGCCGGTACATTGTGGAAGGCAACCCGTCTGAGACTACCAGCCGGCTATGTATTATTGATTAATGAATGTTGGAACTGGCTAACAAACAGGAAGTGCCGGTTTTAATCTTGTAACTTAAAAATACACTTTTTATAAAGTGTTGTCTGGTCCATTGTAATGCTCAGAACTCATGAGCCAATTCAATGGGTTGCCTGACACGAACCAGTCTTATGGTTCCCCCTCAGTAAAAAGGAACTGCCGTAGTCTGGTAGTTGTGCCATGTTAGGTAACTCTATAGGCGGTATGTGTTACATAGTCATTTGGCCAATGTATTCTGTAAATATAATTACATTACAGACATGTACTTGCTCTTTAGTGAAGTTCTGTCCACTTTATTGGAAACCTATACTGAACAAAAATATAAAAGCAATATGTAAAGTGTTGGTCCCATGTTTCATTAGCTGAAATAAGATCCCAGAACGATACGCACAAAAATATTATTTCTCTCAAATGTTGTGCTCAAATGTGTTTACATCCCTGTTACTGAGCATTTCTCCTTTACCAAGATAATCCAGCCACCTGACAGCTGTGGCATATCAAGAAGCTGATTAAACAGCATGATTATTACACAGATGCACCTTCTGCTGGGAACAATAAAAGGCCACTCTAAAATGTGCAATTTTGTCACCCAACACAATGCCACAGATGTCTCAAGCTTTGAGGGAGCGTGCAATTGCCATGCTGACTGCAGGAATGTCCACCAGAGCTGTTGCCAGAGAATTACCATAAGCTGCCTCCAACGTAGTTTGAGAATTTGGCACTACGTCCAACCGGCCTCACAACTGCAGACCATGTGTAACCACACCAGCCCAGGACCTCCACATCCGTCTTCTTCACCTGCAGGCTTGTCTGAAACCAGCCACCTGGACAGCTGAGGAAACTGAGAAGTATTTCTGTCTATAATAAAACCCATTCTGATTGGTTGGGACTGGTTCCCCAGTGGGTGGGACTATGGCTGCGCCCCTGCCCAGTCATGTGAAATACATAGATTAGGGCCTAGTCCTTATATGATCTGTAACTCAGTAAAATAGTTGGAATTGTTGCATGTTGCGTATATATTTTAGGACAATGTTTCCATCATAGGTCCCCAAGGCTACAGTAAGGGTATATTGTTAAATGTTCAGATTGGCCATGACAAATCAATGAACTAATGATATCAACATTATTTACATTATACCTCACACAACCTTTTCATGTTGACAGTGTCAACTTGATATGCATTTATTGTAGGATTTTCTATCTTGTGAAATAAGATGTTTCTTAAAGTATTGACTCAAGCAAATATGGTGTAAACAGTACTGGAGGGACAGAGCAAGCAGGTGTGCTTCCTCCATCTTTGGGGATACACTTAGGGTTTCAGAGGAAGCCAAAGATGGTGGATAAATTACGATTGTTCACTCAGGCCTTGTACCATTTGTCTACTTAAGGGGGTGGCTCTCCCATAGACACCCAATCCGATAGCAGCTGGATCTGGTCTACTTAGTTCATTGACTTGAATTGAAACGGAAAACATTTGTGAGTGGGATGTCTTACTTCTACTTCCGTCTCTGGTGAAGCTCTTGATTCACCTTTCTAGACCAAGAGGTTATGCAGCGGGGTCCAGCTGAGGCTACTATGAAGGAGATGGGAGACCACTTGGCACTTAAGGTGGTGAAAGGGACCTATACTGACGAGTAATGTCAAATGTGTGTGTGTGTGTGCCTGCCTGTCAGTTAGTTAGTTGCTACTCAAAGAATAGTCTACCTCGGTCAGTAGAGTGTTGCATGGCGATTAACATGGCTCCTACTTTGGCTGGTGGAGTTATTCCTGGCATCAGCGATGGTCAGCAGACTGCACCAAGAGGCTGAAGGACAGCAGGGGGATCTGATAGGCGCTCTCCTCTCCTGCAATAGAAGTGTAGAATGCAAAATAAAGAATCTCTCCTACAATTGGATGTCAAATGAATCCTTGCCAATAATTGAGAAGAGCTGCTGTTGCCAGGCTAGTTCCAGATCTGTATGTCCACTCACCCACATCTAGTAATCATAGACCAGGGGGGGTCAATCTGAAGTTATAGAAAGGATGGGGGAGAGAGAATTCTTCCTCAGAGTAGGAGTGCTGATCTAGGATCAAGTCCAATCTGTCCATATTCATTATGATCTTACCTTTTGTAAATTCTTAGTCTGGATTGTTCTCTTGGGTCAAAGTGAACCCTGTAAATCAATGCAATATGATTAGTTCTGTAAACCCATATGTAGATGTACTAGCTAGCACTGTAGTAGTACCTAATATAGAATACTCCCAAGACAGACGGACAGGCTGGCAAACAGACACACATACACACAATCTGAGACCTGGGCAAAATAGGCAAATGCTAAAAAAAAATTGCTATTCATAGGTTGCACCTCAGTCATTGGGCCATGTCATGCCATTGGTGGAGTTTGTTTTGCATGTCCCGGTGCCCCGGGTGAGGGGATATTTCACTTAAGAAACAATGCAATGGAATACAATTGACAACCTCTGCCCACCCGGGGCATTGGGCCATGCAAAATTAACTCCACCATTGTTAAGAACGTTCTCAAGCCGCCCTCTACCGGCGGCGCCATACTGGGATCGGAGGGTCTAATTGGCATCTACACCCTCAGTTTTGGGAAGCTTGCACATAATGACAGAGGCGCGCCTAAACGCCCAAATGGGAAGTGAAATGTAGAGGTTTTGGAGGCGGACTTCACGTTCCAGGAAATCGAGGAATACGGGAGAAAGAGAGCGTGTTTGAAATGGAAAAGCGTTGAGGTAGATATTGGTAAAGAAGAACATCAAGACGAAGTGGCTGCTTTACAAGTGGGATGCACTGTTGAGTGCCACATCCTGAGGGGTTTGTGCTGGTTGTACGGATATTGTGACAGCTGGTTAAATGGTCATAAGGCAAGAAAAAGATGTATGTCAAGAGAAGTGCAGCATTATCATAAGGAGAAAAATGAGGCGGTCTAAGAGAAAGGGAGGAAGAGGGTGAGCTTGAGCTGGTTAAAAAGTGTGGGAATAAGAAGATGGTTTGTTAAAGAATAAATGGTAGAAAGTGTAAGCAGAGGGAGCTGAAGACAGGAGGACAAATGGAATTGAATGAGGGCGAAGTATTGGAGGTGGTAGGTGTGAAGTTCTCTGAGCCCATGGCTTGCACCGAGGGTCAGGATAAAGATGAGTCTGACAATAGGAGTGAAGTTTTTGGTAAAGTGGACCCTTGCCTTTTGGCTGATCCATTTTAGGTTTCAGGGTGGGTGAAATCAGAGTTGGGTGCTTTGGAATCGGTGAGGGTAACAAGAAGTGGTCTTGTGATAATTGTATGTGTTTCTGCTGTTAGAGGGAGCAGGTGCTCCGTGTTAAACGAATGGGGGCAAGAGATGTGAATTGTTTTGCTCTCAAGAAAAGGGTGCCATTGAAAGTGATTACTGGGGGTAGCAGTAAATGTGAAGGCAGACCAACTGAAGGGGAAGATTCCCGGTGTTTGTGATGCTCGCAGTTTGGTGCGACGCAGACAGGATGGCGTGAGTGGAGAAACAGAGGAGTCATTGTCTGTTCTTTTGAGTTTTGATGTTGAGTCTTTGCCTGACAAAGTGATGTTAGGAAATATAAATTATCCTGTACGAGCTTTGTGCCGACTACATTATGTTGTTACAGGTGTCAAGCTTATGGGCATGTGGCAGCAATGTGTAGGAAGGAGGTTCCAACGTGTGAGAAGTGTGCAAAAGGGCATGAGACAAAGAATTGTGTAGCATTGGGGAAATATGTGGTAATTGTAGGGGTGCCTATGGAGCTAGGGATCAGATGTCCAGTGCGAGAGAGGCAGGTTGACGTTTCAAGTATTAGAGTAGTGCAGAAGTTGTCATATGCTGAGGCAGTGAAGAAAGAAGAAGATTGGTCAAGGGGGAGGGTTTCTGAGAGGGGTGTGAGTATTAGATCTGTACCAGTACAAGTGATATGTTTCAGTAAGATTGGATTTTTGGCATTTATAGTAATGGTTATCAACTCTACTGCAGAGATGGAAAGTACAGTGGGGCAAAAAAGTATTTAGTCAGCCACCAATTGTGCAAGTTCTCCCACTTAAAAAGATGAGAGAGGCCTGTAATTTTCATCATAGGTACACTTCAACTATGACAGACAAAATGAGAAAAAAAATCCAGAAAATCACATTGTAGGATTTTTAATGAATTTATTTAAAAATTATGGTGGAAAATAAGTATTTGGTCACCTACAAACAAGCAAGATTTCTGGCTCTCACAGACCTGTAACTTCTCCTTTAAGAGTCTCTTTCTGACCGTTTGAGAAGACACATGCACATTTGTGGCCTGCTGGAGGTCATTTTGCAGGGCTCTGGCTGTGCTCCTCCTACTCCTTGCACAAAGGCGGAGGTAGCGGTCCTGCTGCTGGGTTGTTGCCCTCCTACGGCCTCCTCCACGTCTCCTGATGTACTGGCCTGTCTCCTGGTAGCGCCTCCATGCTCTGGACACTACGCTGACAGACACAGCAAACCTTCTTGCCACAGCTCGCATTGATGTGCCATCCTGGATGAGCTGCACTACCTGAGCCACTTGTGTGGGTTGTAGACTCTGTCTCATGCTACCACTAGAGTGAAAGCACTGCCAGCATTCAAAAGTGACCAAAATATCAGCCAGGAAGCATAGGAACTGAGAAGTGGTCCGTGGTCACCACCTGCAGAACCACTCCTTTATTGGGGGTGTCTTGCTAATTGCCTATAATTTCCACCTGTTGTCTATTCCATTTGCACAACAGCATGTGAAATTTATTGTCAATCAGTGTTGCTTCCTAAGTGGACAGTTTGATTTCACAGAAGTGTGATTGACTTGGAGTTACATTGTGTTGTTTAAGTGTTCCCTTTATTTTTTTGAGCAGTGTAAATTACTGATAGTGTCACCAGCAAAGCACCCCCACACATCACACATTCTCCTCCATAGTTCACGATGGGAAACCACACATGCGGAGATAATCCGTTCACCTACTCTGAGTCTCACAAAGACACTGGTTGGTACCAAAAATCTAAAATTTGGACTTAACAGGCCAAAGGACAGTTTTCCACCGGTCTATTGTCCATTGCTCGTGTTTCTTGGCCCAAGCAAGTCTCTTCTTCTTATTGCTGTCCTTTAGTAGTGGTTTCTTTGCAGAAATTCGACTATGAAGACCCGATTCACGCAGTCTCCTCTGGACAGTTGATGTTGAGATGTCTGTTACTTGAACTCTGTGAAGCATTTATTTGGGCTGCAATTTCTGAGGATGGTAACTCTAATGAACTTATCCTCTGCAGCAAAGGTAACTCTGGGTTTTCATTTCCTGTGGTGGTCCTCATGAGAGGCAGTTTCATCATAGCTCTTTAGGGTTTTTGCGACTGCACTTGAAGAAGTTCTTGAAATCGTCCATATTGACTGTCCTTCATGTCCTAAAGTAATGAACTACTGTCATTTCCATTTGCTTATTTGAGCTGTTCTTGCCATAGTATGGACTTGGTCTTTTAGTAGATAGGGCTATCTTCTGTATACCACCCCTACCTTGTCACAACACAACTGATTGGATTAAGAAGGAAAGAAATTCCACAAATTAACTTTTAACAAGGCACACCTGTTAATTGAAATGCATTCCAGGTGACTACCCCATGAAGCTGGTTGAGAGAATGCCAAGAGTGTGCAAAGATGTCAAGGCAAAGGGTGGCTACTTTGAAGAATCTCAAATATAAAATATACTTTGATTTGTTTAACACACTTTCAGTTGCCATAAGTGTTATTTCCTAGTTGAGGTCTTTACTATTGTTCTACAATGTAGAAATAGTTTGTTTTTTTTTACTTTAAAAAAAACTTGAATTAGTAGGTGTGTTTGGGGAAGGCCCTTTCCTGTTTCAGCATGACAATGCCCCAGTGCACAAAGTGAGTTCCGTACAGAAATGGCTTGTCGAGATCTGTGTTGAAGAACTTGACTGGCCTGCACAGTCCTGACAGAGCCCCCATCGAACACACTTGGAATGAATTGGAGGGGGGAGGACCAACTCCATATTAATGCCAATGATTTTAGAATTAGATGTTCGACAAGCAGGTGTCCACACACCTTTGGTAATGTAGTGTAGATTAAGTTTACAATTCTTTAACAGATTGACCAATGGTGTTGATATAAGTAGTGAAGTGAACACGTCCCAAAATTGACCCCTGTGGGTACACCTTTATGTACTTCATGAAATTCAGACTTAACCCCGTCAGTCACGATAGCCTGAATACTGTCACTAAGAAACCATGAACAGGTGGCCGAGCTCAGGCCTATTCAGGACAACTTATTCATTAAAATAGCATGATCAACACTATCAAAAGCTTTTGACAGGTTCATAAACAAAGCAGCATATTTCATTTGTGTCTAAAGCATGGACAAGATCATTAACAACTAAAGTGGTTGCTTTAATGATTTGATTTTGTTTTGATAATAGTGCTATGCCCATGCATAAACCGTGATTGATTTACATTCAAAAATACCTTTCTCATACTTTTGGAATATGTCCTGATAACAATGTTAAGTAAAAAATAAATAAAAAGTGTTATTCAGCCAACAATAATAGGCGCTGCACACTTAAGCAGACCAGGATCCAATTGGTCGGCCTCTGTATATTTATTGTTGTCTATTGCTCGCAAAGCAGGACTTATTTTTCTATAAATAGCCTAAAAGAAAAGCTTTGACTATCATTTCGCTGATCATTCAGCAAGTTTACAAAGTAAATTCGTATTTACAATGGTGGCCTACACCAGCCAAATCCGGACAACGCTGGGCCAATTGTGTGGGCCAATTTGTTTTACAAAATGATTCCTGAGTTGCTTAAAAAGCTTTTCAGTCTGGGCCTAAGCCTGTGTTCCTGGCCTTTACAAAAACATGACTTCTGATAATTCTGTACCAGGCATTCAATCTACCTTTAATCCTTAATTCTTTGAAAGGTGCATGACTTTCCACAATAGTATTGAAGACATCTGCAAAGAGGCAGTAGTCTAAATCTGGTTCAGGGATAGCTGAAATACAATAAAGGTCACTAAAATAAAGATCACTGAAGTTTTTAATGTTCTTCTTTGTGATGACACGAGGCTAAGATTTTTGGTCACTAATGTCTTGGTTGAAGACACCAGTAGAAACATACAGTGGGGCAAAAAAGTATTTAGTCAGCCACCAATTGTGCAAGTTCTCCCACTTAAAAATATGAGAGAGGCCTGTAATTTTCATCATAGGTACACCGCAACTATGACAGACAAAATGAGAAAAACAAATCCAGAAAATCACATTGTAGGATTTTTAATGAATTTATTAGCAAATTATGGTAAGCCCCACTGTATTTCTCTGGTGTATTCATTAAATTAAGATCAATCAGATTTGGGTTGGGCCATTAAATTATGGTGGAAAATAAGTATTTGGTCACCTACAAACAAGCTAGATTTCTGGCTCTCACAGACCTGTAACTTCTCCTTTAAGAGTCTGTTTCTGACCGTTTGAGAAGACACATGCACATTTGTGGCCTGCTGGAGGTCATTTTGCAGGGCTCTGGCTGTGCTCCTTCTACTCCTCCTTGCACAAAGGCGGAGGTAGCGGTCCTGCTGCTGGGTTGTTGCCCTCCTACGGCCTCCTCCACGTCTCCTGGTGTACTGGCCTGTCTCCTGGTAGCGCCTCCATGCTCTGGACACTACGCTGACAGACACAGCAAACCTTCTTGCCACAGCTCGCATTGATGTGCCATCCTGGATGAGCTGCACTACCTGAGCCACTTGTGTGGGTTGTAGACTCTGTCTCATGCTACCACTAGAGTGAAAGCACCGCCAGCATTCAAAAGTAAGTCGCTCTGGATAAGAGCGTCTGCTAAATGACTTAAATGTAAATGTAAAAGTGATTATTTGAATTGGCGAACCAGCTATAGAAAATTGTAGTTGCCTGGTTTGCTAGGTTGACATTTACTGAATATGTTTTAAACGGATGGGTTTATTTTGGACTCACCTTGTTGTGCTGTGCTCACTTAAACATGAAGGTGGCGCGGCGGTCCTTCGTGGGCCAATTATGTCATCAATGTCTGACATTCTCTGGATTTATGGTGCTTTCAAGACAACTGGGACCTCTTTTTAAAAAACGTCAGTGATGACGTCAGTGATCTTCAGGTCAGAGCACTAGAAAAAGGCCTGAGTTCCCGACTTGGAATTCCGAGTTGGATGACCGTTCCCAGTCGGAGCTCGTTTTTTTAACGATTTCCCAGTTCTGAGTTTCCAGTTGTTTTGAGTGCAGCAAAAGTCGGGCTGGATTGACAGCATGTTCAATGTTGAATGTTTATCATTTTAAGCTTGGAAGAGAGACCCTTAAACCCAGACTTGGGCCACGCACCCACTCCAATGAGTGATTACTTTGCAAGGCTTGCAGTGAGCCACTGATTCCTTCCAAACCACTCATTGTTGAATATGCGATTTCCAACTTGTTGTGTAATGGTTTTGTCCAATGGCCGATGAGCACCGATACATTTTATCTTCATACTTTCTCTTCATATGACAAGGATTGAAAATGATTTGCCAGTAGATTGTTGACTTGATTCATGATGATGACTGCTAGCTAAGATTTTGAAAGTTTGATGTTGACATGATCAGTCCAATGAAAGCTACAGTAGATATAACCTGATTTTACATAATATCTGGTGCCAATGACCTTGAGCATTCTTGGAGGGACACTTCTAATGTAACTATGGCACCCAAGGGGCTTGAATTTTTTTGTTATAACTGTAGATTTTGCTGTGACGCAGTCCCAATGAGTGACAGAACACTGAGCCAATCACGGTGCAACTAGAGAACATTACCAACCACTACACTCCGTATTTTCCGCTGGTTGCCCCACAACAGAAAGCACTGATCTAGGCTTAAACACCTGCATTTTAGAGCTCCCTTATTCAAGAAAGCAAAAAAGAGACCATGTTTGTATGCAGAGCCCCACCTGTTTTGAGCCCCACCTGCCCTGAATGACGGGCCGCCACTGCATAGGCCTATGCACTTGTGATTTGAAACAATCCACAGCATTTTTTTTTTTAAAGAAGGTAATGATCCTGTGTAGCTAAGTATTTTAAATGATTTCATTTAGACAGGAGTAATTATATAGTTTTGGAAAAACATACATTTGGTTTAGGGGAACAATGCAGTGCACCCGCCAACTTTTCTAATTTGGAAATGACTGAAACCAGAGATCCATATATAATGGATACAAGGCGGTAATGCAGTCGACAAATTTAGGTCTGCATATTGTTTTTATCGAAACGCATTGAGCTTATTTGGGACAGATTTCTGAGAGGGTGACCCGTCTCGCTTCGCCTCTTCCTCTCTGCTGAAACAACACCCCTGTCTTATGTAGTCAATGTATCTGATACTGTCTGGACAGAAAAGGTGACATGCCATACTCCTTTTGTCCAGACAGCATCAGATACATGGTCTACACATACGGAGACAGAGGGGCGCTGTTTCGCTCGCTCGGATGCTTTATGTGAGATTGATGCATCTTTCTGTTGGCGCGCCTCGTCAAATAAATGATCAATATTTTACATGGCCAGCCCATAATGCCGGCCCTGAATGTCCTGTGTTTCGGTTAACCATGGCAGCCAGCATTGCAAGTAAAGAGATGTGCAGAAAGATAATCAGCCTCTGTCTGTGGATCCTTTCCTTTAATGTATTGTATTAATGTATTTTTAAAGAAACACCTTTATTTCAATCTCTAGTTCTGGTCACAAGATGTTCCAGAGAATTGCGGTAAACCGTGCCACACAGACAGAAAACTGAATGTTCTATTCTAAGCCAGGCCCATCTTTTTAAAGTAAACATGATTTAATTATCTTTCTATTTGAACATAATAAGTAGTACTGTCGTGAATATTGTGATCACAAGAACATCCTAACAATTGAGGTAAAGAGCGTCACAGTCATGCAGAAAATTCTGTATGTGAGAACAATTAGTTTCCCTGGCTTACATTTAGCTGCTACATAAAATACTATAACAGTAAATTAATAGACGATATTCAATATAAAAATTGCATAGCTAACACAGACCCACCGGAGTGACCGGACCTTTGACAAAGTATCTGTGTGAAAAGGCATCCCATGGTTTTTGTCAACGAGCTCAATGTATTCCAAACATTGGTGGTAACCAGATGATCCCAATAATTTAGTTAGTAAAGATGCCTCAGTTTCTGACTTGGAATTCCAAGTCGGATGATTTCTCCAAAGTCGGATCTAGATTTCTTTCAGAGTTCAGAGTTGTCTTGAACCCACTGAAATCAGATAAGTGGGCAACTCTGGTCTTGGAGTGGTGCAGTTATTTAACCGACCCAGAAGACCAGGCGTGTTGAAGTGAACTGATGAATGAAAACGGGGAAGGGCTGGGTTGTGGGTTCACAATTCACCGCTGCCCTTTTAAATAGGTCACTCTTTGCTGCAAGCCACACCCCCGCACACATCTCAAAGTCTGTTCAATAACGTTTTGGGAAAACGTACAAAGTACAAACTGTTCTGCAGCGTAGCAAACGTTCAAGCAAACTGAACGTACCCCTGGTTTAGGGCCAAATTGGAACAAAATCCGGTCATTGACGGAGCGAGATTGTTTTGACAGACACCGAAGGTACGCGATCTTAGCCGTCCGATGACTAGCTGACAGCGCACTGCACCGCAACATGGACCACATGTCGTCGCCTGTCAGGTTACGTAGCAGCTTCAAACCTGGTAAATTCTGGGTGCAGTCATGGGATAGCCCTTTGAAATAGCAACTGCAATATTTTTTTTAAATAGCCTGATTTAAAATGTTCTACTTTTACTTGCAGTTATGGTGTAATGTCGGTTGTTTTTTGTGCAATAGATGGTCTATAATTTAGTTTATTCTGCAGTCTTTTTTTTTTTTTTCTGATATCCGTTTGGCCAGGTCAGACAGTTTTACATTGATCAATTCATCTCTTTATTGATTGAACAGCATGTTATCTTCCCATAACTTATTGTGTCCTTCATACTCTCTCCTATGGTCTCTTCTGCACTCTGTTCAGACATCCAGGTAGGACCTTTAGTACCCCATTCATAGACTTTAGTGCCTATAAACGATAGTATCTTTATTAAGAGCCCAACACATCCTCTAATAACTCGCACTGTTTGCGGGTACTGTTTTGGAAACATAAGGAATATATCTTTCATATCAGCAAGAAATGATAAAACAACTAAAGGTAAATTACTACACACCTTTTTTATAGGGTTAAGATTAGTGTTCCCACATTGCCAGATCTCCATGTTTACAGGGCTTGTTTTCGGGAAAGACTGGCCCCCACCTATGCTAATTAGCTAACTGCTTTGAACACCTGTGTGTAGCTAACTGGGGGGTAAGTGTAGTTTCTCAACTGGAGGCACACACGGTGTATGGATCTGTGCAAAACTGCTACAGTAAGTGTCTCTTTTTAATTTGAAATATTATTTATCGCTTAAATGAAAGATAAGAGGCATATCAGTATATGTTTAGGAAAACCTTATTGAAAGCGCTGATTTGACGTTTCTAAACGTTAAAATAGTGTCGAAATTGTAGTTTACACAGCCAAATGTGGGCAAATGTAATTGCTGAAAACCCTACATACGGAGAAGAGTTTAAGATGTATTCCTTTAGTTCCATCTATATTTGTAGAATTGTTGTAGGTTACAATGTACTGTAGTAGGTAAACAAGTGTGTGTGCTAGACTAAGTCTCCAACCCCCCATCCTCTTACCGGAGATCAGCGTATTAGAGAGAGCCTAGCGTTAAGCCCGTTGTAGTGGGTTGTGGGTAATATGATGTGACGGGTAGGATTGGGCCCATAGAATTAGAATGATTAGAACAGTGGTAACCAACCGGTCACAATCAACCGGTCGATCTTCAAGGCATTCTTAGTCGATCACCAAACATTTTTGTAAAAAAAAAAAAAAAATTAAACGAAATCCTTGCATTACAATTTATTTGTTTTTTTTGCGCTGTCAATTAGCAGCCCTCGCGCTGGAAAGGCAAATGGTGTCCAGAGAGCAAATCATCTCCGATCACTGTACAGCAGAGATCATCAACTAGATTCAGCTACGGCCAATTTTTTTCTTGAGCAGATGGTCGGGGAACCGGAACATAATTGCAAATAATTTGTTGACTGCAAATTGACAGCAGGAAGCCCAAACATATGTTTGACTAAAACATACATTTCCAACCTTGCTTACATTTTTACACAATCACGTGTCTCTTTATTATGTATGGGAATACTTGGGAACAGATTTCTGAAATAAAATCATATGGAGCTTATTTCCTGGTGTCTTATGTCCAACAATAAATAAATGTGTGTGTGTATGTATATATATTACACACAATATACTAGTCAAAAGTTTGGATGCACCTACTCATTCCAGCATTTCTTTGTTTTTACTATTTTCTACATTGTAGAATAATAGTGAAGACATCAAACTATGAAATAACACATGGTATCAGTTAGTAACCAAAAAACTGTTAAACAAATCAAACTATATTTGAGATGCTTCAAAGTAGCCACCCTTTGCCTTGACAGCTTTGCACACTCTTGGCATTCTCTCAACCAGCTTCATGAGGTAGTCACCTGGAATGCATTTCAATTAACAGGTGTGCCTTGTTAAAAGTTAATTTGTGGAATTTCTTTCCTTCTTAATGCGTTTGAGCCAAATAGTTGTGTTGTGACAAGGTAGGGGTGGTATACAGAAGACGGCCCTATTTGGTAAAAGACCAATCCATATTATGGCAAGAACAGCTCAAATAAACAAGGAGAAAGGACAGTGAAGGATAGTCAATCTGGAAAATGTAAAGAACTTTGAAAGTTACTTCAAGTGCAGTCGCAAAAACCATCAAGCGCTATGATGAAACTGGCTCTCATGAGGACCACCACGGGAAAGGAAGACCTAGAGAAACCACTACTTAAAGACACTAATAAGAATACTTGCTTGGGCCAAGAAACACGAGCAATAGCATTATACTGGTGAAAATCTATCCTTTGGTCTGATGAGTCCAAATTTTTGGTTCCATACACCTTAACCACATACATTTAAACTCAGTTTCTCAATTCCTGACATTTAATCCAAGTAAAAAATTCCCTGTTTTAGGTCAGTTAGGATCACCACTTTATTTTAAGAATGTGAAATGTCAGAATAATAGTAGAGTGATTTATTTCAGCTTTTATTTATTTCATCACATTCCAGGTGGGTCAGAAGTTTACATACACTCAATTAGTATTTGGTAGCATTGCCTTTAAATTGTTTAACTTGGGTCAAACATTTTGGGTAACCTTCCACAAGCTTCCCACAATAAGTTCGGTGAATTTTGGCCCATTCCTCCTGACAGAGCTCGTGTAACTGAGTCAGGCTTGTAGGCCTCCTTGCTCGCACACACTTTTTCAGTTCTGCCCACAAATGTTCTATAGGATTGAGGTCAGGGCTTTGTGACGGCCACTCCAATACCCTGACATTCTTGTCCTTAAGCCATTTGCCACAACTTTGGAAGTGTGCTTGGGGTCATTGTCCATTTGGAAGACCCATTTGCGACCAAGCTTTAACTTCTTGACTGATGTCTTGAGATTTTGCTTTAATATATATAAATATTTTCCCTGCCTCATGATGCCATCTATTTTATGAAGCGTACCAGTCCCTCCTGCAGCAAGCACCCCCACAACATGATGCTGCCACCCCTGTGCTTCACAGTTGGGATGGTGCTCTTCAGCTTGCAAGGATCCCTCTTTTTCCTCCAAACATAACGATAGTCATTATGGCCAAACAGTTCTATTCGTGTTACATCAGACCAGAGGACATTTCTCCAAAAAGTACAATCTTTGTCCCCATGTGCAGTTGCAAACCGTTGTCTGGCTTTTTTATGGCGGTTTTGGAGCAGTGGCTTCTTCCTTGCTGAGCGGCCTTTCAGTTTTTGATCAAGGGAAAGGTACAGAGAGCTCCTTGATGACAACCTGCTCCAGAGCGCTCAGGACCTCAGACTGGGCCCGGCTGGTAATTTAACCATGACAACAAGTTTGCCAAATTAGCTGGCCGCTAAACTATCTAATCTAAAAGACTATCAGTGACTGACCTGACAAGAGAACCGCTAATGCACTATCCTAACTCGCAAAAGTAGTTGAGACCTAGACCGAGTTCCTAAAAAAAAAAAAGTGGATGGGATTGATCCGAGGGGACCACGCATCCCTGCCCTAGACAGTTTTCTTTATGTCACAATTAGATAACAGCCTCTCTTTGCTCACAAACTACTCTAAAGGTAAGTCACCATATTTGAACGTGTGGACTAGAATAGCCTAGTTATTTATAAGCCTGTTATTTTAGGTGTACCTAGCTAGTTACCTAATCATTATCTTGCAGTTCTTGGCCATTACTCAACACTTGATAAAATATTTAAAAATGTGGTTTTGAACAGTGTCTCTACTCTTAATTTTTTTGTTTGTAGGATAGCCCAATACCAGATTGTGGCTTTAGCTAGCTATGAAGTTGTGCCTTGTAAGACCGCTACATAGATAAAGCCAGACACAATCCACATTCAGGTATGGGCTGAATAAAGCAGAAACATCCTCTTCATTATGCTTGTTTTAATATTATTGTTGGCTGCCAAAAGAGCACCGTAAGCAACCTGGTTAGCTACAGAAGATCTGTTAACTAGCAAGCTAATTAACAACAGCATGCGTCAAGCTAACTTAGCTAGCAAGCAGATGATGGTCCTCTTCGTCTGGGCGCAGCTGGTTTCTTCCGAAGACCTCTTACAGTCAATGGGGCAAGTTGGGGTTCATTCAGGGGAATTTGTGCATTCGGGTAGGTCAGGTTGTGTGTTTTGATTATGTCAGGCCATTCCTTGAACCAGGGAAATATTGTTGGCATATTCTGGTCGTGTGTACTGGCCCCCTCAAAATGCAGTTTACATACAGATGTCCACTTACTACTTTTACGTCTGTCATTAAAGTGTTCCAAATTGCTTGTTGTTTTGGGTCAGTCGGTAGTTGGTGAAATTGCACGTTGTGTCATGTGGAATCCAACCGGCAGTAGGGTACACAGCAGTTTACTTTGTTTATGTTGTGTCAGCACAGGACCCCGTGTTTCACCTAATTGGGTCAGTGTTTACCTCAGACTTTGCAAATTTACCACCTATCGATCCCAGAGTGAAACGCGCTGTTTAAGGTGTGAAGTAGGGCAATTCTATGGTTAACTAGTGTGAGAAGGTAGAGGGGCCTGTTGATCAGATGGTTCGTGTGAGCTGATTCTTCCCTACGAAGCCCTGCATTCAGCACAAGAGGCTTCCTTTACTCATGTCCTTCAACATGAAATAACGAGACAGATGTTAGTAATGTGGTGGACAATCTGTTCTGCAGGTATATATCCTAGTTTCCCTCCTCCACTATGTTTCTGCTTTGCTTGCGCTTCAGTGTCTAGGCTGGTATTTGTTAAGCACTTTCAGACAACTGCTGATGTAACAAGGCTATATGATTGATATTTGGCTTTATAACCCCCTCCTCCCCCAGTTGTCCAGTCTGTCTATTGAGGAGCCAGAGGATGCAGAGCTGGCCTACACCATGAGAGACCTTCCCCCCACCCCCCCACCCCGGGGTGCATCTGTGGACCAAAACACAACTCCGGGATGCCACACACCTGTCGTTGACCGAGAACCAGAAGGAACTGGGCTTGAGATGGGGCGATCCCCTCACACCCCAGGAGGGACACCCCTGCTTTCTCGGCCCTCCCCTAGTGGCCCCCCTCCCTTCACCCCCCCCAGGACCAAACGTGCCCCCCTGGAGGGAGAGTTTGAGCCGCTGAAGTTGAGGAAGTACCAGCTGACCTCTATGGGGTCGCGGTCCATGGACTCCTCCCCTCAGTCCCGGCCACGCAGCCCCTGGGGACACTTTGACCCTTACGACTCTGCAGAGGTGTGTGAGGTGTGGATACGTGTGTGAGTGAGACCTATGTGTGCACTGATGTAGTGCTAGAATCATTATGAAAACTTCAGGAAGAGTGTGCAGAAGTGTGATAGCATTTTTATCTAATGGTGTAGTGACCAATAAGCATCTTTTATAATGTGAAACTACAGTGCATTCGGAAAGTATTCAGACCCTTGACTTTTGTTATGTAACAGCCTTATTCTAAAATATATTACATTGAGGAGGAAAACAATCTACACACAAGTGAAAACAGGTTTGCAAATGTATTACAAATAAACATACCTTTATTTACATAAGTATTTAGACCCTTTTGCTATGAAGACTCTAAATTGAGCTCCGGTGCATCCTGTTTCCATTGATCATCCTTGAGCTGTTTCTACAACTTGATTGGAGTCCACCTGTGGTAAATTCAATTGATTGGACATGATTTGGAAAGGCACACACCTGTCTTTATAAAAGGTTCCACAGTTGACGGTGCATGTCAGAGCAAAAACCAGGCCATGAGGTCGAAGGAAATGACCGTAGAGCTCCTGGACAGGAATGTGTCGGCACAGATCTGGGGAAGGGTACCAAAAAATATCTGCAGCATTGAAGGTCCCCAAGAACACAGTTGGCTCCATCATTCTTAAATGGAAGAAGTTTGGAACCACCAAGACTCTTCCTAGAGCTGGCCGCCCGACCAAACTGAGCAATCGGGGTAGAAGGGAGGTGACCAAGAACCAGATGGTCACTCTGACAGAGCTCCAGAGTTCCTCTGTGGAGATGGGAGAACCTTCCAGAAGGACAACCATCTCTGCCGCACTCCACCAATCAGGCCATTATGGAGGAGTAGCCAGAAGGAAGCCACTCCTCAGTAAAAGGCACATGACAGCCCACTTAGAGTTTGCCAAAATCCACCTAAAGGACTCTCAGACCATGAGAAACAAGATTCTCTGGTCTGATGAAACCAAGACTGAACTCTTTGGCCTGAATGCCAAATGTCACATCTGGGTGAAGCATGGTAGTGGCAGCATCATGCTGTGGGGACGATTTTCAGCGGCAGGGACTGGGAGACTAGTCAGGATCGAGGGGAAAGATGAACGGAGCAAAGTACTGAGAGAGCGACTCCGGGATGCTGGCCTTTTAGGCAGAGTTGCAAACAAAAAAAGCAATTTCTCAGACTGGCCAATAAAAATAAAATATTAAGATGGGCAGAAGAACACAGACACTGGACAGAGGAACTCTACCTAGAAGGCCAGCATCCCAGGGTTGCCTCTTCACTGTTGACGTTGAGGCGGGTGTTTTGCGGGTACTATTTAATGAAGCTGCCAGTTCAGGACTTGTGAGGCGTCTGATTCTCAAAGTAGACACTAATGTACTTGTCCTCTTGCTCAGTTGTGCACCGGGGCCTCCCACTCTTTCTATTCTGGTCAGAGCCAGTTTGCGCAGTTCTGTGAAGGGAGTAGTACACAACGTTGTACAAGATCTTCAGTTTCTTGGCAATTTCTCACATGAAATAGCCTTCATTTCTCAGGACAAGAATAGACTGATGAGTTTCAGAAGAAAGTTCTTTGTTTCTGGCCATTTTGAGCCTGTAATCCAACCCACAAATGCTCATGCTCCAGATACTCAACTTGCAGTTTTCAGCTGTGCTAACATAATTGCAAAAGGGTTTTCTATTGATCAGTTAGCCTTTTAAAATTAATAATCTGGATTAGCTAACACAACGTGCCATTGGATACAGGAGTGATGGTTGCTGATAATGGACCTCTGTACACCTATGTAGATATTCCATAAAAAATCTGCCGTTTCCAGCTACATTTGTCATTTACAACATTAACAATGTCTACACTGTATTTCTGATCAATTTAATGTAATTTTAATGGACAAAAAATGTGCTTTTCTTTCAAAAACAAGGACATTTCTAAGTGACGCTAAACTTTTGAACGGTAGTATATGTAAGTGAGATATTTCTGTATTTAATTTAATACATTTGCAAACAGCGTGTTTTATGTCCCGTCTTCTGTCTTCCCTACAGGACATGGACAGGGAGTATGTGGGCTTTGCCACTCTACCCAACCAGGTACACAGGAAGTCAGTCAAAAAGGGTTTTGCCTTCACCCTCATGGTAGCAGGTGAGACATCTAAATTACTCAGATTACTACTGAAATGAATTATAGACAAAAAATAATCTGTTGAGGTGAACATTGCCCAACATTTATTTGTGCAGAAAAAAGTAGATAGAAGAATGACTGACTTGCCTTCTTTCTCTAGGAGAGTCTGGTCTGGGTAAATCCACTCTGGTCAACAGTCTGTACCTTACAGACCTCTACAACAACAGGAAGGTGCTGAATGCAGAGGGTGAGACAGAAATATTGTCAGAAACTCATTTCTCAATGTGTCCGTTGCTATTAACTACTATTATTGTTTTGCTATAACAGCAAGTTGTGTCCTTTTTGAAATGATTTGCCTCTTCTATTACAACCCTGATCTTCTAGATTGCTTTTATACGTGTGTGTGTGTGTGTGCTTGTGCGTGTGTGTGTGTAGAGCGGATCGTGCAAACAGTGTTCATCACCAAACACACCGTGGGTATCGAGGAGAAGGGGGTCAGACTCAGACTCTCCATCGTAGATACACCAGGGTTTGGTGACGCTGTCAACAACACAGAGAGGTACATGGGTTATCTAGGCTGGAATCATTACTATCTCATGATGATTTGCTGCTATCAATAGTCCCTCATGGAATGACGATTCAGTGGCCACGCCCCTCTACTGGGGGCACAGATGTAAAAAATAAAAAAATAAATCCCTCATCTGCCCGTTGGCACCAGGTCACATTAGTCCCAAGGTTGTCTTGTTAAATCTTGTTCCTACTTTTAAATTACTCATTAGCTGTTTGAAATATCTAATACAGAATACTTTGGTGACATTGTTATCAACCTGCTGCATACCCCTTAAAAATATACATTTACGTGTGCAGGTTGTGCTAACACTCATTAATACAGACTGGTAGATTAGCTAGCATAGCTAGCATTCACTGGTTAAGTAACTTGAGTGTAATGGAGTTGACTGGTAACTATGACATATACAGTGGGGCAAAAAAGTATTTAGTCAGCCACCAATTGTGCAAGTTCTCCCACTTAAAAAGATGAGAGAGGCCTGTAATTTTCATCATAGGTACATTTCAACTATGACAGACCAAATGAGAGAGAAAAAATCCAGAAAATCACATTGTAGGATTTTTAATGATTTTATTTGCAACTTATGGTGGAAAATAAGTATTTGGTCAATAACATAAGTTTATCTCAATACTTTGTTATATACCCTTTGTTGGCAATGACAGAGGTCAAATGTTTTCTGTTAGTCTTCAAGGTTTTCACACACTGTTGCTGATATTTTGGCCCATTCCTCCATGCAGATCTCCTCTAGAGCAGTGATGTTTTGGGGCTGTTGCTGGGCAACACGGACTTTCAACTCCCTCCAAAGATTTTCTATGGGGTTGAGATCTGGAGACTGGCTAGGCCACTCCAGGACCTTGAAATGCTTCTTACAAAGCCACTCCTTCGTTGCCCGGGCGGTGTGTTGGGATCATTGTTATGCTGAAAGACCCAGCCACGTTTCATCTTCAATGCCCTTGCTGATGGAAGGAGGTTTTCACTCAAAATCTTACGATACATGGCCCCATTCATTCTTTCCTTTACACGGATCAGTCGTCCTGGTCTCTTTGCAGAAAACAGCCCCAAAGCATAATGTTTCCACCCCCATGCCTCACAGTAGGTATGGTGTTCTTTGGATGCAACTCAGCATTCTTTGTCCTCCAAACACGATGAGTTGAGTTTTTACCAAAAAGTTATATTTTGGTTTCATCTGACCATAGGACATTCTCCCAATCTTCTTCTGGATCATCCAAATGCTCTCCAGCAAACTTCAGACGGGCCTGGACATGTACTGGCTTAAGCAGGGGGACACGTCTGGCACTGCAGGATTTGAGTCCCTGGCGGGGTAGTGTGTTACTGATGGTAGGCTTTGTTACTTTGGTCCCAGCTCTCTGCAGGTCATTCACTAGGTCCCCCAGTTTTGTTCTGGGATTTTTGCTCACCGTTCTTGTGATCATTTTGACCCCACGGGGTGAGATCTTGCATGGAGCCCCAGATCGAGGGAGATTACCAGTGGTCTTGTATGTCTTCCATTTCCTAATAATTGCTCCCACAGTTGATTTCTTCAAACCAAGCTGCTTACCTATTGCAGATTCAGTCTTCCCAGCCTGGTGCAGGTCTACAATTTTGTTTCTGGTGTCCTTTGACAGCTCTTTGGTCTTGGCCATAGTGGAGTTTGGAGTGTGACTGTTTGAGGTTGTGGACAGGTGTCTTTTATACTGATAACAAGTTCAAACAGGTGCCATTAATACAGGTAACGAGTGGAGGACAGAGGAGCATCTTAAAGAAGAAGTTACAGGTCTGTGAGAGCCAGAAATCTTGCTTGTTTGTAGGTGACCAAATACTTATTTTCCACCATAATTTACAAATAAATTCATTAAAAATCCTACAATGTGATTTTCTGGATTTTATTTTCTCATTTTGTCTGTAATATTTGAAGTGTACCTATGATGAAAATTACAGGCCTCTCTCATCTTTTTAAGTGGGAGAACTTGCACAATTGGTGGCTGACTAAATCCTTTCCCCCCCCACTGTATACTTGTGTATGTGTGTTTACTGTATATCATTCACGACATTTGGACGGGAGCTATAATTGAAGAAATGCTTTTAACTATGCGTGTTGTTATTTCTTGAATTCGGGCTTGGCTTGACTACTTTCAATGGGGAAAGATTGCTTCTATGCCCCACTTCCGTGATTTTTGTAGGAAACGTCACTTTGCCGAGTGGAGCTATAGTGGAGAGTGTACATCTATCATCATGTTGATCCACCATGTTTGTAGTTTCCTCTGAGTGGTGTTTGTGCTCTTTATAGCTGGAAAGAGATAGAGGACTACATTGACCAGCAGTTTGAGCAGTACTTCAGAGACGAGAGCGGCCTGAACAGAAAGAACATCCAGGATAACAGAGTCCACTGCTGCCTCTACTTCATCTCTCCCTTCGGACATGGGTACCAGACTACACACACACTACATATTTTCTTTCAATTCAATTCAATTCAATTCAAGGGCTTTATTGGCATGGGAAACATGTGTTAACATTGCCAAAGCAAGTGAGGTAGACAACATACAAAGTGAATATATAAAGTGAAAAACAACAAAAATTAACAGTAAACGTTACACATACAGAAGTTTCAAAACAGTAAAGACATTACAAATGTCATATTATATATATATATATATCTATATATATATATATACAATGTACAAATAGTTAAAGGACACAAGATAAAATGAATAAGCATAAATATGGGTTGTATTTACAATGGTGTTTGTTCTTCACTGGTTGCCCTTTTCTCGTGGCAACAGGTCACAAATATTGCTGCTGTGATGGCACACTGTGGAATTTCACCCAAAAGATATGGGAGTTTTTCAAAATTGGATTTGTTTTCGAATTCTTTGTGGATCTGTGTAATCTGGGGGAAATATGTCTCTCTAATATGGTCATACATTGGGCAGGAGGTTAGGAAGTGCAGCTCAGTTTCCACCTCATTTTGTGGGCAGTGAGCACATAGCCTGTCTTCTCTTGAGAGCCATGTCTGCCTACGGCGGCCTTTCTCAATAGCAAGGCTATGCTCACTGAGTCTGTACATAGTCAAAGCTTTCCTTAATTTTGGGTCAGTCACAGTGGTCAGGTATTCTGCCGCTGTGTACTCTCTGTGTAGGGCCAAATAGCATTCTAGTTTGCTCTGTTTTTTTGTTAATTCTTTCCAATGTGTTAAGTAATTATCTTTCTCTCTCTCTCGACACAAGTATGAGATAGATACACACAGTTCTTTCACAGTAAACCTGCTTTTCCACAATAATTGTAATAATTTTGTCTGTGTGTGTGTGTCTCTCCAGTCTGCGGCCATTGGATGTGGAATGTATGAGGGCTCTGCATGACAAGGTGAACATAGTCCCTGTTCTGGCCAAAGCTGACAGCCTCACACCCACTGAGGTCCGCAGGAAGAAGATGAAGGTAAGAGACTGTAACTGTGCTATGGTAATCTTTAATTATCTTTACCAGTGCTAATTTTACCTGTGATATTCCTATCTGTGCTACAGAATTTCTGTAATCTATACCTGTGCTATAATGTTGGGGTATATACTTGCCCTGTGCTATAATGTTGGGGTATATACACTGCTCAAAAAAATAAAGGGAACACATCCTAGATCTGAATTAATGAAAAATTCTTCTTAAATAGTTTTTTTCTTTACATAGTTGAATGTGCTGACAACAAAATCACACAAAATCAAAATCAATGGAAATCAAATGTGTCAACCCATGGAGGTCTGGATTTGGAGTCGCACTCAAAATTAAAGTGGAAAACCACACTACAGGCTGATCCAACTTTGATAAGTCAAAATGAGGCTCAGTAGTGTGTGTGGCCTCCACGTGCCTGTATGACCTCCCTAAAACGCCTGGGCATGCTCCTGATGAGGTGGCGGATGGTCTCCTGAGGGATCTCCTCCCAGACCTGGACTAAAGCATCTGCCAACTCTTGGACAGTCTGTGGTGCAACGTGGCGTTGATGGATGGAGCGAGTGGATGGAGCGAGACATGATGTCCCAGATGTGCTCAATTGGATTTAGGTCTGGGGAATGGGCGGGCCAGTCCATAGCATCAATGCCTTCCTCTTGCAGGAACTGCTGACACACTCCAGCCACATGAGGTCCAGCATTGTCTTGCATTAGGAGGAACGCAGGGCCAACCGCACCAGCATATGGTCTCACAAGGGGTCTGAGGAGCTCATCTCGGTACCTAATGGCAGTCAGGCTACCTCTGGCGAGCACATGGAGGGCTGTGCGGCCCCCCAAAGAAATGCCACCCCACACCATGACTGACCCACCGCCAAACCGGTCATGCTGGAGGATGTTGCAGAACGTTCTCCACTGCGTCTCCAGACTCTGTCACGTCTGTCACATGTGCTCAGTGTGAACCTGCTTTTATCTGTGAAGAGCACAGGGCGCCAGTGGCGAATTTGCCAATCTTGGTGTTCTCTGGCAAATGCCAAACGTCCTGCACGGTGTTGGGCTGTAAGCACAACCCCCACCTGTGGACATCGGGCCCTCATACCACCCTCATGGAGTTGTAAGCTTGTGTGGGTTGTAGACTCCGTCTCATGCTACCACTAGAGTGAAAGCACCGCCAGCATTCAAAAGTGACCAAACATCAGCCAGGAAGCATAGGAACTGAGAAGTGGTCTGTGGTCATCACCCGCAGAACCACTCCTTTATTGGGGATGTCTTGCTAATTGCCTATAATTTCCACCTGTTGTCTATTCCATTTGCACAACAGCATGTGAAATTTATTGTCAATCAGTGTTGCTTCCTAAGTGGACAGTTTGATTTCACAGAAGTGTGATTGACTTGGAGTTACATTGTGTTGTTTAAGTGTCCCCTTTATTTTTTTGAGCAGTGTACTTGCCCTGTGCTATACTGTTGGTGTATATACTTGCCCTGTGCTATAATGTTGGTGTATATACTTGCCCTGTGCTATAATGTTGGGGTATATACTTGCCCTGTGCTATAATGTTGGGGTATATACTTGCCCTGTGCTATAATGTTGGGGTATATACTTGCCCTGTGCTATAATGTTGGGGTATATACTTGCCCTGTGCTATACTGTTGGTGTATATACTTGCCCTGTGCTATAATGTTGGGGTATATACTTGCCCTGTGCTATAATGTTGGGGTATATAATTGCCTGTGCTATAATGTTGGGGTATATACTTGCCCTGTGCTATAATGTTGGGGTGCAAAATGGGATTCAAATGGATTTGTCTTTTTAATTTTTCAATCTACACAAATTACTCTCAACATGGAAGAACATTTTTAACATTTGTAAAAAAAGAATATGAAAAATAAAACATCTTGATTAGATAAGTATTCAACCCCCTTAAGTACAGAATTACCTTTAGCAGCGATTACATCTGAGAGTCTTTCTAGGTAAGTCTCTAAGAGCTTAACACACCTGGAATGTACAATATTTACCCATTATTCTTTTCAAAATTCTTCAGCTCTGTCAAATTGGTTGTATATCATTGCTAGACAAACATTTTCAGATCTTGCCATAGATTTTCAAGCAGATTTAAGTCAAAACTGTCTTCTTGGTAAGCAACTCATGTAGATTTGGCCTTGTGTTGTAGGTTATTGTCCTGCTGAATGGCGAATTCATCTCTTCACTGTCTGTTTCTCTAGGAATTTGCCTGTGCTAAACGTAATTTATTTTTTTATCCTGAAAAATGACCCCGTCCTTAACGATTACAAGCATACCCATAACATGATGCAGCCACCATTATGCTTGAATATATGGAAATTGGTACTCGGTAATGTGTTGTGTTTAAGGTAAATCCAATACAACAGAACATTTTTTGCAGTATTTCTTTAGTGCCTTGTTGCAAACAGGATGCAAATTATTGTGACTTGTTAAGCACATTTTTATTCCTGGACTTATTTTTTTTATTTTATTTTTTTATTTCTTAACAAAGGGGTTGAATACTTATTGACTCAAAACATTTCAGCTTTTTATTATGTTATTCATTTGTAAAAAGCAAGACAAAAAAATCTATTTGACATTATGGATGCAATTTAATTTTAAATTCTGTCTGTAACACAACATCATGGAAAAGGTCAAGGGGTGTGAATACTGTATGCGTGTGCCTGTGTAGATCCGAGAGGAGATGGAGAAGTTTGGCATCAACATCTACCAGTTCCCAGACTGTGAATTTGATGAAGATGAGGAGTTTAAACAGCAGGAGCAGCTGCTCAAGGTGACTTCAGACCTGGGGAGGATAGAGGGCTATTAGGGCATCTGTATGTTTTGTCCATTGCATATAGCACTGACCACATGGCTTAACCATGAAAACCTTGATCTCTCTCTCTCTAGGACAGTATTCCTTTTGCTGTAATAGGCAGTAACATCCAGGTTGAGAGTAAAGGACGCAAGTTCAGAGGTCGGCTCTACCCCTGGGGTGTAGTGGAAGGTACGCTGCACAGGCACACCTTCACGTTTACACTACAGAACTCTCTCACACACACACACACACAACTGAACTTTCCTCGCTACGGTGAACAGCAGAGTTGGGCCTCACTGAGCTTGCCTGTAAAAAAATACACATTCGCACAGATTACCGTGAATGCAATCTCCGCGAAGTACAAGGAAATTACTTGTCGACAGTGTACTACCTTCGATTGAATTCCAGCCTAAATGTCTTTCTGTGAAAACACACTGACCTAATAGCAGTGTTGTGTTGTCAGTGGAGGACCCGGCCCACAGTGATTTCCTGCTGCTGAGGAACATGTTGGTGAAGACTCACATGCAGGACCTGAAGGATGTCACCAGAGAGACACACTACGAGAACTACAGAGCACAGTGTATACAGAACATGACACGCATGGTGGTGCAGGAGAGGAAACGCAGGTTGGTACTACACACACACACACACATAGAATAGACGTACACAGAACTACCCAGACCCATACACACTAAAGTTGTACTGATGTACAACACATTTGGCACAACGGTTGTGCTACAAGGTTTTTCTGCACAAAAAGAATGACAATTTATTTGACCTTTGTTTTGTTCTGTGTGTTAGCTTGCGTGATAAGATTCAGAGTGAGAGCAGCGCTGACTTCCCCATGACCCCACTCCCACTGGCCCCTGTAGACCGCGAGACAGAGAGGCTCATCTGGGAGAAGGACGAGGAGGTGAGAACACCCACGTGCACTCCTAGACCGACAACACACACACCCGTACCTGGATGTATTGCACTGCATAGAAGTTGGTCTTCTTCCAGTCTACGTTTGGAACGTTCTTCTTCAGCATCTCAAAAAACCTAGACCGACCGACACACAAACACTAACTTTCCTGACCTTCTCTCTCCCCTCTAGTTGAGGAGGATGCAGGAGGTGTTGGAGAGGATCCACGAGCAGATGCAACAAGGACAGAAACCAGACTACTGATTTACCAACATTCCTCCTGGGCCTCTGAGGTCCATTCTCGTAGACACCTAGAAAGGGGAAGGAGGGAATTTGCGTCAGAGGAAGAAACGTGACAACCTCACTCAAACCAGCACCATTCTCCTCATTGGTGTATCAGCCTTCGAGGTCTCCATGGCGATGAGATGGGGCAGGAATCCTCTGCAGCTGAATGTTCTGAACCCATGTCATTTTTGTTCCCTGAGAAATAAGGTGGTCCTGTAAACGTTAGTAATGCTGTGGCCTAGTCTTGATTACCGACATACCTGAGGTGTCAACTTAGACCGTTGAAGTGTCAGAAAGAAAGAAGCAGCACAAACAGTGTGTAGTAAATGTAATATGATTTATTAAGAATCTTCATTATTATTTGTTTTCATCATACTTTTGTCCTAATGAATAGTTTGTAGTACTGTTGTTATCTTTAAACATGGTGGACAGTTGGATCCAAAAAGGCAGCCCAAAGTGTACAGGCGATATATAACTTCAACTTTCTCCATAGGGAAAACATCTGTGTTTTTATATTTATATATAATAACATTGTAGCATGAGGTCCAAGATCCTGCCCACATCATACAATATTGTACATGGTCCCAGAAAGAAACATACAAAAAAAAAACTACATTGAAACGGAACCTAAATCGCAATCTACATGCAAGGTTAAAGAGTAAAATACACACATGTATATGCAAAACAACGTGCATACAATCACACATATACAAAAATACACCCATACGTACCTACACACATATATTAGAAAAGTCAAACATCAGAGTGTTCTAAAGAGAAAATATTTAGTTCCCCCCCCCCCACGTTTCAGTCGCTCTCCTACCAAACACACACACTTGAACACAAAAGGGACATCACGCCCACTGCTTTTCTGCTTGCTCTCAGATCATCTCCGGGTGTAGATCAAGGTTGTCACAGTGCTATGGTTGAAGGAGAATGTTATGACTGATTACACACCGACAGGAGCGCGCTGCATGCACACACACACACACACACACACACGTCAAAATGCTACAACAGAAATAGAACCATGCACCAGGAACAGTAGATTTATCCACCATAGTGTAGAATAGAAAACCTACTGAATATAGGCATACGCGCGCACGCACACACACACACACCCACACCTGAAACAACCAGTAGGACCATATGAGATTGCTTACATACATATATGATGGTGACTCGAACGTAGTCAGACATGCATAGGCTGGCAAAGGGGCATATAATTCACTATCTCTCTCACACATACACAGCAGGTATGCTATGTGTCCAGCCCCCAGAGCTGTTCCCTTGTTCTAACACCAGGATAAGGTTTTCAGTGGCTATGATGGGAGACGGGCAGCAGGGGGGGCTATTGAGCAGGAGAAGAGCAGTCCCGGATGAGGCTGCAATGTTGTGGTAGGGTTTTATGAATGAATGACTAGGACCCCTGATGCCTGAGTGAATATTCATCTTACATTAGTGCGTCTGAGGAGATGAGAGAGGGAACGAGAAAGACTGGCCGCGGGTAGACTGAACCTGTGTCTACAGGTGACTGCTACCCAAAGCAGGCTCTGGCTGTAACAGGAGTCAGTGTCCTCGAGAACAATTCATGTATGAGGTCATCCATGGATCTGTCCCAAATGGCATCCTATTTCCTATTCACTTCCTATTTTGACTAGGGCCCATAGTAGTGCACTATATATGGAATCGGGTACAATTTGGGTGCTACCCATAAGTCTTGAGAGTTAATGTTCTGGTCACAAATCCTGTAGTCTGAATCAACCTGATCATGTACTCCTTGGTACCTGGGATCAATGAGCACCAACGGCTTCACTCGCTCTTTCTCTTCCTGCCCTCTCCGTCAGATTGTGATTTGAGTCCAGGGTTGCATTCAGTACGACAGAACGGTGTGCAACGTTGAATTCAGCGGAAACTGTACTGAACGACCAGTTGATAAGCTTTGTGATTACAGAGGCAAAGAGGGCGATTAATATTGTGTTGCTGCATGAGTTTTGCGATTTCAAATGGTCACACCCATATTGATCAGGCCACACCTCGCTATACTCACCAAACGGGAGCAAACGTTGAATGGTACAAATGTCACACTGTGTAGCAAATGTTGAAGCGAACTGTCGCACCCTCCCTCCCTCTCTCTCTGTCGCACCCTCCCTCCCTCTCTCGCACCCTCTCTCTCCCTCCCTCCCCCCTCTCTCTCTGTCGCACCCTCCCTCTCTCTCTGTCGCACCCTCGCTCTCTCTTTGTCGCACCCTCCCTCTCCCTCTGTCGCACCCTCCCTCCCTCTCTGTCGCACCCTCTCTCTCTCTCTCCCCTCGCTGTCTCTCTGTCGCACCCACCCTCTCTCTCGTGTCGCACCCTCTCTCTCGCCCCCTATCTCTCTGTCGCCCCCTCCCTCTCTCCCTCTCTCTCTCACCCCTCTCTCTCTGTCGCGCCCTCTCTCTCTGTCGCGCCCTCTCTCTCTGTCGCCCTCTCTCTCTGTCGCCCCCTCTCTCTCTGTCGCGCCTCCCGCTGTCTCTCGCGCCCTCTCACTCTCTCCCCTCCCTGTCCTGTCTCTCAGGCCAGTTTGAGTGTGCTAACAGGGAAGGGTGGTACAGTCACCATGGTGACTGGGTTGAGGACGGTGGTTTGTCCCACCAGCTGTGGGTGGTGATGGTGGTGGTGGTGGTGGTGGTGGGCCAGCATGGTTGTGGGCTTCCCCAGGGACGAGCCACACTGGCCAGGCACAGCCGCCCCATTGACCTGGGGCACGTTAGCGGTAGCATGGCTAGCCTGGACGTGGGGAAGGGTGTGGTGGGTGAAGGTGTGGGTGATATGCCCCAACACCGTGGGCTGGGAGACCGTCAATCCCTGGGGGTACATGTGGGGGGGCAGGGGACCCCCCAGGTGGGCCACAGGGTGGACGGTGATGTGTCCGATGGGCTGGGCCGTGATTGTCTGGTGGGCAGCGGCGGCGGCTGCTGTGATTGGCTGCGAGATGGAGGAGGCAGGACTGGGAGAGGGAGCGATGTGCGTAAGGTGTTTGTGATTAGCCGGGAGGACGTGATTGACAGCCTGGATGACGGAAGGGTGGGTGATGACTTTGGGTGAGACTTGGACGGTCGGATGGGGGTGAGGTGGGGGGCGGGCGATAGCTTGGGGGTGAGGAGGGGGCCAAGAGGGAGGGGCTGGTCAGAACCCCAGAGGAAAGGGTCTTGTGTGTGATGGAGAGGTGAGGAGTGAGGAATGATTTGGCCTGTATAATGGGGAGGGAGAAGGGTGGAGGAGGAGGGGAGAGGTCTTCATCAATGTCCTGGTCAAAGTTGTCTTCTCCTTCTGAAAGAGAGGGAGAGCGATTACTCATACAGCACATGTCACTATAAGAACACATCACACATATTGACATGTATGTCTACACCAGGGTTTCTGTGGCGCTGGACAACGTGAACGGGAAGATTTTAATATACCGTCCATCCGACAAATTTACCGGACCCATATGAATTGGGTGCGTAACCCATTAGGGCATCCACTCACAGTGCTCAGAATGACAGAAATCACATATAGATTATGGTCATTCATTTTAGAAGCACATGCAACTCCTGTATTGAAGTAGCCAATAAAACACCATTTTCAAACCAAAATGTAATTTGAGGGAAAAGTCCATTCTAAACAGTGAAACTGAGAAGAGCAGTTTGTGATAGAGATGAAAACGTGTTAAAACTTAGATTTGTTGTTGACTAGGATTGTGCCTTTTGGCTTCTGGACAACGGAAGAAAATTGATATGAAAACCAATGGAAGAGGAGAGAAATGGCACATGAAGTCTTTCATGGCGGCGAGTCAAATAGGCTAGGAAGTAGACAAAATGATAAAATAATTCAAATGATAAATAATTACTCCTGTCTATTAATAAATCAAATAAATCACCAGAAAGCATGACTTAGCCACAAAGGAATCGAGGATCATTAAGTGTTTTATATAGCTGTGGATTGTTTCAAATCACAAGCCTGTAGGCCTATGTCTATTTGGGATCACAGAAATCTGGGCAGAGTGCATGGCAATAGGCCTTGCCGATTGAGTTGCGGCTGTCCGTGAAAAGTATCTTAAGATATGTGCCTCGAGTATAATTTCTAATGTTGAGACAAGAAGAAGGGGAGGTGTGTGGCGTCGATAAGAGGTGAGTCTCTCTCCAGAATGGCTGGCTCAGCTTGTCTCCTGACAATTCTTGCACATTCACTGTAAATTATTTGCCCTTTTTGAATGTTAATTTTTGTTGATCAATTCCCCCATTGCATATGTCCCCAGCAGTAAACGTATGTAGGCCTAACGGGGAATTGACCAAAAAGAGAGGAAGGGGGGCAGTGAGGCGAGTAGAGAGGCGAATCAACCTGACTTGATCATGTTTTTTTATTTGTCGGTTTTCTGCATTTCGACTTAGTTGACAATGGAAGTTCTAGGACTACTGCTGCATTGTACTATAGGCTATGAGTCGCGCTCGTTTCCATGCGCTCGTTTCTTTAACTGCCAAAGGATCACGTGTATCAATGTCACGTTTTTTACTTTCACATTTTTACGATGAGCCACGTGACAATGACTATGAGAAACAAAAACGGTATTATTAGAAAGAAACTGTTCCAGGAAAATGTGCATATGAAAATCATGACTGGCACACAGATCGATAGAAATGGGAGGAGAAATTATAAGGTACCCCCAAATTTGAAACTCACGCATCGCCTATGACGTCTATAAAAGATTTGCCTCCATGTTTCCATGGTCAGATTTTCCTACAGGCTCCTATGAAGCAAGGTAAGTCGTTCCTGGTCAGATTTGCCTACAGGCTGCTCTGCTATGAAGCAAGGTAAGACGCCCCTGGTCAGATTTGCCTATAGGCTGCTCTGCTATGAAGCAAGGTAAGTCGTCCCTGGTCAGATTTGCCTATAGGCTGTTCTGCTATAAAGCAAGGTAAGACGTCCCTGGTCAGATTTGCCTAGAGGCTGCTCTGCTATGAAGCAAGGTAAGTCGTCCCTGATCAGATTTGCCTATAGGCTGCTCTGCTATGAAGCAAGGTAAGTCGTCCCTGGTCAGATTTGCCAATAGGCTGCTCTGCTATGAAGCAAGGTAAGACGTCCCTGGTCAGATTTGCCTAGAGGCTGCTCTGCTATGAAGCAAGGTAAGTCGTCCCTGGTCAGACTTGCCTATAGGCTGCTCTGCTATGAAGCAAGGTAAGACGTCCCTGGTCAGATTTGCCTATAGGCTGCTATGAAGCAAGGTAAGACGTCCATGGTCAGATTTGCCTATAGGCTGCTCTGCTATGAAGCAAGGTAAGACGTCCATGGTCAGATTTGCCTATAGGCTGCTCTGCTATGAAGCAAGGTAAGACGTGCCTGGTCAGATTTGCCTATAGGCTGCTCTGCTATGAAGCAAGGTAAGTCGTCCCTGGTCAGATTTGCCTATAGGCTGCTCTGCTATGAAGCAAGGTAAGACGTCCCTGGTCAGATTTGCCTATAGGCTGCTCTGCTATGAAGCGAGGTAAGACGTCCCTGGTCAGATTTGCCTATAGGCTGCTATGAAGCAAGGTAAGATGCCCATGGTCAGATTTGCCTATAGGCTGCTCTGCTATGAAGCAAGGTAAGACGTCCCTGGTCAGATTTGCCTATAGGCTCCTATGAAGCAAGGTAAGTTGTCCCTGGTCAGATTTGCCTATAGGCTCCTATGAAGCAAGGTAAGACGTCCCTGGTCAGATTTGCCTATAGGCTGCTCTGCTATGAAGCAAGGTAAGACGTCCCTGGTCAGATTTGCCTATAGGCTGCTATGAAGCAAGGTAAGACGTCCCTGGTCAGATTTGCCTATAGGCTGCTCTGCTATGAAGCAAGGTAAGACGTCCCTGGTCAGATTCGCCTACAGGCTGCTCTGCTATGAAGCAAGGTAAGACGTCCCTGGTCAGATTTGCCTATAGGCTGCTCTGCTATGAAGCAAGGTAAGACGTCCCTGGTCAGATTTGCCTATAGGCTGCTATGAATCAAGGTAAGTCGTCCCTGGTCAGATTTGCCTATAGGCTGCTCTGCTATGAAGCAAGGTAAGACGTCCCTGGTCAGATTTGCCTATAGGCTGCTATGAATCAAGGTAAGTCGTCCCTGGTCAGATTTGCCTATAGGCTGCTCTGCTATGAAGCAAGGTAAGACGTCCATGGTCAGATTTGCCTACAGGCTGCTCTGCTATGAAGCAAGGTAAGTCGTCCCTGGTCAGATTTGCCTATAGGCTGCTCTGCTATGAAGCAAGGTAAGACGTCCCTGGTCAGATTTGCCTACAGGCTGCTCTGCTATAAAGCAAGGTAAGACGTCCCTGGTCAGATTTGCCTATAGGCTGCTCTGCTATGAAGCAAGGTAAGACGTCCCTGGTGAGATTTGCCTATAGGCTGCTCTGCTAATCAAGCAAGGTCGTCCCTGGTCAGATTTGCCTATAGGCTGCTCTGCTATGAAGCAAGGTAAGACGTCCCTGGTCAGATTTGCCTATAGGCTGCTATGAATCAAGGTATGTCGTCCCTGGTCAGATTTGCCTATAGGCTGCTCTGTTATGAAGCAAGGTAAGATGTCCCTGGTGAGATTTGCCTATAGGCTGCTATGAATCAAGGTATGTCGTCCCTGGTGAGATTTGCCTATAGGCTGCTCTGTTATGAAGCAAGGTAAGTCGTCCCTGGTCAGATTTGCCTACAGACTGCTCTGCTATGAAGGAAGGTAAGACGTCCCTGGTCAGATTTGCCTATAGGCTGCTCTGCTATGAAGGAAGGTAAGACGTCCCTGGTCAGATTTGCCTACAGGCTGCTCTGCTATGAAGGAAGGTAAGACGTCCCTGGTCAGATTTGCCTACAGGCTGCTCTGCTATGAAGCAAGGTAAGATGTCCCTGGTCAGATTTGCCTACAGGCTGCTCTGCTATGAAGCAAGGTAAGATGTCCCTGGTGAGATTTGCCTATAGGCTGCTCTGTTATGAATCAAGGTAAGATGTCCCTGGTCAGATTTGCCTATAGGCTGCTCTGCTATGAAGGAAGGTAAGACGTCCCTGGTCAGATTTGCCTATAGGCTGCTCTGCTATGAAGGAAGGTAAGACGTCCCTGGTCAGATTTGCCTACAGGCTGCTATGAAGCAAGGTAAGACATGCCTTTATAATATGAAGTAAAACAGTCAGGTTTCAAACTATTAAGTAGGCCTGTGTTTTCAGAATGCATACTGCCTCCAGCTCACATTGTAAAGTGGTGGTGACGCACTGATAGCCTGTTGCCTGCACTTTAATGGTGAATGGGAGGCGTGCTTCAATTAGGCTACCAGTTGAGAAATAAAAATAGTAGGCCTAGTTCTTTTTAATTGTTCACCAAAACTTAACACAAGATTGCATTTCAAATTGTTGCACAATGAACGGGCTTTTACAAAAGCACGCGTTGTACTTCAGCAGCACCAGCCCGAGGAGCTGCAGGAGAAACGTCCTGCTCAAAATAGGCTCTGTATGCTGTGTACGTGTGACAGTTGTGTTGGATAAAAAAGATAGGCCACATGATGACTAACGAAAATACACACACAGCAATTTAATTCCACTATATTATGCAAATTAACCTGTAGACCAGCGTTTCCCAAACTCGGTCCTGGGGACCCTAAAGTGTCCCTGTTTTGGTTTTTGCCCTAACACTATACAGCTGATTTTAAAATAATCAAAGCTTGATGATTAGCTGATTGATTTGAATCAGCTGTGTAGTGCTAGGTGACCCTTTGGGGTCCCCAGGACCAGGTTTGGGAAATGCTGCTATAGACTGATAAGCATGACGGTCAAATGTGTTTCTGACGGAAACCCTGGTATGCACACAGCATGCTTTCTTCTGCAAATGTGTGTGTGTGTGTGTGTGTGTGTGTGTGTGTGTGTGTACCTGAGGCAGTAGAAGTAGAAGCCTGGTCGTCCTCTGGTTGTACGGTCTGTCTGAGAACCTTGTCTATCTCCATAACGTCCATACACTGACTCAGCTCGTTCTTCAGCTCAGCCAGTCTCTGCTGCGTGGAGATCTTCTCTCTCGCCAGACGCTCCATCTCGTGTTCATACTCCTTCTCCTTTCGCTTCAGAGTCTGGGGGACAGGGAGACACACACACACACACATACATCAGCATATGTAATACCAACACACTTGGTACACATTACCGTAAATTAAACTCATTCTCAAAGTCTGAGAAAAGGACATTAACACACTCCTTGCTCATAACACACATGCAAACACACATTTCACATAAACCAATAACAGCTGCCCAGAACTGACCCAACCGTGTGCGTGTGTGCACTCCAGACATCATGGGGATGAGAAGAGTAAACTTATGACAGGGAGCGAGGGGAAGACGTGATGGAGGAAAAGGGAGAGAGAGGCGTGCAGTAGTCATGCAGACAAATGGTTCTCGGACCAAGTTACTGAGTGGTCTGAGGGGCTCCTAAACACAGGCACACGCAACTCTCTGCTGAGGGGGAGTGAGAGAGGAAGAGAGAGCACAGGGTGGAAAGAAAGAGTTAGAGAACAGAAGATCACAAGATGGCGGTGATAATAGAGATGGGATAGAGGAGAAGACGGATAGCAAACAAACGAAAAAAGGAGAGAGAGGGACATCACATGATCCGACTACAGGGCACTGAGTTCAGTGAGCAAAGCGGTTTACTCTTAGCAGGCACGTGATGGAGTCCACACGCGAGGTCAGTTTCTCTCCCCACCCCTCCAAATACACTACATTCACTGCTAGCCAGGAACACGCCATTCCGGCTCAACATTCAAAGGGCTCCCATTTCTCTCCGCAGAGGTGTTACTGGAGCTTTGTAAGAGAGATATGTGTGTGTGTGTGTGTGTGTAGTCCAGTGATCAGGATTAGCCTATACGCTTCTACAGTCTGTGTGGTTTGTTGTACCATTAATCATATTGATAATCCTATATCATGAGAGACAAATCATTCATTTTTACATTGCATATTCATTCATCAATATCAGCGAAGAAATGAAACAAGTCATTTTGATAGCTATATGTATGATAGCCTTTCCTTCTCCCAGTGCACCACTGACTATTCATTGACCAACTGGCTCGGTGTCTGGTTGCGAGTGTTTGTCTAACTATGTGTATTGGTGTAATTGTGTGTGTTGGTGAACAGACCAGCTCAACACACACACCTTCCCGATGAGGACACGCATGGTGGTGCAGGAGAGGAAAATGCAGGTTGGTGTGTGTGTGCGCTCATTAGGTCTACTTGCTTCTCCAACACCACGGCAACAGCTGCCACACATAGCCGTTTCCTTGGTAACAACATCCACAAGGGTTTCTGCGGTTGAGCAGGAGAGTGACAGTTTATAAGGAGGAATCTAATTGGAAGATATATAAAGGTGGAATTTCATCTAAAGAGTCATGTAATTGGTTGTTTTCCAGCTTACTGATCCAGCTGACTACTCCCCTCTCTTCCTTAATCTCCCCTTCAATCCCCCTCTCCTTTCCTCCATCCCCCACTTCCATATACACTATAAGGCCAAAAGTATGTGGACTGGTCGTTGAACATCTCATTCCAAAATCATGGACATTTAATATGGAGTTGGTCTCCCTTTGCTGTTATAACAGCCTCCACTCTTCTGGGCAGGCTTTCCACTAGATGTAGGAACACTGCTGCTATAACAGCCTCCACTCTTCTAGGAAGGCTTTCCACTAGATGTAGGAACATTGCTGCTATAACAGCCTCCACTCTTCTGAGAAGGCTTTCCACTAGATGTAGGAACATTGCTGTTATAACAGCCTCCACTCTTCTAGGAAGGCTTTCCACTAGATGTAGGAACATTGCTGTTATAACAGCCTCCACTCTTCTGGGAAGGCTTTCCACTAGATGTAGAAACATTGCTGTTATAACAGCCTCCACTCTTCTGGGAAGGCTTTCCACTAGATGTTGGAACATTGGAATCAAGTCCCCGCAGCATTCAGCTATGAGCGTTACTGAGGTCAGGCATTGATGTTGGGCGTTTAGGCCTGACTTGCAGTCGGTGTTCCAATTCATCCCAAAGGTGTTCGATGGGGTTGAGGTCAGGGCTCTGTGCAGGCCAGTCAAGTTATTCCACACCGATCTCAACAAACCCTTTCTGTATGGACCTCGCTTTGTGCACGGGGGCATTATCATGCTGAAACAGGAAAGGACCTTCCCCAAACTGTTGCCACAAAGTTGGAAGCACAGAATCATCTAGAATGTCTTTGTATGCTATAATGTTAAGATTTCCCTTCACTAGAACTAAGGGGCCTAGCCTGAACCATGAAAAACAGCCCCAGGCCATTATTCCTCTTCCACCAAACGTTAGTTGGCACTATGCATTTGGGCAGGTAGTGTTCTCCTGGCATCCGTCAAACCCAGATTCGTCCGTGGGACGGCCAGATGGTGAAGCGTGATTCATTACTCCAGAGAATGTGTTTCCATTGCTCCAGAGTCCAATGGTAGCGAGCTTTACACCACTCCAGTCGACACTTGGCATTGCGCATGGTGATCTTAGGCTCGTGTGTGGCTGCTCGGCCATGGAAACCCATTTCATAAAGCTCCCGACGAACAGTTTTTGTACTGACGTTGCTTCCTGAGGCAGGTTAGTGTTGCAACTGAGGACAGACAATGTTTATGCGCTACACACTTCAGCGGTTCTGTGCTGTGAGCTTGTGTGGCCTACCACTTCGCAGCTGAGCCATTGTTGCTCCTAAACGTTTCCACTTCACAATAACAGCACGTACAGATGACCGGGGCAGCTCTAGCAGGGCAGAAACTTTGCAAACTGACCTGTTGGAAAGGTGGCATCCTATGAAGGTGCCACGTTGAAAGTCACTGAGCTCTTCAGTAAGGCCATTCTACTGCCAATGTTTGTCTATGGAGATTGCATGTGTGTGCTCGATTTCATACACCTGTCAGCAACGAGTGTGGCTGAAATAGACATCCTAATATGAAGTGGTGTCCACATACACTTCATGGCCAAAAGTATCTCCTACCACCCTCTAAGGTTCCCTCATCTCTCTTTGCTCCCCCTCTCTCTCTCCATCACTAGGATGGAGATCTCCTGCTGATACCCTCCCAGAGATCATTGTATCAGTGACCAGTGTGCTTCTGGAGATATCTTCCTCAAAACAATCACAGCACCTATTTTTGCAAAGCCTTCGTCATCATGATCCTCATCATCAATCAGCATAATATTTTTCATTTTGTGCTGGTGTGAGTACAAACCCTGCAGACTTAACACACAATTCCACAAACACATCCTTGTATAAATACACCCGGAACACAAACACACACACACACTGAGTAAAGAATTGGACCTCCTGCAGTGTTCTGACCACCTGCCGGCTGTCTCTATGGTTACCAAGTGTTCTAAAGGGCAGAAACTGAGAGAGGGGGAGGAGAGAAAGAGAGGAAAAGGGGTAGAGAAAGGGATGTATAACTGGAAAGAGAAAGCATGAGAAGGAAAGAGGGATGACAGTGCAAAAAAAAAAAAGAAACAGAGGTAGACAGAAAGAGAGAGAGGGAGGTAGAGACAAAGAGCTGAGCAGCAGCAGAACAGAGTGTGCTCAGTGTGTCTCTCTCACTCTGCCATGTGGGTGAGGGAGGGGCATAGCCAAGCGGGGCAGAGGGAGGGAGGGGGGTTGACGTCACTGAGCTCGCGTTAGCCATGTGCTCTCAACTCACGTGGCCAAGGATCCAGGAAAAGAGAGGGAGGGAGGGAATGAGAGAAAAAAGGAAATGGTAGCTTAATTAGAATACAGCTCTAATCGCTATGTTTTCTGTGAATTTTGGCTAATAAAGAAAAAAACATTTATTTGAATTGGGAGCGAGAATGAGAACAAGAAAAGCAAGATAAAAGGCAGGGGGAAAGAGAAAAGGAGAATGCACCACCCTAACATCACACACGTAGCCTACCTGTATGTATCGCAGGGCACTGCGTAGAACACTGAGGTTAGAGGTCTTCTTCTCATCTACGTTTGGAACGTTCTTCTTCAGTGTATCAAAACAATCCTTCAAGTGAGCTCTTCTGTTCTTCTCCAGTTTGTTGTGCACCTCTCTGGTTCCAGCTCTGCAAAACGCAACATCTGTATAAAAACTGACTTCCACACCAATTGTTGGTGTTCGATGACATGCCATCATGTTTGACTACACTGTGCGTGTTCGATTACATGCCATCATGTTTGACTACACCGTTCGTGTTCGATTACATGCCATCATGTTTGACTACACCGTTCTGTTCGATTACATGACATCATGTTTGACTACACCGTTCGTGTTCGATTACATGCCATCATGTTTGACTACACCGTTCGTGTTCGATTACATGACATCATGTTTGACTACACCGTTCGTGTTCGATTACATGCCATCATGTTTGACTACACCGTGCGTGTTCGATGACATGCCATCATGTTTGACTACACCGTTCGTGTTCGATTACATGCCATCATGTTTGACTACACTGTGCGTGTTCGATTACATGACATCATGTTTGACTACACTGTGCGTGTTCGATTACATGACATCATGTTTGTGTTCGACATGTTTGACTACACTGTTCGTGTTCGATTACATGACATCATGTTTGTGTTCAACATGTTTGACTACACTGTTCGTGTTCGATTACATTACATCATGTTTGTGTTCGACATGTTTGACTACACTGTTCGTGTTCGATTACATGACATCATGTTTGTGTTCGACATGTTTGACTACACTGTGCGTGTTCGATTACATGACATCATGTTTGTGTTCGACATGTTTGACTACACTGTTCGTGTTCGATTACATGACATCATGTTTGTGTTCGACATGTTTGACTACACTGTGCGTGTTCGATTACATGACATCATGTTTGTGTTCGACATGTTTGACTACACTGCGTGTTCGATTACATGACATCATGTTTGTGTTCGACATGTTTGACTACACTGTGCGTGTTCGATGACATGCTGTCATGTTTGTTCGATTACATGACATGTTTGACTACACTGTTTGTGTTCGATGACATGCCGTCATGTTTGTTCGATTACATGACATGTTTGACTACACTGTTCGTGTTCGATTACATGCCATCATGTTTGACTACACTGTGCGTGTTGGATTACATGATATCATGTTTGACTACACTGTGCGTGTTGGATTACATGATATCATGTTTGACTACACTGTGCGTGTTCGATTACATGACATCATGTTTGTGTTCGATTACATGACATCATGTTTGACTACACTGTGCGTGTTCGATTACATGACATCATGTTTGTGTTCGATTATATGACATCACGGTTGACATCATGTTTGATGATATACCATCATGTTTGACTACACTGTATGACATGCCATCATGTTTGACTACACTGTTCGTGTTCGATGACATGCCATCATGTTTGACTACACTGTGTGTTGATGACATGCCATCATGTTTGACTACACTGTGCGTGTTCGATGACATGCCATCATGTTTGACTACACTGTTTGATGACATGCCATCATGTTTGACTACACTGTGCATGTTCGATGACATGCCATCATGTTTGACTACACTGTGCGTGTTCGATGACATGCCATCATGTTTGACTACACTGTGCGTGTTCGATGACATGCCATCATGTTTGACTACACTGTGCGTGTTCGATGACATGCCATCATGTTTGACTACACCGTTCGTGTTCGATTACATGCCATCATGTTTGACTACACTGTGCGTGTTCGATTACATGACATCATGTTTGACTACACTGTGCGTGTTCGATTACATGACATCATGTTTGTGTTCGACATGTTTGACTACACTGTTCGTGTTCGATTACATGACATCATGTTTGTGTTCGACATGTTTGACTACACTGTTCGTGTTCGATTACATTCCATCATGTTTGTGTTCGACATGTTTGACTACACTGTTTGTTCGATTACATGACATCATGTTTGTGTTCGACATGTTTGACTACACTGTGCGTGTTCGATTACATGACATCATGTTTGTGTTCAACATGTTTGACTACACTGTTCGTGTTCGATTACATGACATCATGTTTGTGTTCAACATGTTTGACTACACTGTTCGTGTTCGATTACATTACATCATGTTTGTGTTCGACATGTTTGACTACACTGTTCGTGTTCGATTACATGACATCATGTTTGTGTTCGACATGTTTGACTACACTGTGCGTGTTCGATTACATGACATCATGTTTGTGTTCGACATGTTTGACTACACTGTTCGTGTTGATTACATGACATCATGTTTGTGTTCGACATGTTTGACTACACTGTGCGTGTTCGATTACATGACATCATGTTTGTGTTCGACATGTTTGACTACACTGTGCGTGTTCGATTACATGACATCATGTTTGTGTTCGATGTTTGACTACACTGCGTGTTCAATTACATGACATCATGTTTGTGTTCGACATGTTTGACTACACTGTGCGTGTTCGATGACATGCTGTCATGTTTGTTCGATTACATGACATGTTTGACTACACTGTTTGTGTTCGATGACATGCCGTCATGTTTGTTCGATTACATGACATGTTTGACTACACTGTTCGTGTTCGATTACATGCCATCATGTTTGACTACACTGTGCGTGTTGGATTACATGATATCATGTTTGACTACACTGTGCGTGTTGGATTACATGATATCATGTTTGACTACACTGTGCGTGTTCGATTACATGACATCATGTTTGTGTTCGATTACATGCCATCATGTTTGACTACACTGTGCGTGTTCGATTACATGACATCATGTTTGTGTTCGATTACATGACATCACGGTTGACTACACTGTGCATGTTCGATGATATACCATCATGTTTGACTACACTGTACGTGTTCGATGGCATGCCATCATGTTTGACTACACTGTTCGTGTTCGATGACATGCCATCATGTTTGACTACACTGTGCGTGTTCGATGACATGCCATCATGTTTGACTACACTGTGCGTGTTCGATGACATGCCATCATGTTTGACTACACTGTGCGTGTTCGATGACATGCCATCATGTTTGACTACACTGTGCGTGTTCGATGACATGCCATCATGTTTGACTACACTGTGCGTGTTCGATGACATGCCATCATGTTTGACTACACTGTGCGTGTTCGATGACATGCCATCATGTTTGACTACACTGTGCGTGTTCGATGACATGCCATCATGTTTGACTACACTGTGCGTGTTCGATGACATGCCATCATGTTTGACTACACCGTGCGTGTTCGATGACATGCCATCATATTTGACTACACCGTTCGTGTTCGATTACATGCCATCATGTTTGACTACACTGTGCGTGTTCGATTACATGACATCATGTTTGACTACACTGTTCGTGTTCGATTACATGACATCATGTTTGTGTTCGACATGTTTGACTACACTGTTCGTGTTCGATTACATTACATCATGTTTGTGTTCGACATGTTTGACTACACTGTTCGTGTTCGATTACATGACATCATGTTTGTGTTCGACATGTTTGACTACACTGTGCGTGTTCGACATGTTTGACTACACTGTTCGTGTTCGATTACATGACATCATGTTTGTGTTCGACATGTTTGACTACACTGTGCGTGTTCGATGATATGCCATCATGTTTGACTACACTGTGCGTGCTCGATGACATGCCATCATGTTTGACTACACTGTGCGTGTTCGATGACATGCCATCATGTTTGACTACACTGTGCGTGTTCGATGACATGCCATCATGTTTGACTACACTGTGCGTGTTCGATGACATGCCATCATGTTTGACTACACTGTGCGTGTTCGATTACATGACATCATGTTTGTGTTCGACATGTTTGACTACACTGTGCGTGTTCGATTACATGACATCATGTTTGTGTTCGACATGTTTGACTACACTGTTCGTGTTCGATTACATGACATCATGTTTGTGTTCGACATGTTTGACTACACTGTTCGTGTTCGATTACATGACATCATGTTTGTGTTCGACATGTTTGACTACACTGTGCGTGTTCGATTACATGACATCATGTTTGTGTTCGACATGTTTGACTACACTGTTCGTGTTCGATTACATTACATCATGTTTGTGTTCGACATGTTTGACTACACTGTGCGTGTTCGATTACATGACATCATGTTTGTGTTCGACATGTTTGACTACACTGTGCGTGTTTGATGACATGCTGTCATGTTTGTTCGATTACATGACATGTTTGACTACAGTGTTTGTGTTCGATGACATGCCGTCATGTTTGTTCGATTACATGACATGTTTGACTACACTGTTCGTGTTCGATTACATGCCATCATGTTTGACTACACTGTGCGTGTTGGATTACATGATATCATGTTTGACTACACTGTGCGTGTTCGATTACATGACATCATGTTTGTGTTCGATTACATGACATCATGTTTGACTACACTGTGCGTGTTCGATTACATGACATCATGTTTGTGTTCGATTACATGACATCACGGTTGACTACACTGTGCATGTTCGATGATATACCATCATGTTTGACTACACTGTACGTGTTCGATGACATGCCATCATGTTTGACTACACTGTTCGTGTTCGATGACATGCCATCATGTTTGACTACACTGTTCGTGTTCGATGACATGCCATCATGTTTGACTACACTGTGCGTGTTCGATGACATGCCATCATGTTTGACTACACTGTGCGTGTTCGATGACATGCCATCATGTTTGACTACACTGTGCGTGTTCGATGACATACCATCATGTTTGACTACACTGTGCGTGTTCGATGACATGCCATCATGTTTGACTACACTGTGCGTGTTCGATGATATGCCATCATGTTTGACTACACTGTGCGTGCTCGATGACATGCCATCATGTTTGACTACACTGTGCGTGTTCGATGACATGCCATCATGTTTGACTACACTGTGCGTGTTCGATGACATGCCATCATGTTTGACTACACTGTGCGTGTTCGATGACATGCCATCATGTTTGACTACACTGTGCGTGTTCGATGACATGCCATCATGTTTGTCTACACTGTGCGTGTTCGATGACATGCCATCATGTTTGACTACACTGTGCGTGTTGGATTACATGATATCATGTTTGACTACACTGTGCGTGTTCGATTACATGACATCATGTTTGTGTTCGATTACATGACATCATGTTTGACTACACTGTGCGTGTTCGATTACATGACATCATGTTTGTGTTCGATTATATGACATCACGGTTGACTACACTGTGCATGTTCGATGATATACCATCATGTTTGACTACACTGTACGTGTTCGATGACATGCCATCATGTTTGACTACACTGTTCGTGTTCGATGACATGCCATCATGTTTGACTACACTGTGCGTGTTCGATGACATGCCATCATGTTTGACTACACTGTGCGTGTTCGATGACATGCCATCATGTTTGACTACACTGTGCGTGTTCGATGACATGCCATCATGTTTGACTACACTGTGCATGTTCGATGACATGCCATCATGTTTGACTACACTGTGCGTGTTCGATGACATGCCATCATGTTTGACTACACTGTGCGTGTTCGATGACATGCCATCATGTTTGACTACACTGTGCGTGTTCGATGACATGCCATCATGTTTGACTACACCGTTCGTGTTCGATTACATGCCATCATGTTTGACTACACTGTGCGTGTTCGATTACATGACATCATGTTTGACTACACTGTGCGTGTTCGATTACATGACATCATGTTTGTGTTCGACATGTTTGACTACACTGTTCGTGTTCGATTACATGACATCATGTTTGTGTTCGACATGTTTGACTACACTGTTCGTGTTCGATTACATTCCATCATGTTTGTGTTCGACATGTTTGACTACACTGTTCGTGTTCGATTACATGACATCATGTTTGTGTTCGACATGTTTGACTACACTGTGCGTGTTCGATTACATGACATCATGTTTGTGTTCAACATGTTTGACTACACTGTTCGTGTTCGATTACATGACATCATGTTTGTGTTCAACATGTTTGACTACACTGTTCGTGTTCGATTACATTACATCATGTTTGTGTTCGACATGTTTGACTACACTGTTCGTGTTCGATTACATGACATCATGTTTGTGTTCGACATGTTTGACTACACTGTGCGTGTTCGATTACATGACATCATGTTTGTGTTCGACATGTTTGACTACACTGTTCGTGTTCGATTACATGACATCATGTTTGTGTTCGACATGTTTGACTACACTGTGCGTGTTCGATTACATGACATCATGTTTGTGTTCGACATGTTTGACTACACTGTGCGTGTTCGATTACATGACATCATGTTTGTGTTCGACATGTTTGACTACACTGCGTGTTCAATTACATGACATCATGTTTGTGTTCGACATGTTTGACTACACTGTGCGTGTTCGATGACATGCTGTCATGTTTGTTCGATTACATGACATGTTTGACTACACTGTTTGTGTTCGATGACATGCCGTCATGTTTGTTCGATTACATGACATGTTTGACTACACTGTTCGTGTTCGATTACATGCCATCATGTTTGACTACACTGTGCGTGTTGGATTACATGATATCATGTTTGACTACACTGTGCGTGTTGGATTACATGATATCATGTTTGACTACACTGTGCGTGTTCGATTACATGACATCATGTTTGTGTTCGATTACATGCCATCATGTTTGACTACACTGTGCGTGTTCGATTACATGACATCATGTTTGTGTTCGATTACATGACATCACGGTGTTTGCATGTTCGATGATATACCATCATGTTTGACTACACTGTACGTGTTCGATGGCATGCCATCATGTTTGACTACACTGTTCGTGTTCGATGACATGCCATCATGTTTGACTACACTGTGCGTGTTCGATGACATGCCATCATGTTTGACTACACTGTGCGTGTTCGATGACATGCCATCATGTTTGACTACACTGTGCGTGTTCGATGACATGCCATCATGTTTGACTACACTGTGCGTGTTCGATGACATGCCATCATGTTTGACTACACTGTGCGTGTTCGATGACATGCCATCATGTTTGACTACACTGTGCGTGTTCGATGACATGCCATCATGTTTGACTACACTGTGCGTGTTCGATGACATGCCATCATGTTTGACTACACTGTGCGTGTTCGATGACATGCCATCATGTTTGACTACACCGTGCGTGTTCGATGACATGCCATCATATTTGACTACACCGTTCGTGTTCGATTACATGCCATCATGTTTGACTACACTGTGCGTGTTCGATTACATGACATCATGTTTGACTACACTGTTCGTGTTCGATTACATGACATCATGTTTGTGTTCGACATGTTTGACTACACTGTTCGTGTTCGATTACATTACATCATGTTTGTGTTCGACATGTTTGACTACACTGTTCGTGTTGTTTGTGTTCGACATGTTTGACTACACTGTGCGTGTTCGACATGTTTGACTACACTGTTCGTGTTCGATTACATGACATCATGTTTGTGTTCGACATGTTTGACTACACTGTGCGTGTTCGATGATATGCCATCATGTTTGACTACACTGTTTGCTCGATGACATGCCATCATGTTTGACTACACTGTGCGTGTTCGATGACATGCCATCATGTTTGACTACACTGTGCGTGTTCGATGACATGCCATCATGTTTGACTACACTGTGCGTGTTCGATGACATGCCATCATGTTTGACTACACTGTTTGTTCGATTACATGACATCATGTTTGTGTTCGACATGTTTGACTACACTGTGCGTGTTCGATTACATGACATCATGTTTGTGTTCGACATGTTTGACTACACTGTTCGTGTTCGATTACATGACATCATGTTTGTGTTCGACATGTTTGACTACACTGTTCGTGTTCGATTACATGACATCATGTTTGTGTTCGACATGTTTGACTACACTGTGCGTGTTCGATTACATGACATCATGTTTGTGTTCGACATGTTTGACTACACTGTTCGTGTTCGATTACATTACATCATGTTTGTGTTCGACATGTTTGACTACACTGTGCGTGTTCGATTACATGACATCATGTTTGTGTTCGACATGTTTGACTACACTGTGCGTGTTTGATGACATGCTGTCATGTTTGTTCGATTACATGACATGTTTGACTACAGTGTTTGTGTTCGATGACATGCCGTCATGTTTGTTCGATTACATGACATGTTTGACTACACTGTTCGTGTTCGATTACATGCCATCATGTTTGACTACACTGTGCGTGTTGGATTACATGATATCATGTTTGACTACACTGTGCGTGTTCGATTACATGACATCATGTTTGTGTTCGATTACATGACATCATGTTTGACTACACTGTGCGTGTTCGATTACATGACATCATGTTTGTGTTCGATTACATGACATCACGGTTGACTACACTGTGCATGTTCGATGATATACCATCATGTTTGACTACACTGTACGTGTTCGATGACATGCCATCATGTTTGACTACACTGTTCGTGTTCGATGACATGCCATCATGTTTGACTACACTGTTCGTGTTCGATGACATGCCATCATGTTTGACTACACTGTGCGTGTTCGATGACATGCCATCATGTTTGACTACACTGTGCGTGTTCGATGACATGCCATCATGTTTGACTACACTGTGCGTGTTCGATGACATACCATCATGTTTGACTACACTGTGCGTGTTCGATGACATGCCATCATGTTTGACTACACTGTGCGTGTTCGATGATATGCCATCATGTTTGACTACACTGTGCGTGCTCGATGACATGCCATCATGTTTGACTACACTGTGCGTGTTCGATGACATGCCATCATGTTTGACTACACTGTGCGTGTTCGATGACATGCCATCATGTTTGACTACACTGTGCGTGTTCGATGACATGCCATCATGTTTGACTACACTGTGCGTGTTCGATGACATGCCATCATGTTTGTCTACACTGTGCGTGTTCGATGACATGCCATCATGTTTGACTACACTGTGCGTGTTCGATGACATGCCATCATGTTTGACTACACTGTGCGTGTTCGATGACATGCCATCATGTTTGACTACACTGTGCGTGTTCGATGACATTTGTTCAACTACACTCGTGGTGTTCCACTGTTGACTGGCTGATCTACAAATCACCTTGCATCCTAAATAACTACTCATTTATTATAGTCGTTATTATTATCCTTAGTCGGTGATCAGTGAAAATCCATGCAAAATGTATGCCCTCAAAAAGCGAGGACTCTCTCACCCTCCAGGTCGTCTCTTCCCGTCCAACCCTCTCAGGTCATCCATGATGGTTCCGTTTGGGCGTGGCTGCGTGGGAATGGCTTGCTGTGGAAGTAGTGCATGTTGGGAAGCGGCTTTGGTGATGATGGAGGTCGGGTACGGAATCTGAATTGGAGGTTGGGATTGGCTAGGGCTTCCGCCTGTCTGTGGTGTCATCGAGTTAGGCTCCGCCTTCACCTGGGCTGCCAGCTGGCGCTGGATTGGCTGCTGCTGAGTAGGGGAGGAGCCTCCCTTCATCACCTGGGTGCCTCCGAGGTGGAGCGAGGTTGCCGCAGCAGCGATCGTCGTGATGACGGGAAGGGGCGGTACAGAGGGCGTAGCTGTGACAACGGGTACCATGGGGATGACAGCGATGGAGATGGGGGGAGGAGGGAGGGAGAGGGGAAGAGGGTGAGAGGAGGAAGAGAGGTGCTGGTGCTGACAATGTTGTGATGACTCAGGCCAATGCTGTGATGGCCCCCAGGTGACATGGTTGAATCTGATTGGCTGGTCCGCACAGGTCACAACCTCTGCTCGTCTGGACTCTGCCTCCCGGCTGTGAAGCTCCGCCTTCTCTCTGCAACGCTCCTCCTCTTTGGGCGAGGAGAAGAATAACATATAAGAGGAAAGAGAGGGGGATGATGGTTAGAAATGTAGGCACTTCAAGGCTTCATCTCGTATAGCAGTACAAAAATGTAGTAGAATTCATATTTCACAGACAAAACTGTCTTAGGTGAAGTGGTGAACACCCCCCCACACACACACACACACACACACACACACACATAATGATGTCATCCTAGAGGCAGACCGACCGATGGGACGTGAGGACAGGGTCTTTCTCTGACAGCCCTTGGTCCAGGCCTGTGATAGGCTGGTGGGTTGAATGGGTCTACTCAGTGGTGTCATTGGAGCCGGCAACATGCGCAATGCACACCAAACACGGTGTAGCTGACACGCATATACACATGCACATGTACACACACAGGTCAACACATATGCACATCAGTAAACACAGCACACAGCAGACACACAGGCAAGCAAAATCACACACACACACTAGACAAAAGGGGTTTGTCTTAAATGAGCATGCTCAATGAAACGGCAGTAACCACAGATCCAAGGCAAACTTAGATGCACACGATACGAGGGATCCCACAGGCAAGAACACTTAACTAAAAAGGTGGCACACCACGGAGTTCACTCATGCTTAAATGTACTACATATCAAATATACACTGTACATACAGTTACAAAACCAACTGTGTGAACATTGCTAGAAGTTTGACAGACACACACACACACACACATTGAAAAAAGGCACAAGTTTCAGTTTGTTCCACCTGAGCGAGTCTGACCACAAGTCAGAGACCATATTGATGACACACCAAATGGGTTTGATGAATCGCGGGGAAGGGCTTTTGTAGGCTACAGTCCAATGGTGTGACTGCTGTCAGCATCCAAGGATTATCCAGTACATCCAACTGGAGATAAGGACGACAGCAGGGGTGTGGCCTACGGGCGATATGGATATCACTTATTATTGATATATCTACATAGCCCAATGAGGTGAATCACACTGCTGCTCTCTCATTTAGCTAATTGCACCTTACGGATAGTTTTTATTCAACCTTAATTTAACAAGGCAAGTTAGTTCAGAACAAATCCTTATTTACAATGAAGGCCTACCCTGGCCAAACCCGGGCCAATTGTGCAACGCCCTATGGCACACCCAATCACAGCCGGAAGTGATTCAGCCTGGATTCGAACCCGGGACTGTAGTGACGCCTCTTGCACTGAGATGCAGTGCCTTAGACCGCTGCGCCATTCAGGAGCACGTTGTTGTGGAAGGCTGTAAACAAATGTAGGCCTATGTCTGTATTTTAACCCAATAATGGTTGAATTGTAGAAGTTTAAGCCGCCTTTTCAAGCATTGTTTTTGCAACCAGTGGACAGCCAGTGAACAATGTGCTCTTGCAACAGCTGCATAGTGAGTATCCAGTCTGTGTGGAATAAACGTTTGAGGGTGTTCCTCCCTTCTAAACTCCTCCGTGGTATTGTGCTTTACATACGGGCAAAAATGAGTTTCATATAACACGACCATGACTGGGGCTTTTATTGCTCAATCTAATTTGTCCTGGGATTTTTTCCATAGGCCTAACATGCTAACATGCTAACATGCTCAAACACTTTTGATAGACTTTAAACAGCTGCAAATGATCAAGGTATCAAAGTGTCACCAACAAAAAACGTGAACAATAGGCCTATAACAAATGTAGCATATTTCATTCATTTTCACATGCAAATAGGCCGTCATTGGAAATAAGAATTTGTTCTTAACTGACTTGCCTAGTTAACTAAAGGTACAAAAAAAAATTGGGTAGTGCACAAAGCATGCCATTCCATGAGAGCAGTATTTATTTTGCAACTCGAAGCAATGAGCCCAATCAGTTCTTCATGACAACACAATCCTAAACAACAGAGTAGGCTAATAAGTCCTTTGTTTTGGGGTTATGCTCAGGTAAAACTATTTGGCTAATCTATATATTTCTAAATCCAATTCTTGAAGATCAAGTGGTATTAATTTAATTGGAATGACTTGAAATCTGACAGCCTAAAGACATAGCCTAATCAAATGAATATCTCTATTGAAGTAGAAAGCAATGAGTTAGAAGAATCCTACATAACCCATACATTTAAATGCAGCATACATTTATGGCCAGTTATGTAAACTCTAAAATAGATTTATCCTAATTATATATATATATATATATATAATTAGGATAAAGGACATATACATATATATATATGTATATGTCATTCAATTGGCAATATTCATTTTGGTCTAAAAAGTTGTCTAAAAGTAACTGAAAGTAATTAGATTATGCTAATCCAAAATTGTTACTGATTACAATTTTGGACTAGTAACTAATGGATTACATGTAGAAAGTAACGGATAAGTAAATGAGAAAACAAGAGGTAGGTTGGGAGGGAGAGATGGACCTCTGCATTGCAACGGGGAGGGGGGGATAAGCACACTTTCCAGACTCCCTGACCTTTCTCTTCCGCTCTGAAAAAGTTCTCACACATACATACAAAAGTTTGTGGTCGCCTTTTCAAATGACTGGATTTGGCTATTCATTTTTTATTTTATTTTATTTTTTACCCCTTTTCTCCCCAATTTTGTGGAATCCAATTGTTTAGTAGCTACTATCTTGTCTCATCGCTACAACTCCCGTATGGGCTCGGAAGAGACGAAGGTTGAAAGTCATGCGTCCTCCGATACACAACCCAACCAAGACGCACTGCTTCTTAACACAGCGCCATCCAACCCCGAAGCCAGCCGCACCAATGTGTCGGAGGAAACACCGTGCACCTGGCAACCTTCTGCTTCTTAACACAGCACCATCCAACCTGGAAGCCAGCCACACCAATGTGTCGGAGGAAACACTGTGCACCTGGCAACCTTGGTTAGCGCGCACTGTGCCCGGCCCGCCACAGGAGTCACTGGTGCGCGATGAGACAAGGATTTCCCTACCGGCCAAACCCTACCTAACCCGGACGACACTAGGCCAATTGTACAGCGCCCTTAACCACTGCGCCACTCGGGAGGCTAGGATTTGGCTATTTTAGCCACACCTGTTGCTGACAGGTGTATAAAATTGAACACATAGCCATGCAATCTCCATAGACAAACATTGGCAGTAGAATGGCCTTACTGAAGAGCTCAGTGGCTTTCAACGTAGCACCGTCATAGGATGCCACCTTTCCAACAAGTCAGTCTGTCAAATTTCTACCCTGCTAGAGCTGCCCCGGTCATCTGTAAGTGCTGTTATTGTGAAGTGGAAATGTCTAGGAGCAACAGCGTCTCAGCCACGAAGTGGTAAGCCACACAAGCTCACAGAACGGGACCGCCGAGTGCTGAAGTGCGTACAAATCGTCTGTCCTCGGTTGCAACACTCACTACCGAGTTCCAAACTGCCTCTGGAAGCAACGTCAGTACAAGAACTGTTCGTTGGGAGCTTCATGATATGGGTTTCCATGCCCGAGCAGCCACACACAAGCCTAAAGATCACCATGTGCAATGTCAAGCATTGGCTGGAGTGGTGTAAAGCTCGCTGCCATTGGACACTAGAGCAGTGAAATCGCATTCTCTGGAGTGATGAATCGCGCTTCACCATCTGGCAGTCCAATGGACGAATCTGGGTTTGGTAGATGCCATGAGAACACTACCTGCCCCAATGCATAGTGCCAACTGTAAAGTTTGGTGGAGGAGGAATAATGGTCTGGGGCTGGTTTTTTGTTGTTCTTTTTTTCCCTTTTTGAATTGTACAACCGTTTTCTCCCCAATTTGTAGTTGTGATTTTGTCTCATCGCTGCAACTCCCCAACAGGCTCGGGAGAGGCAAAGGTCAAGTCATGCGTCCTCCGAAACATGACCCGCCAAACCACGCTGCATCTTAACACGCTGCTCGCTTAACCGGACGCCAGCCGCACCAATGTGTCGGAGGAAACACCGTTCAACTGACGACCGAAGTCAGCTGGCAGGCACCCGACCCGTCATCGCTTGAGTGCGATGGGCAAGGAGGACCCCCCCCAGCCCTCCCCTAACCCGGACGACGCTGGGCGAATTGTGAGCCGCCCTATAGGGCTCCCGGTCACAGCCGGCGGTGACACAGCCTGGGATCGAACCCCTGGGGCTGTCTTTCATGGTTTGGGCTAGGCCCCTTTAATTCCAGTGAAGGGAAATCTTAACGCTACAGCATACAATGACATTCTAGACAATTCTGTGCTTCCAACTTTTTGGCAACAGTTTGGGGGAAGGCCCTTTCCTGTTTCAGCATCACAATACCCCTGTGCACAAAGCCAGGTCCATTCAGAAATGATTTGTTGAGGTTGGTGTGGAAGAACTTGACTTGCCTGCACAGAGCCCTGACCTCAACCCCATCGGACACCTTTGGGATGAATTGGAACGCCGACTGCGAGACAGGCTTAATCGCCCAACATCAGCGCCCGACCTCACTAATGCTTTTGTGGCTGAATGGAAGCAAGTCCCCACAGCAATGTTCCAACATCTGGTGGAAAGCCTTCCCAGAAGAGAGGAGACTGTTATAGCAGCAAAGGGGGGACCAAATCCATATTAATGTCTGTGATTTTGGAACGAGATGTTGGATGAGCAGGTGCCCACATACTTTTGGTCATGTAGTGTACATACATGCAACACACACACACACACACACACACACACACACACACACACACACACACACACACACACACACAGTTTCTTTTCAGCCCTGCTCCAGATTTAAAAACATGCTAACATTAATTACATAACTCTTTCATTGAGAGAGGGAGAAAGGTGTCCATATACTTTTAATTTGAAAAAAAGGAAGAGCTAGAGGGAGAGAAAAGGGGGGGTTGCCCTACTTTCCCCCCACTGTGACCTGTGCGCCAGTCATTCTGGCATGCACGTGGTGGTCGGGGGCAGGTCCTCTTAGGCACACGGTATGCATGTGCCACTAGGGGCGTGTGGATGAACTGACACGTCACCAGATGAGTGAAACAAAAAGCCTTCTTCCCAATATGTGGCGATAAATCACCAACCGTCGATGAAATATCCTGTGAATAACTGTGATTCAGTTCACAACCCCGTTAAACGGACACCCATGCTGTGTTTGACGTTTCACACACACAGCTGGACAGGGAGTAAGGTTGTGTGTGTGTCCCGCCCCGGAGTGTCATAAGATATCTGAGCAATGTCAGAGCATTATGTAAAAGAGAGAGCCTGCTTGCAGGAGCCTCTCCGGTTGTTCTGCTGCCTGCCACCGCCCTATGCAACCTGGTATCAGATCATTTTTGTATTATTCTGTACGTAGACACTCCATTTAGTATGATATGTTATGTTTTGTATGGTATGTACTAATTTGTGGATGTCCAGCACCTATTTTCGTACGATATGTTACAAATTACAATTCATAATATATGTTATGAATTTGCTAAACATATGATATGTTACAAATTCTAGTTAGGTGGCTAACGTTAGCTAGGCCAGGGGTTTGGGTAAGTTTTTAAGTTAACTAACATGCTAAGTAGTTGCAAAGTAGCTCAAATGTAGTAAGTAATTGAAAGTTGCTATTTATCAAAAATGATAAAGTTGTCTGTGATAAAATTTGAACTGACAACTTTTGGGTTGCTAGACTTCGCATTATACACCCACCCGTGTCTCAACCAACCACCCTTCTTTCGTTTTTGCCTTAAGTAACCATCTGTCTTATGTAACCATACCAAACATAACATATCATGTTAAATAGTGTCTCGGATTTATATAACGAATAATACGAAATGCTCTGAGACCAGATTGCAACATCGACCATCAATAGCCTTGCCAAAATTCTGCAATCATTAGTCTACTACTGCAAAACAAGCTACAAATATAACCCTACTCGACCTATCTTTTACGCCCAAAACATGTTAAGAATTTCCAAGAGTATAAAAGACTGAAGACTAATGACGACAGTACATGTAATGTACTGTTGTAACATAGTAACACGCGTGTGTGTGATCCACAGTTGCAACATTGTAGCAAGCAACAACACATGCTTTGGAGCCAACCCGAAACAAATACAGAAGCGTTCTGGAGTGCAGAACGCACGGCAATATGTCAGTAGATACAGCATAACTAGCCACACATAGACAGAGTGCGCATATTAGTAGCAGCAAAGCTATATATAGCTGTGATTTAACCCGGAAACCGAGGTAGAAAAATACCTCCTGCTCCCATATTGATAAATGAAAATAAATGCATTAGTCAAACTATAGAGGGTCAGTCAGGCTATGTTCATGAATGACCGATAAAGGGTCCATGAACAGGCTATTGAGTGAAAACGATGTTTCCCAGCAGGACCTAGGATGATCGGTGGGAATGCATAACCGTTCGGGGTTAAAGTAGGTGTGGACCCCCCCAATATACCGACCAAGCCTAATCCTGCTATTCCAAAGGTTTACCTAGACTGTGAACTCCCGCAGGCCCCCCGCCGGTTCCCACCTGAGTACCCCTTTCTTACCATGTGTGATCTGTTGTTGCTGGGCTTGCCATTCCAGATATCTGGCCGCTTCCAGAAGAGTATCGATGCTCATCGTGCGCCCCTCACCGTAGGCTACCCGATCGCCCAGGACAGAAGAAAAAAGGCACAGCCGAGATCCGCCGGGGAGCACTGTCTGGAACGCAGCAGACACGAACGCGCACTTTGTTTATTCCTTTCTTCCTCTCACCGGAAAGAAAAGGAGTAAAAATATATTCCTTGGATAAATGCTTTCTCACACGTAAAAGAGGGATTGCAACAAGATGGCGATGCGATCACGGGAATACATTACAAGGCGAATGCAGTCAGGGCCCGCCCTCCACGTTTCTACCCCTCCCTGTTACTACAGCCTGGGGTAAAAGACGGCAGGGTGAGCGCTACTGTATGTAAAGGACATCAGAACCAAACAGAGGGGTTATACCGCCTGTGGCCTGCTGCCTGTACACACTATAGGCCAGACACCGTCTCTCCAAAAGTCCAACGTTTATTGCGTCTATGAATATGAAAGCGTTTGGGTCGCTTTTTGACGTTAAACTGCGTGGCTCTGGCGGGACTCTGAAGTCCCTGAGAGATTCCGTCCGTGTGATCCACTCGGGACCGCTCTCCAGGGTTTAGCCCTTCCCCTGGCCCGCAGCGCATTAAAACATGTCGATGCGAATTGGCCAATGAGTGCACAGAACAACAAGGCATGGTGCCTGTCCACATGGGCACCCGCTCCGCCCGAGCGCGGCTCATTTACATGCGTTCCCTCGCGCCCGGACCTGTCAGTCACACAGAGGGGGGCGGGGCATCTGCTCGACAACATAAAGATGTCATCTTATATTTGCAATAGTGCTAATCTGCTTTTAATGTCTATAGTGCTACTATGGGATAGCCAAAAAAAAACGTGTTTTTGTTCGGGAACAAAAAATGTCATCTGACAGTGTCCCAAAGTGTCATTTGTTGTTCTTATCTTTTGCGTTTCCCTTTTTGTGTGCGTTTCTTTTCGTTGCCCTTCCTGTCCTGCTTGGCTAGTTTATCCTTTTCATTATGTATCTTGTCTGTTTCTTTCTTCTTATGTAAATCTTAGCCTGGTCCCTCTGCTGCTTCCTCCTGTTCAGAACCTCCTCCATGTTGGAGTTGTTTAACAGGGATTTATCACCACGGGGGGAGGCGGAACAGCTATTGGCATATTGAGCCAGGATTGCTTCTTTAGTTTATTTCCTCTTTCCGGACTTCTGGTTCACCACAATCTGAGCCTGCTAATCTATTAGACTGGCAATGGTCAATGCGTCAATATCATATTTGTTCTTGGTTGCAGACTGAGCACAGCTCTCCACCCACATTCTGATGATCTCTCTGCAGACGCCTTTCTCGCCCTCCAAAAAAAGCGCAGATAGCATTCCAAGCAGTGTGTCGTCCTTCTTTTCGTGACTCTCCTCCTAACCTAACATAGCAGGCGTACAAGAAAACGCTTGAGTGGAGTTCCCACATCCGGTTTTCAGCAAAAAAAAAGGAAGCTAGGTTGAATTAGCTGTATCCCTGAAAACCCAGAATCATTTGCTTGTTAGCAACTCTGCTAAGACCACTCTCCTACTTTTAAAATATAAGCTCCATACACCTCCTGGTCAACTTCTAAGGAATCTAGTCGTTCATTCAGCTACTTCTCCAACTCCTCGGTATCTGCTATGGACCCGGCCATCTTGGCCGTTCCACATCCTACCAGACCACTATGACCAACAGCAGAAAGCAGCACTAATGGATCTCACTGCCCATTTATTTACTTTGTAAAAAATCAGATGGTCATTGTCTTGATGTTAAGGCATTTTTGTAGTTGTTGCCACTTGCAATACTACCTCAATGGCCAGCCATTCTTTCTCTCTCTCTCTCTCTCTCCCTCTCTCTCTCTCTCTCTCTCTCTCTATTTCTCTCATTTACTTTCTATTTCTCTACCATTTACTTTCTATTTCTCTACCATTTACTTTCTATTTCTCTCTCCCTAACTCTTTTACGTTATGCTGCTCCCAGCTACTCTCTTTCACTCCTTCTTCTACTTCTCTCACCTCCCACACGCTCACCCCTAATGTTGTCATTTTTGAGACTCGGGGGATGGCTCAGAGTTTCAACACAAGCGAGGGAACCAGTGTGTGTGTTGTTGGACATGCATGTGTGTGTCAATATGAGTTGTTGACTATGCATGTACAGCGTGTGTGTGTGTGTGTATGTGCTGGTACAGTGTGTGTCCCTGCATGGTAACAGTCTGTGATTGGACAGAGCTCAGTGGAATACCCTCTGCTCTCATCACAGAGTCGGACTGTCTCGACCAATCATAACAACTGCTCAGAAGTGCGTAAGGGCTGCTCTAGCTTTACTGCACGCTAGTTCTCGCTTTCTCTTTCTCTCTCTCGCACACGCGCGCACGCACGCACGCACACACACACACACGTGCGTATGGATAAGCCATTTACCCTCCTCATTAACACTGAACCCAGACATTATCCCCTACCACCAATGTAGGTGTGAAAGAGTATGTGTTTGTGTGTAAGCGTTTGTGTGTGAGACTCAATGAGCACATTGGCCTCAGAAAAAGCCACAAAATGCACACATACCAAAGCCATGCATGATTCACTATGATCAGTTCAGGGAGAAATATTACACCTCCATGTTGATTACAGACAGAAAAGGTGCTGATCAATTGATGAGTGCAGATATATTTATGGTTCAGCCATTTACCCTCCTCATTAACACTGAACACCAACACTACTAAAGGGAGGGAAGAGAGCAATATAGATGAGAGCAAGCAAGAAAGAGAATATAGAGACAGAAGGAAAATGCTACAGATTCATGAAAGAGCACAAGCGAATGAACTGGGGATAGACACAGACAGACACGTACACGCCAAATCTGTTGTTCTCCGTTCGGACAAAATAACAATCAAATCAACTTATAAATACTGTACCAAATTAGCATGTGTATGACAACAAACCAGGACTATCTCTGGGATTAGTCTCACAATGTTGCGGGTGTGGAGAAAGAAGTAGGCTAGAGTTTCTGTTCCTGTGGTTCTCTGGAGAAATAGAGTTCAACTCAGGGGCAACCTGGGTCTAGGTAGGTGTCTCTCCTCTAACCTCTTCACACTCCATCCTTCCTCTCATCCCCTTTCTATCTTCTCTCTATCCTTCATTTTAACTCCACCTCCTTTACTCCGTTCTCTCCTCCCATTTCCCCTTTTTGATACAAAATTGTAGGAAGAAAATAGTGTATTTGTATTTATTAGGGATCCCCATTAGCCAAGATGCCAAGGCAGCAGCTACTCTTCCATGTGTACGTGTTTGTAGAGTGTGTATTATCATATGTATGCGTGTCAGTGCCTGTGAGTGTGTCTCTTCACAGTCCCCGCTGTTCCATAAGGTGTATTTGAATGTTTTTTTAAAATCCGATTCTACTGCTCGCATCAGTTACCTGATGTGGAATAGAATAGTACTGTGTGCCTCCCATAGTCTGTTGTTGACTTAGGGATTGACAATCCACCTCTCTCTCTCTTTACAAAGGCTGCAAAAGGTGCTCATGCATTCACCGTCGTGGCAACTGTTGCCAAGATACGGTCCTCCGTGATACAGTAATAGCTCTGTGGGTGAGGGAGGGAGGGAGTGAGCAGGTGTGTTTGAGCAGTGAACGGTGCATAAGGTGACCTGACAATTTGGACACACCCACTCATTCAAGGGTTTTTCTTAATTTTTTACTATTTTCTACATTGCAGAATAATAGTGAAATCATCAAAACTATGAAATAACACATATGGAATCACGTAGTAACCAAAAAAAGTGTTCAAATCAAAATATATTTTATATTTGAGATTCTTCAAAGTAGCCACCCTTTGCCTTGATGCCAGCTTTGAACAATCTTGGCATTTTCGCAAGCTTCATGAGGCATTTTAGGCCATCATTGTAAATAAGAATTTGTTCTTAACTGACTTGCGTAGTTAAAGGTGAAATAAATAAATACAAATATTGAGGTAGTCACCTGGAAAGCATTAGAATTAACGTGTGCCTTGTTCAAAGTGAATTTGTGGAATTTCTTGCCTCCTTAATGCGTTTGAGCCCATCAGTTGTGTTGTGACAAGGTAGGGGTGGTATACAGAAGATAGCCCTATTTGGTAAAAGACCAAGTCCATATTATGGCAAGAACAGCTCAAATAACAGAGAAATGACAGTTTCTTCAAAGTGCAAGTGCAGTCGCAAAAACCATCAAGCGCTATGATGAAAATGGCTCTCATGAGGACCGCCACCGGAAAGGAAGACCCAGAGTTACCTCTGCTGCAGAGGAGAAGTTCATTAGTTACCAGCCTCAAAAATCGACAATTAACTGCACCTCAGACTGGAGCCTAAATACAGTATAAGGCGTCACAGAGTTTAAGTAACAGACACATCTCAACATCAACTGTTCAGAGGAGACTGCGTGAATCAGGTCTTCATGGTCAAATTGCTACAAAGTGGTGGTGTGATGGTGCTTTGCTAGTGACTCTTGTCAGTGATTTATTTAGAATTCAAGGCACACATAACCAGTATGGCTACGATCATGGAAATTCACAGGAACACTCTAAAGTCAATCTTAAATGAATCATCCTTTATTGGTCAGTGCGCTGGAGAGGTTCCAATCAAATCAATGCAGCATGGCACATGTCAATCAGGAGCTCACTTTGGGCAAACCCAGCAGTTGTCTTATATACGGCTATACACAGACAAGTTATATATATGCACGATTTAGCACAATTCCTTAATCATTACCGTTTTGTTTCATAACATGTGACAGACCAATACCGCACAACTTCTTCTCTCCAAGCCGAGACCTTGAAACTGAGATATTTTTTGTTCTCGTTCTCAAAACAAGGTCTGGGTGTACTGCCAAATTCCAGATACTGATAAGTGAGGATTCGTTAAATCAGTCACTTGCATGAACACATCCATTGGTTATTAGAACACAGAAATGAGTTTTAAGAAAAGCACAAACATTGAAATTCCCATTACACTACCAAAGCATTCTGCAGCGATACGCCATCCCCATCTGGTTTGCGCTGAGTGGGACTAAGGAAAAGCAGCCAATAAGTGCTCAGCATATGTGGGAACTCCTTCGAGACTGTTGGAAAAGCATTTCAGGTGAAGCTGGTTGAGAGAATGTCAAGAGTGTGCAAAGCTGTCATCAAGGCAAAGGGTGGCTACTTTGAAGAAACTAAAATATATTTTGATTTGTTTTAACACGTTTTTGGTTACTACATGATTCCATGTGTTATTTCATAGTTTTGATGTCTTCAATATTATTCTACAATGTAGAAAATAGTACAAATAAAGAAAAACGCATAAATGAGTAGGTGTCCAAACTTGACCGGTACTGTAGTTTGGCGTCCTGAAGCTGTGCAAAACTTGTAGAACATTGATTAAAAAAAAAAAATTAAAAACAAGGCCAACGTTATATTTACAGATTTTTATTTTTTAATTATGGTGCAAACAATGACATCCAGATATATTGATACACAATTTTACTGTGCGTGTGTATGTGCATCTGTGTGAGTATGAGTGTATGTGTATACGAAAGAGAGAAATAGCGAGCGAGCGAGCGCACAGAACTTAGTGAGCATACTCCTATGAGTAGCTACTAGAAGCCAGTCGGTCAGTCAGAAAGAGAGGGAGTAAAAACAGACGGAAAGAAGCCTCCACACAATTCTCTACATCTGTATAAACAGACAACCACACAGAGAGAGAGAGAGATAATGATAAGAGGTTATCCTATGTACACACGTACAGTACGCATTGCACGCACGCACGCAGATGAACAAACGCGCACACAATTTGTCACTTCAACTAAAGGACTAAATGTTCATTTCTATTTTTTTCCCCCCCCCACATTTATTTCTACTCCTTCTCCTCCCCACTTCATCCTCTCTTCCTTCTTTCACACTCCTCTCCTTCCCTCCTCTCCCAGGTAGCGTCAGACTATAACAGCGGAGGCAAGATACTAAATAAAACCCTTAAAGGACATACGTGATTGGGTTGCGTGCACTGTGTCACAATTACCCAGCATCCAACTGGGACAGAACACAAACCATTTACCCCCATCAGGACGTCATGACAACGGTATGCAAATTTACAGTATACAAGTTTTGGGTGAATTCACCATGCAAGGAATACTTTTCTCTTTTAGTGTGTGTGTGAGAGAGAATGTGTGTGTTAGTGTGTAACATTTATTAAGCGTACTCTATATCCAGAATAATTTACATAAAAGGACAATATTTATTTGAACAGGGCAGGGCGGAGAGCCTGGGTAACCATGGTATGGAGTGCGAGAGGTGGGGCTTAGGTGAGTGTCAAAGAGACAGGGTAGGGCTGCTGTTTGGGGGGGATAAAGGAGGAGGCTGCGGTGAGTTTGTGGGAAAAGAGGTGGTTGTGGGGTAGAGAGGAGGATGAGGATAGGGAGGTTGCAGGCAGACTCAGCGACACTCCCACACTTTGACTGTCTGATCAACGCTGCCTGTTACCACGTATGGAGCAGTCCGGTGCATATCTGGAAGACAGAGATACAGATGTAAGAGACAATGGAAGATGGACTGGGTGGAGGCAGAACTGTGGAACTGGCAGAAGGGTGTTGGAGATTACACACAGAAACAGGTGGTTTTGACGAGACGTACAACAATGTGAGGGAATGCCCACAAACACGTGGATACAAACACACTCTTACCCAGAGAGGTAACAAAGTGTTCGTGGGCACACAGGGTCTTCATGCAGCGCTTGTTCTTGTAGTCCCAGATCCTCAGAGTCTTATCATCAGCACAGCTCACTATGAACCTGCCTCCAGGGTGCACCAACACACCACGCACCCAGTTATCATGACCCACCTAGACGGAGGATAGAACACGTTACACACACTAGACCAGTGTTTCCCAACTCCAGTCGTCGAGTACCCCCAATAGTACATGTTTTATTGTATCCCCAGACAAGCACACCCGATTCAACTTAATCATCAAACCCTTGACTTGAATGAGGTGTTTGTCTGGGGCTACAATGAAAATGTGTGCGGTTGGGGGTACTTGAGGACCGGCGTTGGGAAACACTGTACTAGACCAACCTGTGAAAAAAAACACTGGAAACCAATCGGGTTACCTGAGGAGGAGGTAACACACACACTCACCAGAGTCATAAGGCACATGCCAGTGCTGATGTCCCACATCTTGATGGTCTTATCTCTAGAGCCAGAGAGAAGGAACGGACCAGACTTCCCATTCTTCTTACTCTAGAGAGAGAAAGAGGGAGGGGGAGAGAGAGCGAGAGACAGGGGGAGAGAGAATATGCTCATCATTTAAAAGCAAGTGTGTATGCACCGTTACATTGTTAACCTACAAAAGTACCCAAGGTTTTGAAATTAATATCTAGAAAATTACAGAGGGTTACAGAATGGTTTGACACTAGCTGCCCTTTTCATTTCTCCTGGTTAAAATCCTGCAATCTTGTGGCCTAGTGGTCTTAAACCACTGCCTCTGGATCACATTTACCGCTGTAGCATGGGTTTCAATCCAGCCCACTGCTATTGCACCAAAAATCATCGTTCTACTGTCTCTTCTCTATCCAATAAAGCATAAAATGCCAAAAATATGCCTTTAAAAAAAATCTGCTATCTTATTGGTTGAGCTCTGGTACTATGTTCACTGGTTTTCAAAGACACCACCAGAGAGTCTTTAAATTCCAGGTTTCACAGACATCCTGGTTGGAGGCTTACGGATTTCCTGCTTATTCCTGCCCGATTCTGGGAATCTTCTAACCAGGATTTCTGGTAAACCTGGGAATTTTGGTAGGGTTACCAAATCTTTGCAACCCTAACCAAATGTGACTCACCATCTGGATTTGGTCTTATGTAGCAACATTTTAAATTGTGTTTTTTACATTGGATAGTAGAGACAAAATGGTACATCATACATTGAATTTTTGTGGAACAATGGGAAAGTAATTCTGCTTTGAAAGTTGATAAACTTGTAAACTCACTTTTGAGAAAATGGACCTTGAATATTTTGGTACCTACTTGAGAGCTCTTATTTGTCTAAACCCATTCAGCATCGTTCACACCCTCTTAAGCTTTAGCCCCACCCATCTCCTTGCGTTCAGAGCGCACACTTGAGGCTCTGGTCAATGATTTGTTTACCTCTGGATAACATGAAAACAGCCTAACCAGCTCTGCTGGCAACAATTTCATTACACTTTTTTTGCCGACGTTTACTGACACCGGCCATATTCAACGCGTGTTGTATCCTTTAGCTTAAGACACGTAGCTAGCTAGCTAGGTAAACAATGAACCTAGCTAGGTAAACAACGTGTAAGATCACACACACACGTCACATAACATTAGCTAACGAGCCAGGCAGCAAACGTTAGCTAGTTAAACAACAATGAACATAGTGCCAAATCATGCCATTACTACCCTGCATGAATCTGCAGGGAGCTAACCAACCAGGTTCAATGTTAGCTAGCTAATATTAGCCTTTAACTAGCAAAGCAAACGGTTCTGGGATACGAATAGTCATACACATAATGTTAGCTATGGAGCCAGCCAGCTAACGTTAGCCAACTAGCTAATAGTACACTTTAGCTTGAAATTAAACCACTTTCTGTCAAAATTAGAAAATTAATATCTGAAAACGTAGCTAGCTAGACTATCTTACCTGTATAAATCATCGTGCATGGACGTGTCTCCCTGTCATGAAGACCATGCCACGGTTGCCCTTAGTTTGAAGATGTAATCCGGAGACAGGTGTTTCCTCCATCTCTTTAACTATCATACTCTAATTCTACTGATTTCAAAACTTGATCCTCCAGGAAGTGGAGAGCAACACTTATGCAGCTCCGCTACACAATACATTTAAAAAAAGCTGCGTTCTACAGGATTACCAACAGACTGACCAGCTCAAATAGACCGAAGCCCTCTATATGGCAGACCAATTCAAACTCCTCTCCTCTGCATGTCCAGCCCATTCATTATCTCAGTCAATAATGGCTAGTGGGAAGGTTGCTGGATTTTTCTGTGTGCTTAATCAACAAGGCTTGTAATGTAACAATTGTATTCGTATTTACAGATAGCATACAAGTTTGTTATTAAGGCACATGAAAGTTTACATGTTCAAGATGGTATTTCTGCCCAAAAAAGCATTTTGATAAAAAATGAATAACATTCAAATGGCTCTCTTGTGAAGTCGATACTTGCGACATACGCCAAGTTTTCTGAAACGGGTCACAAATAGGGTTACTGCACTGTTTCCCAAACTCAGTCCTGGGGACCACAAGGGGTGCACGCTTTGTTTTCTGCTTTAGCACTATACTGCTGATTCAAATAATGAAAGTATGATGATTCGTTGATTAGTTTGAATCAACTGTGTAGTGCTAGGTGAAAAACAAAATGTGCAACCCTTGGGGTCCCCAGGACAGAGTTTGGGAAACGCTGGGCTACTGAGTCAGGATTAGGGTTAGTGTGTGTACATAGAGGTTCTCCTCACCTCCGAGCTGGTAGCCTCCAGGATGGTAGGGTGAGCGGTATCGGGGGCCCATGCGATACACTCCACCACGTGTTCGTGCTCTCGCAGCTCAGCCTTACACTCCTTGGAGGTGGCCACCCACACACGCACCGTCTGGTCGTTGGAACAGCTGGCGATAAGAGAACCATCCTGGTTGGGCCGGACCATCCTCACCCACTCCCTGTGGCCTGTAAATGTCTTTACACAATACCTAGAGAAAGAAAACACTCAGAGTTATATACATACACTACTGCAGCAACACTCATTTACAAGACGTTTTGCAACACCAGAATGTGTCTGCCACTGGATTAATAAAACATGAGATTAAGTATTTCAGCACCTGATAAGTGAGAAGTAAAATCAAATGTATTTCAATCAAATGTATTTATAAAGCCCTTTTTACATCAGACGATAAGTGTGTTTGTGTGTCTCACCCAGTGGCCACCTCCCACATTTTGATGGTCTTGTCTCTGGAGGCGGAGACTATGTGGTCTCCGTTGGGCATGATGGCTACAGACGACACGTTATGGTCATGACCTGAAACAGACGGAGGAGAGAGGGAAAGAGATATCAGTAAACCTAATACAAAAGAAACAGTTCCACTTTACAGTAATTACATAGTAGTAACCAAATATATAGAATAATTCTATTTCTTTTTAGAAATATTTATTCAGGGTTTTCAGGTCATGTTTCATACATACACTACATGACCAAAGTATAAGGACAAATGTTCGAACATTTAATTCCAATATCATGGGCATTAATATGGAGTTGGTCCCCCCCTTTGCTGCTATAACAGCCTCTACTCTTCTGGGAAGGCTTTCCCCTAGATGTTGAAACGTTGCTGCGGGGACTTGCTTCCATTCAGCCACAAGAACCTTAGTGAGGTCCAGCACTGATGTCGGATGATTAGGCCTGGCTCGCAGTCGACGTTCCAATTCATCCCAAAGGTGTTCGATGGGGTTGAGGTCAGGTCTCTGTGCAGACCAGTCAAGTTCTTCCACACCGATTTTCAACAAACCATTTCTCTTTGTGCACGGGGCATCATCATGCTGAACCAGAAAGTGCCTTCCCCAAACTGTTGCCACAAAGTTGGATGTCATTGTATGCTGTAGAATTCAAGGCACACTTAACCAGCATGATTACCACAGCATTCTGCAGCGATACGCCATCCCATCTGATTGGCGCTTAGTGGGACTATCATTTGTTTTTCAACAGGACAAATGACCCAAAACACACCGCCAGGCTGTGTAAGGGCTATTTCACCAATAAGGAGAGATTGATGGAGTGCTGCATCAGATGACCTGACCTCCACAATCACCCAACCCAATTGAGATGGTTTGGGATGAGTTGGACCAAAGAGTGAAGGAAAAGCAGCCAGTGCTCAGAAGATGTGGGAACTCCTTCAAGAAGGTTGGAAAAGCATTCCTCATGAAGCTGGTTGAGAGAGTGTGCAAAGCTGTCATCAAGGCAAAGGGTGGCTACTTTGAAGAATCTAAAATATATTTTGATTTGTTTAACAATTTGTTTGACTCCATGTGTGCTATTTCATAATGTTGATGCCTTCACTATTATTCTATAATGCAGAAAACAGTAAAGAAACCCTGCAATGAGTACGTGTGTCCCAAACTTTTGACTGGTACTGTATGTGTATGTATACAGTGGGGAGAACAAGTATTTGATACACTGACAATTTTGCAGGTTTTCCTACTTACAAAGCATGTAGAGGTCTGTAATTTTTTATCATAGGTACACTTCAACTGTGAGAGACGGAATCTAAAACAAAAATCCAGAAAATCACATTGTATGATTTTTAGTAATTTTATTGCATGACATAAGTATTTGATCACCTACCAACCAGTAAGAGTTCCGGCTCTCACAGACCTGTTAGTTTTTCTTTAAGAAGCCCTCCTGTTCTCCACTCACTTACCTGTATTAACTGCACCTGTTTGAACTCGTTACCTGTATAAAAGACACCTGTCCACACACTCAATCAAACAGACTCCAACCTCTCCACAATGGCCAAGACCAGAGAGCTGTGTAAGGACATCAGTGGTAAAATTGTAGACCTGCACAAGGCTGGGATGATCATGAGGAAGGTGAGGAATCAGCCCAGAACTACACGGCAGGACCTGGTCAATGACCTGAAGAGAGCTGGGACCATAGTCTCAAAGAAAACCATTAGTAACACACTACGCTGTCATGGATTAAAATCCTGCAGCGCACGCAAGGTCCCCCTGCTCAAGCCAGCGCATGTCCAGGCCCGTCTGAAGTTTGCCAATGACCATCTGGATGATCCAGAGGAGGAATGGGAGAAGGTCATGTGGTCTGATGAGACAAAAATATAACTTTTTGGTCTAAACTCCACTCGCAGTGTTTGGAGGAAGAAGAAGGATGAGTACAACCCCAAGAACACCATCCCAACCGTGAAGCATGGAGGTGGAAAAATCATTCTTTGAGGATGCTTTTCTGCAAAGGGGACAGGACGACTGCACCGTATTGAGGGGAGGATGGATGAGGCCATGTATCGCGAGATCTTGGCCAACAATCTCCTTCCCTCAGTAAGAGCATTGAAGATGGGTCGTGGCTGGGTCTTCCAGCATGACAACGACCCGAAACACACAGCCAGGGCAACTAAGGAGTGGCTCCGTAAGAAGCATCTCAAGGTCCTGGAGTGGCCTAGCCAGTCTCCAGACCTGAACCCAATAGAAAATCTTTGGAGGGAGCTGAAAGTCCGTATTGCCCAGCGACAGCCCCGAAACCTGAAGGATCTGGAGAAGGTCTGTATGGAGGAGTGGGCCAAAATCCCTGCTGCAGTGTGCACACCTGGTCAAGAACTACAGGAAAGGTATGATATCTGTAATTGGAAACAAAGGTTTCTGTACCAAATATTAAGTTCTGCTTTTTTGATGTATCAAATACTTATGTCATGCAATAAAATGCAAATTAATTACTAAAAATCATACAATGTGATTTTCTGGATTTTTGTTTTAGATTCCGTCTCTCACAGTTGAAGTGTACATATGATAAAAATTACAGACCTCTACATGCTTTGTAAGTAGGAAAACCTGCAAAATCGGCAGCGTATCAAATACTTGTTCTCCCCACTGTATATAAATAATACATATTTCATGGTTTACAATTTCAGATAACTTCAGTTAGATACAATGCATTCGGAAAGTATTCAGACCCCTTGAATTTTTCAACATTCCTACGTTACTGCCCTATTCTGAAATGGGTTAAATACGTTTTTCCTGAATCTCCACAATACCCCATAATGACAAAGCAAAAACAGGTTTTTAAGAAACGTATTAAAAAATAAAGACCTTACGTAAATAAGTATTCAGACCCTTTGCTATGACGCTCAGGATGGTCTGAATACTTTCCAAATGCACTGTATCTTTAGATGGGTTATGTACATGTCAGGATTAGGACCTTTTCACATTGTTAGAAGGCAGTGCTTCTGTTGTCCCAGGGACCGAAAGGGTGCCCCCCCCCCTTTCATACATCGAACTCCAATGAAAGGTTTGATGTGTCCTGAGGGCAAGGACCAAGAAGCACAGCTCAAAGATGTATGGACAGGTATGGTAGCAGATTCTCAGCGGGACCAAGCCATCCACACATAATGGAGGCAAATTAAATATTTGAAAATAAATAAACTAAAGTCGAAAGGAGGGTTTGGTCTTTGTAGGTCTACTGTGGAATGAAATACAATTGTTTTCCCTTTTTATAAATAACATATTTTTCCAGTTTTAAAAAGTCAATCAAATACTGCAGCCATTGACTGCAATGGAGGGTGGACCTTTTTCCACTCAAGAACTACAAGTATCTTATAGTATCAATTTGTAAGTCGCTCTGGATAAGAGCGTCTGCTAAATGACTTAAATGTAATGTAAATGTTATAGAAAAACCAGCTGCACTGGCCTGGACACCATTAAACCAGTAGGTGGTGGACCAAAAAAAGGCCAGCAGGGGGCACAATTATACACGGACTCCAAAAATGACAGACAATGTTGAAAAAACACTTGGCCAAAATAGGGATGGGCATTCGACAGTTTTTTTTGACCTGTTCAGTACATATATTCAAGTACTCGAATGAAAACAAATATAATATTTAGAACAGGCCCACATTGAAGAAAAAAAGTGTGCGTATTTAGACCTATGCCAACAGTGCGCAACAAACACCTCATTTATCATAACCATTACAGATAACAAATCATGATTGCAACATTTCTCCATATATACTGAACAAAAATATAAATGCAACACGTAAAGTGTTGGTCCCATGTTTCATGAGTTGAAATAAAAGGTCCCATAAATGTTCCATATGCACAAAAAAAGCTGATTTTGTTCAAATTTACATCCCTGTTAGTGAGCATTTCTCCTCTGCCAAGATAATCCATCCACCTGACAGGTGTGGAATATCAAGAAGCTGATTTAACAGCATGAGCATTACACAGGTGCACCTTGTGCTATGGACAATAAAAGGCCGCAAAAATATGCACACAACACAATGCCACAGCTGTCTCAAGTTGAGGGAGCGTGCAATTGGCATGCTGACTGCAGGAATGGCCACCAGAGATGTTGCCAGATAATTATGTTAATTTCTCTGCCTCCAAAGTCGTTTTAGAGAATTTGGCAGCACGTCCAACCGGCCTCACAACCGCAGACCACGTGTAACCACACCAACCCAGGACCTCCAATCAGGCTTCTTCACCTTCGGAAGCATCCGAGACCAGCCACCCGGACAGCTGATGAAACTGTGGGTTTGCAAAACTAAATCATTTCTGAAGGCACATTGTCATGCCATTCATCTGCCGCCATCACATTTTTCAGCATAATAATGCAAGGCCCAGTGTCAAGCTGAAAATGTCCCAGTTCTTCCATGGCCTTCATACTCACCAGACATGTCACTCATTGAGCATGTTTGGGATGCTCTGGATCAACGTATACAACAGCGCATTCCAGTTCCCGCCAATATTCAACAACTTGGCACAGCCATTGAAGAGAGGGACAACATTCCCGCAATCAACAGCGTGAGATGCGAAGTAGATGTGTCACATTGCATGAGGCAAATCGCTGGTCACATCAGATAATGACTGGTTTTCTGATCCACGCCCCTACTTGTTTATTTTTTTTACGGTATCTGTGACCAGAGGTATATCTGTATTATCAGCCAGACCCTAATCTATGGATTTCACATAAGTCATTTATTTCAATTGACTGATTTATGTACAGTGGCAAGAAAAAGTATGTGAACCCTGTAGAAATACCTGGATTTCTGCATAAATTGGTCAGAAAATTTGATTGGATTATCATGTAGGTCACAACACAGTCTGTTTAAACTAATAACAAACAATTATATGTTTGTCTTTATTGAACACACCGTGCAGGGTATGTGAACTCTTGGATTTAATAACTGGTTGACCCTCCCTTGGCAGCAATAACCTCAACCAAACGTTTTCTGCCGTTGCGGATCAGACCTGCACAGCGGTCAGAAGGAATTGTGGACCATTCCTCTTTACAAAACCGTTTCAGTTCAGCAATATTCTTGAGATGTCTGGTGTGAACTGCTCTCGAGGTCATGCCACAGTATCTCAAATCGGGTTGAGGTCAGGACTGACTGGGCCACTCCAGAAGGCGTATTTTCTTCTATTGAACACATTCTGTTGTTGATTTACTTTTGTGTTGTTGTCCTGTTGCATCACCCAACTTTTGTTGAGCTTCAATTGGCGGACAGATAGCCTAACATTCTCCTGCAAAATGTCTTGATAAACTTGGAAATGCATTTCGATGATAGCAAGCTGTCCAGGCCCTGAGGCAGCAAAGCAGCCCCAAACCATGATGCTCCATCCACCATACTTTACAGTTGGGATGAGGTTTTGTTGTTAGAGTGCTGTGCCATTTTTTCCTCCACACATAGTGGTGTGTGTTCCTTCCAAACTAAACTGTAGTTTCATCTGTCCACAGAATATTTTGCCAGTAGCACTGTGGAACATCCAGATGCTCTTTTGCGAACTTCAGACGTGCAGCAATGGTTTTTTTGGACAGTAGTGGCTTCTTCCGTGGTGTCCTCCAATGAACACCATTCTTGTTTAGTGTTTTACGTATCGTAGACTCGTTAAATGTTCCAGAGATTTCAGAGTCTTTAGCTGACACTAGGATTCTTATTAACCTCATTTAGCATTCTGCTCTTGCAGTCATCTTTGCAGGACGGTCACTCCTAGGGAGAGTAGTTACAGTGTTGAACTTTCACCATTTACAGGCAATTTGTCTTGCCGTGGACTGATGAAAATCAAAGCTTTTAGAGATAATTTTGTAAACCTTTCCAGCTTTATGCAAGTCAACAATTCTTAATCTTAGGTCTTCTGAGATGGTTCACATCAGGCAACGCCTCGTGAATAGCAAACTCAAGTTTTGTGAGTGTTTTTTATAGGGCAAGGCAGCATCTACATTCTCGTCTCATTGATTGGACTCCAGGTTAGCTGACTCCTGACTCCAATTAGGTTTTGGAGAAGTCATTAGCCTAGGGGTTCACATACTTTTTACAACCTACACTGTGAATGTTTAAATTACGTTTTCAATATAGTTAATAATGTGTGTGTTATTAGTTTAAGCACACTATGTTTGTCTATTGTTGTGATCAGATCACATTTGATGACCAATTTATGCAGAAATCCAGGTCAATCCAAAAGGGTCATATTTTTTCTTGCCACTGAATATGAACTGTTACTCAGTAAAGTATTTGAACTTGTTGCATGTGTATATTGTAAAAAAAAAAAGTTTAAAAAAGAATGAAATCACCGATAAACCTTTGTAAGACATTCATTTTCACAGTATTTATGCATCCAGATAAAAGGGAAGAAGCAATCAGCGCTCAAAGTCAAGTTCTAGTACCTTCTTAAAGTTTACCTTTAGGTCTTTAAAATGGCAGGTAACAGACAACCAGTATTCAGACTCACTTTTTGTTACGTTACAGACTTATTCTAAAAACGGCGAAAAAAACATTTTTCCCCGATTTAAACTACACACGATACCCCATAATGACAGCGCAAACAGGTTTTTAGATTGATTTATGCAAATGTATTTTAATTTTTTTTTAAAAAGAAGGTATTTACATAAGTCTTCAAACCCTTTGGTATGAGACTCGAAATTGACCTCATCCTGTTTCCATTGATCATCCTTGAGCTGTTTCAACAACTTGGGAGCCTGCGGTAAATTCAAGTGATTGGACATGATATGGAAAGGCTATAGTTTGTCGAGTTTGGCTGGGCGGACAGCTCTATGAAGAGTCTTGGTGGTTCCATACTTCTTCCATTTAAGAATGATGGAGGTCACTGTGTTCTTGGGGACCTTCAATTGCTGCAGACATTTTTTGGTACCATTTCCCAGATCTGTGCCACGACACAATCCTGTCTCGGATCTCTACGGACAATTCCTTCGACCTCATGACTTGGTTTTTGCTCTGACATGCACTGTCAACTGTGAGACCTTATATAGACAGGTGTGTGCCTTTCCAAATCATGTCCAATCAAATTGAATTTACCACAGATGGACTCCAATCAAGTTGTAGAAACATCAAGGATGCTCAATGGAAACAGGATGCACCTGAGCTCAATTTCTAGTCTCATTGCAAAGGGTCTGAATACTTTTGTAAATATGGTTGTTGTTGTTTTTTTGCAAAAATGTCTAAAAACCCGTTTTCGCTTTGTCATTATGGGTTATTTTGTGTAGATTGATGGGGGAAAAAATGCATTTAATCCATTTTTAGAAAAAGGCTGTATTGTAACAAAATGTGGAATAAGTCAAGAGGCCTGAATACTTTCTGAATGCACTGTATAATATGAAACAGGTGTCTCAAATTTGAACAATAATGCCTGTTTTTAATTAATCCTGTCTGATCGGGGTTGATTATGGAAGGTAAGTGCTAGGGTTTTAGCTAATATCCAATCCAAGAGGATTCAGTGCGATATAAATCAAAACTCATTTGAGATCAACCCTGCTTCGGTACGATATTAGGTGGGAGGCTGTGGATGGTCTTAATTGGTGGGCTAGAATTCTATTTCTATGGTAGGAACCATGTAAGTACACTAACAGTGTAGGTAGGTCAGGGTTTCTGTTAGCCGGTAAATGCCGGCTTTAGGACATGCTGTAGCGGTTTGTCACATGCAATATGCTTTGTGGACTTCACCAGACAGAGGTTACTCTCCGGTTTTGTGAGTAAACGAAAAGGTGTGGTGAGGTATCTCCTGATTGTCTTGGCCTTTAGGCATATACCACGGCTCAATCATGGCTAGAAGGGATCCAGCTTTTGCCAAATTAACGTCAAAAGTAGATTTTCTTTGCATTTTAGCTAACCTTAACCCCAACTCCGTTACCCTTACCTTTTCCTAGCCTTAGCCGGTTAGGATTATTCAGTTATGTTAATTCTCCTAACCTGCTGCCTAAATTCTCCTAACCTGCAATGAAAAGTCAAATATGACGTTATTTGACAAAAGCTGGATCGCTTTAAGCCATGACCTGCTGGCCCTGCTGTTCGCAGACAGTCATGTTTTGTTATTTATTAGGCCTAATTAAAAATGTTCATGCCTAGGCTCAATTGAAGAGACCTAACGTTTTCAAAGAAATAGCCTATAGGACAAGTCGTTTGCAAACAATATTATATTTTGAAGTAGTGCTTTATTACTGTATATACATATGGATGTCCATTTAATTCTAATCTTGCTGGTCACATTCTCCGGCGCCAAAACATAAATCCTGAGGTAGGTACACATTGGTAAACAGTGCTTGTTATGCTGTTATACCACTTGGAGGAACACACACACACACACACACCTCAGCCCCTCACCGTGCATGGTGCGGATGCACTCGAAGCCCTGGAAGTCCCACAGCTTGATGGTCATGTCTGCAGAACAGGAAGCCAGCAGCTTGCCCGTCTGGTCAAAGGAGATGTCCTGGACAGAGTCTGTATGGCCCTTCAGTGTCCGCTCAAAGTCCCCTGCCTCATAGTCCCACACCTAGAGAGATACACACACATTACAAACACACTTTCAGTTAATATCACTTTGAAACCTTTTCAACATGACAATAAATGTCCTCTGGATCAATGCAAATGAGCATACAATGTTTTGGAAATTGGAATCATACCCAATGCAAATGAGTGAGAGAGAGAAAGAAAGGAGAGACGACAACCAAAATATAAAGAAAGATTGGAGGGAAAGAGAGACAACGAAAAAAAGGAGAGAAAAGCGGTGAAAGAAAGAGCAGGAGAAGATTTGCATGTATCCCAGGGTACAGTACTCGGTGCTCTGCCAGCGTTGCCCCTGGTTACCAGAGCATCACCCCATCTCAACATAGATAAGCAGTGACACAGCAGAAAAGAGTGAGGGAGATTGAGAGAAAAAGCAAGAGAACAGGCTGAATGAACAACAAAACACTGAATGCAATATGAAATTGTATGAAATATTTTTGGGAATGGCCTCGTCTCCGAGGGACGATGGCAGGTAGCCCTAAGAGATATTCTGTTGAATCTGACAATTAATCTGTGAAGGACCTCGGCGTTATTCTGGACCCTGATCTCTCTTTTGACGAACATATCAAGACTGTTTCAAGGACAGCTTTTTTCCATCTACGTAACATTGCAAAAATCAGAAACTTTCTGTCCAAAAATGATGCAGAAAAATGAATCCATGCTTTTGTTACTTCTAGATTAGACTACTGCAATGCTCTACTTTCCGGCTAAAGCACTAAATAAACTTCAGTTAATGATAAATACGGCTGCTAGAATCCTGACTAGAACCCCAAAATTTGATCATATTACTCCAGTGCTAGCATCCCTCCACTGGCTTCCTGTCAAGGCAAGGGCTGATTTCAAGGTTTTACTGCTAACCTACAAAGCATTACATGGGCTTGCTCTTACCGATCTCTCTGATTTGGTCCTGCCGTACATGCCTACACGTACGTTACGGTCACAAGACGCAGGCCTCCTACTTGTCCCTAGAATTTCTAAGCAAACAGCTGGAGGCAGGGCTTTCTCCTATAGAACTCAAATTTTATGGAATGGTCTGCCTACCCATGTGAGAGACGCAAACTCGGTCTCAACCTTTAAGTTTTTACTGAAGATTCATCTCTTCAGTGGGTCATATGATTGAGTGTAGTCTGGCCTAGGGGTATGAAGGTGAACGGAAAGGCTCTGGAGCAACGAACCGCCCTTGCTGTCTCTGCCTGGTCGGTTCCCCTCTTTCCACTGGGATTCTCTGCCTCTAACCCTATTACAGGGGCTGAGTCACTGGCTTACTGGTGCTCTTTCATGCCGTCCCTAGGAGAGGTGAGTCACTTGAGTGGGTTGAGTCACTGATGTGATCTTCCTGCCTGGGTTGTGCAGTGGCGGAAATCTTTGTGGGCTATACTCGGCCTTGTCTCAGGATGGTAAGTTGGTGGATGAAGATATCCCTCTAGTGATGTGGGGGCTGTGCTTTGGCAAAGTGGGTGGGGTTATATCCTTCCTGTTTGGCCCTGTCCGGGGGTCTCATCGGATGGGGCCACAGTGTCTCCTGACCCCTCCTGTCTCAGCCTCCAGTATTCATGCTGCAGTAGTTTGTGTCGGGGGGCTAGGGTCAGTTTGTTATATCTGGAGTACTTCTCCTGTCTTATCCGGTGTCCTGTGTGAATTTAAGTATGCTCTCTCTAATTCTCTCTTTCTCTCTCTCGGAGGACCTGAGCCCTAGGACCATGCCTCAGGACTACCTGGCATGATGACTCCTTGCTGTCCCCAGTCCACCTGGCCGTGTTGTGCCTGTGATTATTATTATTTGACCATGCGGGTCATTTATGAACATTTGAACATCTTGGCCATGTTCTGTTATAATCTCCACCTGGGCACAGCCAGAAGAGGACTGGCCACCCCTCATAGCCTGGTTCCTCTCTAGGTTTCTTCCTAGGTTTTGGCCTTTCTAGGGAGTTTTTCCTAGCCACCGTGCTTCTACACCTGCATTGCTTGCTGTTTGGGGGTTTAGGCTGGGTTTCTGTACAGCACTTTGAGATATCAGCTGATGTACAAAAGGCTATATAAATAAATTTGATTTGATGTGGGGCTGCTGGCATCGAAACCCACCCCACTGGGGAAGAGGAGCTCCAATGATGTGCCTTAAGGTTATTATAGCTGGTGGTGGTGAGGGTGGTGGATGGTTGTCGAAAACTGTTGCTGAAAAACAGCAAGTGAGAGAACGAGGGTAAGTTGACATATACAGTTGAAGTCGGAAGTTTACATAAACTAGTTTTAATGACTCCAACCTAAGTGTTTCAATCACTTCACACATTTCTTGTAAACAAACTATAGTTTTGGCAAGTCGGTTAGGACATTTACTTTGTGCAAGACACAAATAATTGTTTACAGACAGATTATTTCACTGTATCACAATTCCAGTGGGTCAGAAGTTTACATACACTTAAGTTGACTGTTCCTTTAAACAGCTTGGAAAATTCCAGAAAATTATGTCATGGCTTCAAAAGCTTCTGATTAGCTTATGGCTAATTGACATCATTTGAGTCAATTTGAGGTGTACCTGTGGACGTATTTCAAGGCCTACCCTCAAACTCGGTGACTCTTTGCTTGACATCACGGGAAAATCCAAATAAATCAGCCAAGACCTCAGGAATTTTTTTTGTAGCCCTCCACAAGTCTGGTTCATCCTTGGGAGCAATTTCCAAACGCCACATTCATCTGTACAAACACCATGGGACCACGCAGCCGTCATACCGCTCAGGAAGAAGACGCGTTCTGTCTCCTAGAGATGAACGTACTTTGATGCAAAAAGTGAAAATCAATCCCAGAACAGCAGCAAAGGACCTTGTGAAGATGCTGGACGAAACAAGTACAAATATATCTATATCCACAGTAAAACGAGTCCTATATCGACAGAACTGAAAGGCCGCTCAGCAAGGAAGAAGCCACTGCTCCAAAACTGCCATAAAAAAAGCCAGACTACGGTTTGCAACTGCACATGGGGACAAAGACAGTACTTTCTGGAGAAATGTCCCCTGGTCTGATGAAACAAAAATAGATATGTTTTGCCATAATGACCATCGTTATGTTAGGAGGCAAAAGGGGGATGCTTGCAAGCCGAAGAACACCATCCCAACCGTGAAGCACTAGGTGGCAGCATCATGTTGTGGGGGTGCTTTGCTGCACGAGGGACTGATGCACTTCACAAAATAGATGGCTACATGAGGAAGGAAAATTATGTGGATATATTGAAGCAACATCTCAAGACATCAGTCAGGAAGTTAAAGCTTGGTCACAAATGGGTCTTCCAAAACAACAACGACCCCAAGCATACTTCCAAGTTGTGGCAAAAATGGCTTAAGGACAACGAAGTCAAGGTATTGAGTGGATATCACAAAGCCCTGACCTCAATCCTATAGAACATTTGTGGGCAGAACTGAAAAAGCGTGTGCGAGCAAGGAGGCCTACAAACCTGACTCAGTTACACCAGTTCTGTCAGGAGGAATGAGCCAAAATTCACCCAACATATTGTGGGAAGCTTGTGGAAGGCTACCCACAACGTTTGACCCAAGATAAACAATTAATAAAGGCAATGCAACAAAATACTAATTGAGTGTATGCAAACTTCTGACCCACTGGGAATGTGAGGAAATAAATAAAAGCTGAAAGAAATCATTCTCTCTATTATTATTCTGACATTTCACATTCTTAAAAGAAAGTGGTGATCCTAACTGACCTAAAACAGGGAATTTTTACTTGGATTAAATGTCAGGAATTGTGAAAAACTGAGTTTAAATGTATTTGGCTAAAGTGTATGTAAACCTCCGACATCAACTGTAAATATATCCCAAGATTTACACCCATTGGTTGAGAGAGAATGTGATAATTGCAAGAGTGAGCCCATAGGCTGAACAGCAATCATGAGGAATATGCATTTTTGTCAATAGGTGAATGATATTCTGCACATGGTTAATAGGAATGAGAAGAAACAAGACGCCGTTAGAATAGGAAAAAGTGAATTGTGTGATTACTGGATGAAATTAATCAATCATTCAGACCAGCCTTCCTGGTAGAATTCTCGTAAACTACAGTGCATTCGCAAAGTATTCAGACCCCTTGACTTCGTCCACATTATGTTACAACCTTATTCTCAAAGTGATTTTTAAAATGTTTTTCCCATAATCAACCTACACACAATATCCCATAATTACAAAGCAAAAACAGGTTTACACATTTTTGCTAATGTATTAAATGTAAAAAACAGAAATATCCCATTTTAGTCAGTACTTTAGTTGAAGCACCTTTGGCAGTGATTAGTCTTAGTTATGGCTCTACAAGCTTGGCACAACTGTATTTGGGGAGTTTATCCCATTCTTCTCTGCAGATCCTCTCAAGCTCTGTCAGGTTGGATAGGGAGCTTCGCTGCACAGCAATTTTCAGGGATGTTCGATTGGGTTCAAGTCCAAGCTCTGGCTGGGCCACTCGGATATTCAGAGACTTGTCAGAAAAGCCACTCCTGCATTCTCTTGGCTGTGTGCTTAGGATCGTTGTCCTGTTGGAATGTGAACAGTCGCCCCAGTCTGAGGTTGTGAGCACTCTGGAGCAGGTTGTCATTTTTCCCTTGATCCTGACTAGTCTCCAAGTCCCTGCCTCCGAAAAACATCCCCAAAGCATGATGCTGCCACCGCCATGATTCACCGTAGAGAAGGTGCCAGGCTTCCTCCAGACGTGACACTTGGCATTCAGGCCAAATAGTTCAATCTTGGTTTCATCAGACCAGAGAATCTTGTTTCTCATGGTCTGAGTGCTTATAGGTGCCTGGCCACTCTACCATAAAGGCCTGATTGGTGGAGTGTTGCAGAGATGGTTGTCCTTCTGAAAGGTTCTCCCATCTCAATAGAGGAACTCTGGAGCTCAGTCAGAGTGACCATCAGGTTCTTGGTCACCTCCCAGACCAAGTCCATTCTCCCCCGATTGCTCAGTTCGGTCAGGCGGGCGGCCAGCTCTATGAAGAATCTTGGTGGTTCCAAACTTCTTCCATTTAAGAATGATGGAGGCCACTGTGTTCCTGAGGACCTTCAATGCTGCAGAAATGTTTTGGTACCCTTCACTAGATCTGTTCCTTGACACAATCCTGTCTTGGAGCTCTACAGACAATTCCTTCAACCTCATGGCTTTGTTTTTGCTCTGACATGCACTGTCAACTGTGGGACCTTATATAGACAGGTGTGTGCCTTTCCAAATCATGTCCAATCAAATTGAATTTACCACAGATGGACTCCAATCAAGTTGTAGAAACATCAAGGATGCTCAATGGAAACCTGTTTCCTTTTCTCATTATGGGGTATTGTGTGTAGATTGATACAAAACAATAAAAAATTGAATAATTTTTCAGAATAAGGCTGTAATGTAACAAAATGTGGAAAAAGTCAAGTGGTCTGAATACTTTCTGAATGAGGAATAAGGAAAATGAGAGCAACAGAGCAAGAGTAGGAGCAAGAGAGAGAGGATAGAGAGAAGATTAAGAGGACGAAAGCTAATGGACAGGGTGGGCTGCTTAGAGATAATATCTAATGGGACACAGTCACTGACATACAGTATGTGTTTAAAAAACAAACATTTGTGGACCAGGGAACCATAGGCCTACATTAGATACATAGGCCTATTGAAACAACCAGCTTGGATTGCAAACAATACTACCAGCTAAAAGTTCAAAGAAATACTTTGTTTCTAGGAGTGACCGAAGACAGGCAGACAAAAGGAATAAAGTGAGCAAAAGAAGCATAGTGTCATATAAAAGTGAATGAAATCGTAATTCAATTAGACCCCAAATAAATTTCTGAATGTCCAAGTCCCAAACCCAACACAAAATTGTCCCCGAGTCAATCAAATCCAAAAATGAGCAATCCCCCTTCAAAATATAAAAATATAAGTCATCCAATACAGGCACAAACTAATACAGTCAACAGGATCAATCTCACCGGATGGTTGAGGAGGAAAATCCGGCCTGGTGGAGATTTCCTTATAACAGCTCAATGTTCATGGCATCCTCCAAAACAATCAATCAACATATGGAATTCTTTGTTGTTGGGGTTAACAATCCACAAGATTGAGCAACAATTATTACTTGGAATAGCTAATATAGGTTCTTAAAATATTTTTCCAAAAAATAAAACCTCAGCTAGGTACACAAATATTTCTCAAAACTCTCCTCCATTTCTAAAAAGAGACATTCAGTCTTAAAAAGGGACAGCCAACCAAATTGATTGAATTCTTAGATTTGACAGTGAAAATAACACAGTCAGAAATGGAAAATACATAGTAAAACAGCATGAAAATAGACAAAGGTTTAACCTTGCAAGGTCTTTTCAGACATATAATTATGTCAGATTTAAAGTTCATGTGCCTATCACCTCATACTTGTGGCAGCGTCACAGTTCGATGTATGAGCCTCTTCAGTGGCCCTTTGAGATGCCTGCCAATGGCAAGTTCTGCAGGGGTGCAGCCAGTGTACTCTTGTTTGGAGCTGTTGATGGTAAACCGGAATTCAGGCAACTACTTAACCCACTTCCTGTGATGCTCACCCACGACCCACGCCATCATGGTCTTTCGAGTCCTGTTGACCCTTCCAGGTTTATCTAAGGGTGGAAGCTGGTGGTCAGCTTTTGGATCACCCCCCACTTTTATCAAAATGTCTGAGAGGACTTTGCTCGTGAACTGGGAACCACGATCAGAGACGATGAATTTAGATGAACTCTTCACAAGATGGGTGTCCCTTTTATAATTTGGCAGTCTGAGTCTTGCTGTCTCAGGAGGCAAAAAAGCTCCCCCCACTTTGTGAAATAGTCCACAATCACAGGTAGAAAGGCATTTCCCTTCTTGCTCTTGGGAAACGTCTTGGTGTACTTTCCATCCAATCCCGTCAGGCCGGTCATCATGTGTCGCCTCTTGCTTTCAATCCCCTCACGCAGTCATTTTGAGCACATACAATCTCTGCGAGGGATGTCGGCAGATCAGAGGCACAAGATGCTTGTTAGTGAGCCACATAAGGAGCCATCACTGGGTTGTCTGACGGTTCTGCAGCCCTTGTCTGGGCCGACATTCATGTAGCCTTTACAGTAGTATACTTGAACAATTGCAGCCCATAAAACGGAACTCCTTCCAAATAATGGCGCCATTCTCAACTGCCCACAACACACTACTTTCCCAAAGTAGAGTAGTTGTACTCTGCCCCTTTCAGACCTCTGGAGGAATATGCTATGGCCCTCTCATCCCCATTGATTTTCTGTGTCAGGACTGCTCCAAGACCCAGGCCGCTGGCGTCAGTTTGTACCTGGAAAGGCAAGGTCAGGTCAGGTTGTGAGTGCCGGAGGCTTTTCTAGGGCGATGCAGCTGGTCCACACACTGCTGGCATTTCTCAGTCTATTCCCACCACTCCTTTCTGCATGAGGTTGTTCAACGGAGAGGCAAGGTCAGCAAAGTGGGGTATACAGTGATTTCTGAAAGTATTCAGACCCATTTAATTTTTCCCCATTTTGTTACGTTACAGCCTTATTCTTAAAATAGATTAAATACATTTTTTAAATTTTTATAATCAATCCAAACACAATACCCCATAACGAAAAAGCGAAACCAGGTTAAGATTTTTTTGCAAATTTATAGAAATACCTTATGTACAGAAGTATTCAAACCTTTTGCTAGGAGACTCGAAATTGAACTCAGGTGCATATTGTTTCCATTGAACATCCTTGAGATGATGTTTCTACAACTTGATTGGAGTCAACCTGTGGTAAATTCAATTGATTGGACATGATTTGGAAAGGCACACACCTGTCTATATAAGGTCCCACAGTTGACAGTGCATAAAATAGCAAAAAACAAGCCATGAGGTTGAAGGACTTGTCAATAGAGCTCAGAGGCAGGATTGTGTCGAGGCACAGATCTGGGGAAGGGTACCAAAACATTTCTGCAATATTGAAGGTCCCAAAGAAAACAGTGGCCATCATTCGTAAATGGAAGAAGTTTGGAACCACCAAGACTCTTCCCATTGCTGGTCGCCAGGCCAAACTGAGCAATCGAGGGAGAAGGGCCTTTGTCAGGGAGGTGACCAAGAACATGATGGTCACTCTGACAGAGCTCCAGAGTTCCTCTTGGAGATGGCAGAACCTTCCAGAAGGACAACAATCTCTGCAGCACTCCACCAATCAGGCCTTTATGGTTGAGTGGCCAGATGGAAGCCACTCTTCAGTAAAAGACACCACAGCCCGCTTGGAGTTTGCCAAAGGGGAGCCTGAAGAACTCTGACCATGAGAAACAAGATTTTCTGGTCTGATGAAACCTAGATTTAACTCTTTGGCCTGAATACCAATCTGGAAGAAACCTGGCACCATCCCTACAGTTAAACACGGTGGTGGCAGTATCATGCTGTGTGATGTTTTTCAGCTGCAGGGACTTGGAGACTAGTCAGGACAGAGAAAAAGATGAACGGAGAGATCCTTGATGAAAACCTGCTTCAGAGCACTCACACCTCAGACTGGGGTGAATGATCACCTACCAAAAGTACTGACTAAAGGGTCTGAATACTTATAAATGTAATTTCAGTTTATTTTTATTACATTTGCTAAACATTTCTAAAAACCTGTTTTCACTTTGTCATTATGGGGTATTGTGTGTTGATTAATGAGGAAAAAATGCATTTAATAACATTTAGAAAAAGGCTGTAATGTAACAAAATATGGAGAAAGTGAAGGGGTCTGAATACTTTCGGAATGCACTGTAGGTTTCCAGGGTCCACACAGTACCATGCCACAAGTGAATTGGGTTTTTCAAATCAAATCCAACTTTATTTGCCACATGCGCCGAATACAACAAGTGTAGACTTTACCGTGAAATGCTTACTTACAAGCCCTTAACCAACAGTGCAGTTCAAGAAGAAAATATTTACCAAGTAGGCTAAAATAAAAAGTAATCATACAAATTAGCACAATAAGAATAACAAGGCTATATACAGGGGGTACTGGCACTGAGTCAGTGTGCAGGGGTACAGGCTAGTTGAGGTCATCTGTACATGTAGGTGGGGGGCAAAGTGACTATGCATAGGTAACAAACAAACAGCTAGTAGCAGCAGTGTACAAGAGGGACGACGGGGGGGATTTTAATGAATTGTTCAGCAGTCTTATAGCTTGGGGGGTAGATGCTGTTGAGGAGCATTTTTTTTGTCCTAGACTTGGAGCTCCGGTAACACTTGCCGTGCGGTAGCAGAGAAGACAGTCTATAACTTTGGTTACTGGAGTCTGACAATTTTCTGGACTTCCCTTTGACACCGCCTATTATATAGGACCTGGATGGCAGGAAGCTTGGCCTCAGTGATGTACTGGGCCGTTCGCACTACCCACTGTAGCGCCTTACGGTCAGCTTCCTTCAGCTGTGTCTGTGTGTGAGAGACTTTCCATCAGTGAGCACAAAGGCTCTGGAATCCCACGTGATGAGCTGCTCACATGGTTTGGGCAACTGCTACCATAGCTGCTTCTGCATCAAGCTTAAGGTGTATCCTGTACCTAACACAGCCTCCACTTGGGTGCCCCAAACTTCTATGGGGACTACCAGTAAGGCAGGAAACTCAGCGTGCTATGGCCATGTGTTTAGTAGGTCTACCATCTCTTATGATTGGTGGTTATTCACCAGTCATGACGGATCCTCTTAAACTGCTAGCAAGAGTTATTATTCAAGAGCTTTCTCACCATCGCAGTCTCTGACATGTCCGCCTTCCATTTCAGGCACAATGCCCTGTAATCATAAGAAAAGTCCCGAATCTATCGGTCTGGATCTTGAAAAATGTTTCTTCCCCTGTTCTTCAACTTCAGTCAGGTAATCAGATGGTAAGAAAGCAAACAGGAAAAAACTATTGAATTCTGCCCAATTGTTAACATATTTATTTTTTAGCGACCCACCAGGTCCCGTGAGGACTGTGGAAAAGCTTTGAGTACATGGAATGGGAACTTCATGATGCTCCTTTTGGGATATTACTGAGATCAGGGATGTGACAGCAGAATATTATATTAGAGGATGGGGTGCTTGTGGATTTGACTTTAGAGATCTCCTTGTCCCATTTCTCCGCTCTTCTGAGCATACATTTTACCACTGCTTGCTCCAGGTGGGCTAGTGAGTTTTTCATTGTCACTTCCATGGCCTCAAATCGTTGCTCCTCATACTCGGAGGCTGGTCTCTCTGTTCACAGCATTCTCCAGAGTGTTTACTTGATCTTGGAATCCTTTGACAGTGTTGTTGACTCCCTCCAAATCAACTGTAGTAGTAAGTGTGGCACTTTTACCACCACCATCATCATCTTCCTCCATACTGTCAACTCACACAACAGTGATGATATATTTGAGCCACAGGATTTCAAAAGGTAACGCCAGGCCCAGGGTTGAAGGGTGGTGTATCTTGGCCTGTTTCATCTTGCCCTGGGTCAATGTCTGTTTGTACCTCTAAATGGCTACGGTTATACCCGACACCAGCCGTATTAGTAACAACATAACTCTCGTAAAAATAAAATGAACAAGTCTCCCAGTACTGGCCACCAGTCGAAAAATCAGCTTGCATCGCAAACTATGCTATCATAAACGTTCCAAGAAACACGGTGTTCATATGAGTGACCGAAGCAAGACAAGACAAAATGAATAACGTGAGCAAAAGGAGCATATTGCCATGTAAAGTGTATATATTCACAATCTCAATTCAATGAGACCCCAAATAAAGTTCTGAATGTCCAAGTCCCAAGCCCAACAAAAAATGGTCCCAAAGTCAATCAAATCAAAAAATGAGCAATCCCCCTTCAAAATACAAAAATATAAGTAATCCAATACAGGCACAAACTAATCGAGTCAACAGGATCAATCTCACCGGATGGTTGAGGAAGAGGAAAATCCCGCTTGGTAGAGATTTCCTTATCAAATCAAACTTTATTTGTCACACGCGTCGAATACAACAAGTGTAGACTTTACAGTGAAATGCTTACTTACAAGCCCTTAACCAACAGTGCAGTTCACGAAGAGTTAAGAAAATATTTACCAATTAGACTACAATAAAAAGTAATAATAAAAAGTAACAATAAGAATAAAAATAACGAGGCTATATACAGGGGAACCGGTACCCGAGTCAGTGTGCGGGATTACAGGCTAGTTGAGGTAATTTGTACATGTAGGTGGGGGTGAATGCATAGATAATAAACAGCAAGTAGCTGCATGTACAAAAGGGAGGGGTCAATAAAATTGACCGGTGGCGATTTTATTAATTGTTCAGCAGTCTTATGGCTTGGGTGTAGAAGCTGTTGAGGAGCCTTCTGGTCGTAGACTTGGCGCTCCGGTACCGCTTGCCGTGTGGTAGCAGAGAGAACAGTCTATGACTTGGGTGACTGGAGTCTCTGACAATTTTATGGGCTTTCTTCTGACACCGCCTATTATATATAGTTGAAGTCTGAAGTTTACATACACTTAGGTTGGAATAATTCAAACTTGTTTTTCAACCACTCCACAAATTTCTTGTCAACAAACTATAGTTTTGGCAAGTCGGTTAGGACATCAACTGTGTGCATGACAAGTCATTTTCCCAACAATTGTTTACAGACAGATTATTTCACTGTATCACAATTCCAGTGGGTCAGAAGTTCACAGACTTAAGTTGACTGTGCCTTTAAACAGCTTGGACAATTCCAGAAAATGATGTCATGGCTTTAGAAGCGTCTGATAGGCTAATTGACATCATTTGAGTAAATTGGAGGTGCACCTGTGGACGTATTTCAAGGTCTACCTTCAAACTCAGTGCCTCTTTGTTTGACATCATGGGAAAATCTCAATAAAATCAGCCCCAAAAAATTGTAGGACCTCCACAAGTATGGTTCATCTTTGGGAGCAATTTCCAAACGCCTGAAGGTACCATGTTCATCTGGGCAACCAATAGTACATAAGTATAAACACCATGAGACTACGCAGCCGTATTAATACTAGGTTTAAATGTCAGGAATTGTGAAAAACTGAGTTTAAATGTATTTGGCTAAGGTGTATGTAAACTTTTGACTTCAACTGTAGGTCCTGGATGGAAGGATGTTTGGCCCCAGGGATGTACTCGGCCGTTCACACTACCCTCTGTAGCGCCGAGCAGTTGCCATACCAGGCGGTGATGCAACCGGTCAGGATGCTCTCGGGCAGCGCAGCTGTAGAACCTTTTGAGGATCTGTGGACCCATGCCAAATCTTTTCAGTCTCCTGAGGGGGAAAAGGTTTTGTCGTGCCCTCTTCATGACTGTCTTGGTAAATTTGGACCATGATAGTTCGTTGGTGATGTGGACACCAAGGAACTTGAAAAACTCTCGACCTGCTCCACTACAGCCTGTTAATGTGAATGGACACAAACCCCCACCCCTCGTCTTACCAGTGGTAGCGTTTCTGTTCTGCCAGTGCATGGAAAATCCCGCTAGCTCTATATTGTCCGTATCGTCATTCAGCCACGTCTCGGTGAAACATAAGATGTTACAGTTTTTAATGTCCCGTTGGTAGGATAATCTTAAATCGTAGGTCATAAATGGTATTTTCCAATGATTGCACATTAAGCAAGAAAAACATATGGCAGTGGGTGTTTACTCGCTCACCTACGGATTCTCAGAAGGCTGCCCGATCTGCGGCCCCTTTTCTTCACGCAAATGGCGGGGATCTGGGCCTGTTCCAGTGAAAGCTGGATATCCTTCTCGTCGGACTCGTTAAAGGAAAAAGTTTATTCCAGTCCGCGGTGAGTAATCGCTGTTCTGGTGTCCAGAAGTTATTTTCAGTCATCAGAGACAGTAGCAGCAACATTATGTACACAATAAGTTAAAAAAAATGTTTTTACACAAAACGCAAAAAAAACAACAAAATACTACAATTGGTTGGGAGAATGTAAAACGTCAGCCATCTTCTTCGGCGCCATCTTATAACAGCTCAATGTTCATGGCATCCTCCAAAACACCCAACATATAAATTATGTGAAGTTAACAATTCACAAATGATCAACAATTATTACATGGAATGACAAATAAAGGTTCTTAAAAGGTTTTTCCAAACAAAAAGAACCTCAGCCAGGTACACACCAAACATTAGAAAATGATCCTCCATTTCTAAAATAGACATGCTGTCTTAAAGGAAAAGCCCACCAAACTGACAATGGCAGCCATCTTAGATTTGACAGTGAAAATAATGCAGTCTAAACTGGCAGATACATAATACAATAGCATGAAAATATACATAAAGTTTCACCTTGCAAGGATTTTTTAAAATCTTTAAAACCTATCATAATTATATGTCTATGTTCCTATCACCTCATACTTGTGCCAGCATCCCAACTATGGCTCCCTGGTCCACATACACTTTTGCTGTACTTTTAAACCAAGAGCTTAGCAAATGATTGAAGCACACGCACACACCTTGATGGTGGCGTCCTCGGAGGAGGTGACCATGACGGAGAAGACAGGATGGAAGATGACCCGTGTGACGGGGGAGCGGTGGCCGCTCAGGGCGTATCTCTCTGGGGGACGGGGGATCCACTCCTTAGGGTCCCTCTTCTGGGCCACCGGACCCCCTAGAGTGATCTCCTCTTTGGCCTCATTCAGCTTCGACTCCAGCTCCATCACCTGGAGGAGAGAAGGGGTGGGATTGGGAAAGAGCGACGAGAGAGGTATAAAAAGAAGGAATAGTTGGAAGATAAGGGTTAGAATAGAAGACGAGAAGAGAGGAATAAAGAGGAGATAGTTCAGTTGGTTGTTTATTATTCTCCAACAGTGTTGTTTCACGCATACTCCAGATATACACTGCATTCAAAGTATTCAGACCCTTTCACTTTTCCATATTTTGTTAGGTTACAGCCATATTCAAAAATATCTTCAATACAAAAAAATGTGTCTACACACAATACCCCATAATGACAAATCAAAAACAGGCTTGTAGAAATGTTTCAAATGTATTAAAAATAAAAAACAGAAAAACCTTATTTACACAAGTATTCAGACCCTTCGCTATGGGACTTTCAATTGAGCTCAGGTGCATCCTGTTTCCATTGATCATCCTTGAGCTGTTTCTACAACCTGATTGGAGACCACCTGTTGTAAATTCAATTGATTGGACATTATTTGGAAAGGCACATATCTGTCTATATAAAGGTTGACAGTGCATGTCAGAGCAAAACCAAGCCATAAGGTAGAAGGAATAGAGCTCAGAGGCAGGATTGTATCTGGGGAAGGGTACTAAAAATGTATTGCAGCATTGAAGGTCCCCAAGAACACAGTGGCCTCCATCATTCTTAAATGGAAGAAGTTTGGAACCACAAAGACTCTTCCTAGAGCTGGCTGCCCGAGGGAGAAGGGCCTTGGTCAGGGAGGAGCCGGTGGTCACTGACAGAGCTCCAGAGGTCCTCTGTGGAAAACCTTCCAGAAGGACAACCATCTCTACAGCACTCCACCAATCAGGCCTTTATGGTAAAGTGGGCAGATGGAAGCCACCCTTCAGTAAAAGGCAGATGACAGCCTGCTTAGAGTTTGCCAAGAGGCACCTAAAGGACTCTCAGACCATGAGAAACAAGATTCTCTGGTCTGATGAAACCAAGATCGAACTCTTTGCCCTGAATGCCAAGTGTCTGAATACTTATGTGAATGTGATTTAAGTTGTACATTTTTAATACATTTGCAAATATTTCTAAAAAAACGTTTTTTTCTTTGTCATTATGGGGTATTGTGTGTAGATTGGTGAGGGGAAAACGTTATAATAAGGCTGTAACATAAAATGTGGAAAACGCCTAGGGGTCTGAATTAGGGATGCACAATATAACGGTAAGCATATAAGAATCGGCCGAAATTAACTAAAAATGCCAACACCGGCATCGGCCCGATGTGTAGTTTAACGCCGATGTGCTAAACCGATGTTATTGCTGACGTGCGTACTTATATATATATATATATATATACACACTACCGTCCAAAAGTTTGGGGTCACTTAATGTTCTTGATATCCATGAAAACGTACATGAAATGGGTTGCAAAATTATTAGGAAATGTAGTCAAGACATTGACATGGTTATAAATAATGATTTTTAACTGAAATAATTGTGTCCTTCAAACTTTGCTTTCGTCAAAGAATCCTCCATTTGCAGCAATTACAGCCTTGCAGACCTTTGGCATCCTAGCGGTCAGTTTGTTGAGGGAATCTGAAGAGATTTCACCCCATGCTTCCTGAAGCACCTCCCACAAATTGGATTGGCTTGATGGGCACTTCTTACGTACCGTACGGTCAAGCTGCTCCCACAACAGCTCAATAGGATTGAAATCCGGTGAATGTGCAGGCCACTCCATTATTGACAGAATACCAGCTGACTGCCTCTTCCCTAAATAGTTCTAGCATAGTTTGGAGCTGTGCTTTGGGCCATTGTCCTGTTGTAAGAGGAAATTGGCTCCAATTAAGAGCCGTCCACAGGGTATGGCACGGTGTTGCAAAAGGGAGTGATAGCCTTCCTTCTTGTGTATAAGGTAGTCATTGTGAATATGTTAGATTACTTGTTAGATAATACTGCACTGTTGGAACTAGGAGCACAAGCATTTCGCTACACTCACATTTATCATCTGCTAACCATGTGTATGTGACCAATACAATTTAATTTGATACCCTGTACAAATCTTCCACTTTACCATCACCAAAGCACCCCCAGACCATCACATTGCCTCCACCATGCTTGACAGATGGCGTCAAGCACTCCAGCATCTTTTCATTTTTTCTGCATCTCACAAATGTAATTTTTTGTGATCTGAACACCTCCAACTTAGAATGGTCTGTCCATAACACTTTTTTCCAATCTTCCTCTGTCTAGTGTCTGTGTTCTTTTGCCCATTTTAATCTTTTCTTTTTATTGGCCAGTCTGAGATATGGCTTTTTCTTTGCAATTCTGCCTAGAAGGCCAGCATCACGGAGTCACCTATTCACTGTTGACGCTGAGACTGGTGTTTTAAGGGTACTATTTAATGAAGCTGCCAGTTCAGGACTTGTGAGGCGTCTGTTTCTCAAAGTAGACACTAATGTACTTGTCCTCTTGCTCAGTTGTGCACCGGGGCCTCCCACTCCTCTTTCTATTCTGGTCAGAGCCAGTTTGCGCTGTTCTGTGAAGGGAGTAGTACACAGCGTTGTATGAGATCTTCAGTTTCTGGCAATTTCTCACATGGAATAGCCTTCATTTTTCAAAGAATAGAGTGACGAGTTTCAGAAAAAAGTTCTTAGTTTCTGGACATTTTGAGCCTGTAATCGAACCCACAAATACTGATGCTCCAGATACTCAACTAGTCTGAAGGCAAGTTTTATTGCTTCTTTAATCAGAACAATAGTGTTCAGCTGTGCTAACATAATATCAAAAGGGTTTTCTAGTGATCAATTAGCCTGATGGTTAATTGAGTGATGGTTGCTGATAATGGGCCTCTGTACGCCTATGTAGATATTCCATTATCTACAATGGTCGTTTACAACATTAACAATGTCTACACTGCATTTCTGATCAATTTGATGTTATTTTAAAAATGGACACAATTGACCCCAAATTTTTGAACGGTAGTGTAGGTAGATGACGTAATGACGTCACGAAAAATACAGCACTACACGTGCAACACAGCATTCCTAACCTAGCCCACAAGGTCTGCTGTGTGAAAGTTTCAAAGGAAGATAAAGGCCATTTGCAATGTTTGTGCTGCTATTATTTCCAGAGGGGAGAAAGTGAAATATTTCAATACCACAAACCTAATTACTCATCTGCTAAATGACTTAAATGATTTGAAAGTGCATCACCCCCAGACGTTCAGCGACTACTTAGAAAAAAAAAAGCAGAAAAAAAACAAAGCTCACATTTCAACTAAACAAGTTGAAGTCGAGCAGTCATTTGAAAGAGTAAGAACATTTCAGCGAGACAACTCAAAAGGTTAAATCCATTAACGCCAAGATAATGAGATTCATTGCCCTTGACAATCAACTGTTCTCTATCGTGGATGATGTTGGCTTTCGCCGACTGGTCGAACACCTTGAGCCCCGGTACACAATACCAAGTAGGCGCTATTTTTCCAATGTTACCCTACCGGAGTTACACATTCTTGTTGAAAAGCACATCCATGAGTTCCTTGCTGAGGGCGTCACTGCTATTAGCTTCATGACTAACGTTTGGAACAGCGAAGTCAGCCCCATGGGCATGCTGAGTCTGACAGCACAGTTAGTCGACGAGGATCGTGTAATATGGAAAACAGTATTGCATGCTCAAGAATGTGCTGGTTCTCCTACCACTGCTGCCATTTCAATGGAATTTGAGAACACGTTTGAAACTTGGAAACATGAACACACTCCAACCTCCATTCGAACAACTGACTCAAGAAATAAGCTCCTCAACTGTGTCTGCAGCAGACGTGATACCCTCTGTCATGGCATGTAAACGCCTGCTCAACTACACTGCCGACACAGACCGTGGGGTTATAACGTGCAAAAGTACTCTACTTGTGACTGTGAAAAAACGATTTGGTGGCATTCTCTCTGAGCCTCTTTACTGTGTTGCCACCATGCTCGATGCTCGGTACAAGGACCGCTACTTCGATGCAGACAAGAAACAGGGTTTACGTGAAATGTTACAGACACAGCTGGACAAGATGGAAACGGACACAGTGACAATGCCCACCGAAGAAGAGGACGCACGACAGAAGAGGCAACGGACAGACAGAGCTGAAACTTTACCGCTTGACATGTATGATGAAATCCTGGTTGAGAATGAAACGACTGAACAAATGAACAACAAAACAGCACAGCAAGTAAATTAAAGAAATAGGTTTTGACTATGTTTTACTGGTAATGGGGACATACGTAAATGCCAACAAAATAACTTTTTGGTGTGTGTGTTTTTCAACTATTTAACTTAACTAGAATGCTTAAAAAGGCAGCTAAACTGTTAAATATCAGTTATCGGTATGTTTTTTTGGCAAGGAAAATATCAGATATCGTATCAGACAAAAATGTAATATCTGTGCACCCCTAGTCTGAATACTTTCCAAATGCACTGTTCACACATACAAGTCACAGTCAACTGACATACACATCAAATACCATAACACCACAAACGTGACATCAACAATCACCTTCTTCTGTAATCTGATGACAGAGGTCCATTTCTTTTCCAAAAGACCAGCGTACTTCTTATCTAACTCCTCATTCTGTGGAAGAAAGGGAGGGGAGACAGAAATGGAAATATGAGAGAATGATCTCTAGGTTTAAAATTGTTGTGAGGAAATAAAATAATAGGTTAGTGTTGCAAATCGGGAATGTGTGGGGGTTAGTTAGTGTGTGTGTGCTCTTACCATATCTAATTCAGCCTCTTTCTTGAAGGTGGAGTAGGCTTCCTCATAGCCATTGGAGCGTAGGTAGTCTGCTATAGCTCGGTTTCTAACACACAGAGACAGAGAAAGAGAATTTGAACGCAGTGGCTGTACAGACACATGCTACACATAACGTCAGGGCTCAGGTTCTCCGCTTCACAGCGCTGTATAAGTTTTGACTGACAGCCATTATAAAGTTGAGCAACACGCGTGACAAAATGCCTCCACCCCCCTCGCTAATTGGGCTACTCTGAGTGAGGGAAACATTGAGTATTATAACACTGCTTTGATGTCACAGAAGAAAAGCACACACCCTCGAGTCCAAATGTGCACTACACATTTTCATTGTCAAATATTTATTACTGCCATGTTTGATCCACAGTTACAAGGATGACATGCGTGACACCTTGCGTTGTCCTGAAAGAATGAGCCTGTTTGTCATATTGTGAAGAACATCTGCTGTGGAACACGCACTTGAAAGCGCTCATGATTGCATTCTATGCGCACCAGAATTACAATCCGTTTGTCTGAAGTGCCTTCTGAAAGCCTAACACTAAGATCAGATTCTTTAACAATCCATGTTGGATTCGAGTTCTGCACACCTGACCCAGATTGGGATTTATAAAGGAACTTTTGGGGATTGCGTAAACAACCGTAATTGTGTTAGGGTGTGGACGCAGGGCTGTAATTCCAAACCAAAAACTGCAAGTGTGCTTGCTTCAGTTCCTCAACGACAAAGCTAGGAGAGCTAAAAAAGAAAGCACCTCTTTCCTTGAGTCAAAAGTGCATTGAAATTACTTAGGAACCGTGCACAGTTTGAAGGGGTGTGTGGCCACCTGGAGACACCAGTTAGACCTCTCACTCAAACCCTTGTAAAAGTGTTTTAATTGCTGCCATGGTCATGCATATGCTTTTTAAAGTTCTTCCATATTAGGACAATTTCCAAGAGTGGTTTTCAGAGTATCATAAAAAGGTATGTAACCTACAAAAACGATCTGTAACGTACATTGAGTTAGTGCACCATTCCAGTTTCAACCGAGCATGTTTTATTGAGTCAGTGTTTTCTGTGATGACGTATTGCTAAATGTATCCTTGAATGACAACAGTGATATCAGCAGTTCTACCTTAAGAGAAATCTCAGTTCCACCTTAAGGCAGAAAGAGACCACACCCTGTCTGTCTGGCAGAGGCTGTGCTGCAGTGAAAGTGGGTGTGTGTGTGCTCCAGTGTGAAGTCAGTCCAGTGATATGTTTCCTCTAGGAAAACGACACTGAGAATTGAATCACAGATGGTGTGTGTATGGTTGTCATGGAAACATGGCGACACTCAGGAGAAGCAGATCGACCAACACGACCAAAACCGCATGCGCGCACACAGAGTTGTACGTCTGAGTGGCAGCCTGGTTCCATTCTCTGATGAGGGCTACATTTTCTATGAGCAGCACTCCTCAAATGGCTTTTGGATAATTGTAATATGTGTGAGTGTCAGAGAGGGAGAGAATGTGAGTGTGAGTGCACAATTTTTTCAGAGAGAATGTGGTGTGTGTGTCACATTTACATAAGTATTCAGACCCTTTACTCAGTGCTTGTTGAAGCACATTTGGCAGCGATTATAACCATGAGTCTTCTTGTTATGACGCTACAAGCTTGGCACACCTGTATTTGGAGAGTATCTCCCAGTCTTCTCTGCATATCCTCTGAAGCTCTGTCAGGTTGGATGGGGGGCGTTGCTGCACAGCTATTTTCAGGTCTCTCCAGAGATGTTCGATCGGGTTCAAGCCCGGGCTCTGGCTGGGCCACTCAAGGACATTCAGAGACTTGTCCCGAAGCCACTCCTGTGTTGTCTTGGCTGTGTGCTTAGGGTCTTTGTCTTGTTGGAAGGTGAACCTTGACCCCCAGTCTGAGGTCCTGAGAAGGTTTTCATCAAGGACTTTGCTCTGTTCATCTTTCCCTCGATCCTGATCAAGTATTTTTCACTGTGTGCCTAAATTTCTTTGTCTGCGCCTACATTTTTTAACTTCGAACACCTTGCAAAAAAGGGTCAGCGTAGAGCCCTGGGGATACAGAGTTCTGAAAACAGCCTGCAGTTCCCCGGTTAACATTAACCTTCAATGAGAGGGGGCTGTCATTCTCCCCTGGTTTTACAAGAAAATACATTTTAATATCATAGCACATCTTGCCCTCCGGTCAGCCCTGACAACCATATGCTATTTTCCCCACTTCAAATTAGCCTACAGGCGCGTACAAACCGAGGGTCCACAAGACCTGACACAGATCAAGGCAAAAAAACACAAAATAAATCAATAATAATAATCTGAAATCAGTTTTATGATGGCGAACAGCAGACTTTTCACTGTTTTTAGCGTAGGCTACTGTTACCCCAAAACTCCCCGAATATTACCCTAAAAATAAGTGTGCATTGTTTGCTGTGGCCTTTTTTAAGCATAATTCTGATTGGTCAAGAGACTAGAGCAAATATTTTCAACTATCCGGATATCCCCCCAAAAATAATGATATTATTTAAATAGTGAAATCATTTCAAATGTCCATCTAAGTAAGGGTGTTCTCTTTCAGCAAATTTTTGTGAACTCAGTGCAGTTCGCTTAAAAAGGAACTCAAACCCCCTCAAAAGAACCCCTGAAGCAAACCGAGACCACCTCCGGTTCCCTTTTTAGGACAATGTTAATGCAAAGCTCCCCAAGCTCGCATGGCATAATTCCCACACCAGCCACTAGAGTACTGCAACACCGTTTACTCTGCCATAAACCCTCACATTGGTGCCACAAAAGAGAGAACTCAAAAAACCTCTTTTCATTTCACATCGGGGGCTCTTTTGAGGGGTCTGAGATCCTTTGGCGTGTTCAAACTGCACTAAAAAAATTAAGCAAACCGCACTAAGTAAAAACATTGTCTGAAAGGGACCAAGTGTGAAAACATCCTAACACACACCCCAAAAAATTGGGGCTGGGAATTGCCTGGGACCTCACAAAATGATGTGTATACGATATGTATAGCGATTTGATACTGAGATTTTATTGCAATCTGATGTTCCAAACATATTGCTCACTATATTCCTGCTGCAGAGAGAGAAAAAAAGAGCATGACAAAATTTGTTTTGAGCAGTCAAGGAAATAGGTGCAGAAGATTTAGAACAAACCATATGATGAAAAATATCAGCGTTTTGGCAAATGTACAGCCAGATATCGCTAGCTAATGCTACCTAGCATTACAAATCAATACTTTGAGTCAAAGTATCAATGTAATATCGCCCAAAATAATATTGCGATATGTAACTATCGATCCCCTCCCACCCATATCACTAGTGTGTGTGTGTGCGCGCGTGTACTTACAGTTCGTCTCGTTGTCTCTGTGACAGCACCATGTTGGCTGTAGTGGCTGCTCTCTCCCTCTGAGGGAGGCGGGTGAGACAGGGTGAGATGGTGTAGGGAGGTTCTCAGGTCCCTCGGTCAGTCGTTCAGACTTCAACCCTCAGAAACTATAACTGGTATTCCACAAAGACAGACAGGCAGAGAGAGAAAGAGAGAGAGAGAGAGAGAGAGAGGCAGCCAGAAAACACGGGGGAGAAAAGCAAAACAGAGGTAGAGGGAGAGTGGATGAGAAAGACAAAAATGTACTGTTGACAGATAAGAAATGAACACGGTACACAAACAATGACTGATATCTGCCATTCTGCCTAATGGCAAGGCTCACTGCTCCTTTCAGTCTGGACTGACAGGTGTGGAACAGGTTTAGGCTAATAGAGCTATATAAACTCAACAAAAAAAGAAACGTCCCTTTTTCAGGACCCTGTCTTTCAAAGATAATTCATAAAAATCCAAATAACTTCACAGATCTTCATTGTAAAGGGTTTAAACACTGTTTCCCATTCTTGTTCAATGAACCATAAACAATTAATGAACATGCACCTGCGGAACGGTCATTAAGACACTAACAGCTTACAGACGGTAGGCAATTAGGGTCACAGTTCTGAAAACTTAGGACACTAAAGAGGTCTTTCTACTGGCTCTGGAAAACCCAAAAGAAAGATGCCCAGGGTTCCTGCTCATCTGTGTGAACGTGCCTTAGCTATGCTGCAAGGAGGGATGAGGACTGCAGATGTGGCTAGGTCAATAAATTGCAAGAAGTGTCAGTACTGTGAGACGCCGAATACAAGGCTAAAGGGAGATGTGGTAGACCACGTGCATCAAAAACCTGCACAGGATCAGTACATCCGAACATCACACCTGTAGGACAGGTACAGGATGGCAACAACTGCCCGAGTTACACCAGGAACGCACAATCCCTCCATCAGTGAGAGAGGCTGGACTGAGGGCTTGTAGCCCTGTTGTAAGGCAGGTCCTCACCAGACATCACCGGCAACAACGTCACCCATGGGCACAAACCCACCGTCGCTGGACCAGACAGGACTGGCAGAAAGTGCTCTTCACTGAACGAGTCGCGGTTTTGTCTCACATGGGGTGATGGTCGGATTCGCGTTTATCGTCGAAGGAATGAGCGTTACACCGAGGTCTGTACTCTGGAGCGGGATCGAATTGGAGGGTCCGTCATGGTCTGGGGCGGTATGTCACAGCATCATCGGACTGAGCTTGTTGTCATTGCAGGCCATCTCAATGCTGTGTGTTACAGGGAAGACATCCTCCTCCCTCATGTGGTACCCTTATTACAGGCTCATCCTGACATGACCCTCCAGCATGACAATGCCACCAGCCATATTGCTCATTCTGTGCGTGATTTCAGGAATGCCAGTGTTCTGCCATGGTCAGCGAAGACCCCGGATCTCAATCCCATTGAGCACGCCTGGGACCTGTTGGATCAGAGGGTGAGAGCTGGGGCCATTCCCACCAGAAATGTCTGGGAACTTGCAGGTGCCTTGGTAGAAGAGTGGGGTAATATCACACAGCAAGAACTGGCAAATCTGGTGCAGTCCATGAGGAGGAGATGCACTGCAGTACTTAATGCAGCTGGTGGCCACACCAGATACCGACTTACTTTTGACACCCCCTTTGTTCTGGTACACATTATTCCATTTCTGTTAGTCACATGTCTATGGAACTTGTTCAGAATATGTCTCAGTTGTTGAATCTTACGTTCATACAAATATTTACACATGTTAAGTTTGCTGAAAATAAACGCAGTTGACAGTGAGAGAATGTTTATTTTTTTGCTGAGTTTACAGTTGAAGTCGGAAGTTTACATACACCTTAGCCAAATACATTTAAACTCAGTTTTTCACAATTCCTGACATTTAATCGGAGTTAAAATTCCCAGTCTTGGGTCAAGTTAGGATCACCACTTTATTTTAAGAATGTGCAATGTCAGAATAATAGTAGAGAGAATGATTGATTTCAGTTGCTTTCATATCCTTCATCACATTCCCAGTGGGTCAGAAGTTTACATACACTCAATTCGTATTTGGTAGCATTGCCTTTAAATTTTTAAACTTGGGTCAAACATTTCGGTTAGCCTTCCACAAGCTTCCCACAATAAGTTGGGTGAATTTTGGCCCATTCCTCCTGAAAGAACTAGTATAACTGAGACAGACTTGTAGGCCTCCTTGCTTGCACACGCTTTTTCAGTTCTGCCCACAAACTCTCTACAGGCTTGAGGTCAGGGCTTTGTGATGGCCACTCCAATACCTTGACTTTGTTGTCCTTAAGCCATTTTGTCACAACCTTGGAAGCATGCTTGGGGTCATTGTCCATTTGGAAGACCCATTTGCAACCAAGCTTTAACATGGCTGATGTCTTGAGATGTTACTTCAATATATCCACATCATTTCTCTTCCTCATGATGCTTTCAATTGTGTGAAGTGCACCAGTCCTTCCTGCAGCAAAGCACCCCCACAACATGATGCTGCCACCCCGTGCTTCACGTTTGGGTTGGTGTTCGTCGGCTTGCAAGCCTCACCCTTTTTCCTCCAAACATAACGATGGTCATTATGGCAAAACAGTTCTATTTTTGTTTCATCAGACCAGAGGACATTTCTCCAAAAAGTACGATCTTTGTCCCCATGTGCAGTTGCAAACCGTAGTCTGGCTTTCTTATGGCGGTTTTGGTGCAGTGGCTTCTTCCTTGCTGAGCGGCCTTTCAGGTTATGTCGATATAGGACTCGTTTTACTGTGGATATAGATACTTTTGTGCCTGTTTCCTCCAGCATCTTCACAAGGTTCTTGCTGTTGTTCTGGGATTGATTTTCACTTTTCGCACCAAAGTACATTCATCTCTAGGAGACAGAACACGTATCCTTCCTGAGAGGTATGACGGCTGCGTGGTCCCATGGTGTTTATACTTGCATACTATTGTTTGTACAGATGAACGTGGTACCTTCAGGCATTTGGAAATTGCTCCCAAGGATGAACCAGACTTGTGAAGGTCTACAATTTCTTTTGAGGTCTTGGCTGATTTCTTTGGATTTTCCCATGATGTCAAGCAAAGAGGCACTGAGTTTGAAGGTAGGCCTTGAAATACATCCACAGGCACACCTCCAATAGATTCAAATTATGTCAATGAAGCTTCTAAACCATGACATAATTTTCTGAAATATTCCATGCTGTTTAAAAGGCACAGTCAACTTAGTGTATGTAAACTTCTGACGCACTGGAATTGTGATGCAGTGAATTATAAGTGAAATAATATGTCTGTAAATAATTGTTGGGAAAATTACTAGTGTCATGCACAAAGTAGATGTCCTAACCGACTTGCCAAAACTGTAGTTTCTTAACAAGAAATTTGTGTATGTAAACTTCCGACTTCAACTGTCCACATGAGATGAGTAATGTAGAGTATGTAATCATTATACACTGCTCAAAAAAATAAAGGGAACACTTAAACAACACAATGTAACTCCAAGTCAATCACACTTCTGTGAAATCAAACTGTCCACTTAGGAAGCAACACTGATTGACAATAAATGTCACATGCTGTTGTGCAAATGGAATAGACAACAGGTGGAAATTATAGGCAATTAGCAAGACACCCCCAATAAAGGAGTGGTTCTGCAGGTGGTGACCACAGACCACTTCTCAGTTCCTGCTTCCTGGCTGATGTTTTGGTCACTTTTGAATGCTGGCAGTGCTTTCACTCTAGTGGTAGCAGAGACAGAGTCTACAACCCACACAAGTGGCTCAGGTTGTGCAGCTCATCCAGGATGGCACATCAATGTGAGCTGTGGCAAGAAGGTTTGCTGTGTCTATCAGCGTAGTGTCCAGAGCATTTTCTTTTTTTTACATTGGAGTATTGTGTAGATCGCTGATTTTTAAAAATACAATTAAATCCATTTTAATCCCACTTTGTAACAACTAAATTTGGAAAAATCAAGGGTGGTGTGAATACTTTCTGAAGGAACTGTATCAGTGAACACGTGAATAACTAATGCAGTCCAGTCAAACTTTCAGTTTTGCGCCAAAATTCCATGTAGCATGCACCACAGATCTCAAGGTAGATCTTAGCCAGTTGGTCAGTTACTTGTCTCCTGTCCATCTCTCAATCTGTGAACTACATCATACCCAACAGCCAGACCGTATAGTAAGTAATACCACAGTAGACTTAGCTAGGAGACCAACTCTCCAAACCATCCAGAGAGTCACAGACATACAAGGCCCCTATAGACAACCGGGTTCTTAGAGAGGAGCTAGGGCTAGTATTACTGGACAACATTTAGGCCACACACAAAAGGATGGGCATTTGTTCGTGTACTGTAATTTGTGATTAAACGGAGGTCATTTGGCAAGGAATGTAGCTTGTGTCAGATACACATCTCATTCTAAAATCATGGGCCTTAATATGGAGTTGGTCCCCTCTTTGCTGCTTTAACAGCCTCCACTCTTCTGGGAAGACTTTCCACTAGATGTTGGAACATTGCTGCGGGGACTTGCTTCCATTCAGCCACAAGTGCATTAGTAAAGTTGGGCACTGATGTTGGGAAATTAGGCCTGGCTTGCAGTCGGTGAGGTGTTCAATAGGGTTGAGGTCAGTGCTCTGTGCATGCTAGTCAAGTTCTTTCACACCGATCTTGACAAACCATTTTTGTATGGACCTTGCTTTGTGCATGGGGGCATTGTCATGCATAAACAGGAAAAAACCTTCTCCAAACTGTTGCCACAAAGTTGGAAGCACAGCGTTAAGATTTCCCTTCACTGGAGCTAAGGGGCCTAACCCAAAACCATCAAAAACAGCCCCAGACCATTATTCCTCCTTCACAAAACTTCACAGTTGGGACTATGCATTGGGACTGGTAGCGTTCTCCTGGCATCAGCCAAACCCAGATTGGTCCATCGGACTGCCAGATGTGGAAGCGTGATTCATCACTCCAGAGAATGCATTTCCACTGCTCCAGAGTCCAATGGCAGTGAGCTTTACTCCACTCCTGCCGACGCTTGGCATTGGGCATGGTGATCTTAGGCTTGTCTGCGGCTGGTCGGCCATGGAAACCCATTTCATGAAGCTCCTGACGAACAGTTATTGTACCGACGTTACTTCCAGACGCAGTTATGAACTTGGTATTGAGTGTTGCAGCCTAGGACAGATGATTTTTAACGCACTGCAAGCTTCAGCAATCAGCGGTCCCGTTCTGTGAGCTTGTGTGGCCTACCACTTTGAGGCTGAGCCGTTCTTGCTCCTAGAGCAATAACAGTACTTGCACTTGACTGGGCAGCTCTAGCAGTGCATAGATTTAACAAAGTGACTTGCTGGAAAGGTGGCACCCTATGACAGTAAGGTCTACACCTGTGGTATTCGATGCATGAGATAAATAAAACCTGATTTGACGGTGCCATGTTGAAAGTCATTGAACTCCCCAGTAAGGTCATTCTACTGGCAATGTTTGTCTAAGAAGATTGCATGGCTGTGTGCTTGATTTTATACACCTGACAGGAAAGGGTGTGGCTGAAATAGCAGAATTCAGCCATTTGAAGGGGTGTCCTCGTACTTTTGTGTATGTAGTGTAGATAATACCCCCATAATCTAAAATAGACATAAAAGTGGCCTTGACCATTTATTTCCTGTTAAGAAAATTCAGACATGCTTGGTTTCTGTAAAAGAAACAAACCTTGAACTTCAACTTCTTCACCAGCTCAGTGACATGTTCTTTAAATTACAGTTTGGTATCAAGCCAAATACCAGGATATTTGTAGGAAGGAACTCGCTCAAATTGTGTACTGATTTCATCAGATGGTGATTGTCAAGCAAATAACTGGTCGGGCTCAAGGTAATTGACCGTTAATGAACATAAACACATTTAGCATCTCCTTGGCTTCAACATATAGCCTACAAGCCACTGATGCAGACCTTTGGAACATTTTAAAAAAGTCTAATAAATCCATCTAATATAGCCTACACCTTCACAACAAATCCATTAGTTATTTTAGAGAGGTCTAAAGAAACATGATACAAAGAAAATGTAGTCTATTTCAGAAGAACAGAAGAGCATAGTCTGAGTAAAAAATATATATATACATTATTTAACTAGGCAAGTCAGAACGACAGATTTTTACCTTGTCAGCTCGGGGATTTGATCGGTTACTGGTTTAACGCACTAACCACTAGGCTACCTGCCGCCCCTTACGTTAGGTCCTGATCTGGCTATGCCAAATGGCTGTGGGCTACACATTTAGCAGATTAGATTTCCTTCGAATTCTGTGGCATTATTTTATAGTATGAAGAATACAATTGAACAAAACTGGATCAAATATAACATTTTTCGCCAAACGATTTGAGGGAGTGCACACATGCGGCTATTCTGTGTTGAGCGGTTAACAAAGAAACTCCTATATGCTTCATTTAGAGTTATTAATGTAACATTAGTTGTTCTACATGTTTTGAGTTTTAATACATTGTAAGGCTGCATGATGCAACTAATGATGATTTGAAAAAAGTAGATTGAAAGGCATGAGCTCTGCTTTGTTGTTTTTTTGCGCAGGGCATACACTATCAGTCTCTCATTTACAATTTGACAAGCACTTGATAATGCCTCACATTTCATGGCTGGCATCCCCTCTGTGTGGCAGTAATGCACCCTAAAAAAGAAATCCATGCCTTTTGCTTCCAGTGGAAATTGTGCCCTTGGCCCGGAGCGCTGCGTTGCGCCCTTCCTTCTCCCTGAGCGCTGCGTTGCGCCCTTCCTTCTCCCTGAGCGCTGCGTTGCGCCCTTCTCCCTGAGCGCTGCGTTGCGCCCTTCTCCCTGAGCGCTGCGTTGCGCCCTTCTCCCTGAGAGCTGCGTTGCGCCCTTCTCCCTGAGAGCTGCGTTGCGCCCTTCTCCCTGAGAGCTGCGTTGCGCCCTTCTCCCTGAGAGCTGCGTTGCGCCCTTCTCACAGGCTACAAATGAAGACAGACACATCCGGGACGCAACCTTATCCAATTCCGAGATGCATATTGAAGATATTGGAAGAACTGTCCACATGTACTTTTCATCAGCAAACAACAACAAACATCAATTGTGCTAGCCTATGTCAATCTACTAAATTGAACTATTCTATGCTAAAAAATAATATTCCACACATTGTCTGGGACAGTTGTGGGATGCGATAGATGCCAAATTAATACAAATACTAGCATCAAAAAACGTTTTACGCAATGTGGCTGCCGCAGCAGATCAGAACATTTAGCTTAAAATGTTGATAAACTATTAAGCTATTTCTTCACATTATAAACACAGCAATGCGCACATGGTAGTAGGCTATACGCGTGAATGTTCCATTAGCAACAAAATACCATTATCAAAAGTGAATGCAATTATGCATGTAATGCTTTTATTAAAGGTGCATTTTTATGATGAAAATGATCTTCCTCAAACATGAAACTCACGCGCTGCTTATGTATGCTAATGAAGCTCTTTTACAACCCTTGTAAAGCGGATTAATGGGCTTCATTTTAAAGAAGTTATTTGGCCACTTAAATTGCGATACAAACCTTATCAAAACATAAAGGCTAGGCTACATGAGGTGCGCGACTACGAAATGAAAAAGTCACAAAAAAATAATTGTTTCTTATGCTGGGCATCATCCACAAGTGACAACATAGGCTAATATTGTCATCCATCAGACTATTCTTGATTTAATCTCGTCTTTGCATATACTTAATAATATATATGGGTGAAATTTGTTTTGATGCAGCCGTCTCCAAACAAGGGGCAGCGGGAAAAAATGCATGTCATCTATGCACTTAAACAGCAAATTGATGCTGCTTTTCCCGTGGTTCATTTTCATGCCAACCAGGTAGGCTATACAACCTGCTCAGCACTTGTGGGAACTTCAAGACTTATCAAAATATAGTGTGGTATAAGCACAGCACGTATTAATGAATAAAGAGTTCCTATTTACTATTTTACCATTATCAGTTCTTAAATAACTTAAGTTAATTATTTATTTATTCGGGCAGCCATAGTCTTATGATTGTGTAATGATGCAGAAGTAGGCTCAATCATTAAAATTGAATAACAAAATACCTTAAAAACATGTAACACATAGCCTACCGATTACAAGGTGCAGCCTGTGTCCAAAACATTGGAGTCTGGTCCAGTCATTCAACGCGACATGTTTAAACTTCTCCCTTAATTTTGTTATACAGTGTTGGGATGGCGACTTGGGAGAAATACGTGCAAGATGGAATCTTGAATCTCCTGTCCAGCTTGTTTATCATATTCTTGAAGCCGTCTTTGCAACTGTATAGGTACCATGTATTTGGCTATGTGATAGCTTCTGATGTGTCTGCGGGATGTTTTAGGTAGGGCATTATACTTGAAAACACATCGGCAATCAATGCCTGTTTGACGTAGGTGGCTGGTTGTGGCTGAGGGGCTTTGCTGCTGTTGGGCTTTTTTTCCCACCACCATTCTTCAAATGATTGAATCAATTTGTTGTGTTACCGCTTGTAGTCGCCACAAATCTGAGGTACTTTTAAACAACTTGCATTTGGTTGTCATTGGTTTGCCTGGTGCCAAAATACTGCCATACCACTGAAGGGGCACCCTTCTTTGGCACCATATACGACACTGTCGTCAGTACTAACATCACTCATGTTTCCAACACACACTCGGAGGTAAAGCCAGAGTTTCTAAACTTCATACTGTACCGTCTTTGGTAAAGCACTTTCTCTCCTCACCCACCAGCACCTAACTGCGTGCTCTAAGCGGGGAAGCTCGTGATTGGCCTGCATGTACATTCCAAGCGGAGTGAATGAACAGTCTAGATCGTCTCATTGGAGGAGGTACCGGAGTCTAGTTGTTGTTGTATTGACAGATCGTCAAATAAAGAAGAAAATCACAGCCTCTTGCGATATGGATATTGCACATACCAATATCTCAATTTCGATCTGAATTGCATTAATCATGCAGCCCTAGTTTCGATGTTCCAAACATATTGCCCATCGTGTCTTCTGAAGGGAAATGAGTAATGAGAAAACGAATTTTGATGAGTCATGGAAATATGTGCTGAAAACAAATTGGCTCCCTATTTAAAAAGACTGAGAACAAGCTACGATATAACAACACTGGAGCTTTGGTGCAGGTACAGCCAACTAGCTCAACATTTTGAACGCGATATTGTCGCTACATCGCCAAAAATAATATCCCAATATATCCCAATGCACATTTCGGGCAATTTTGCTGCCGACTCACCGAACCCCGTTCACCAGTCACAAATTGTTTAAAAAAAATGTCCAAACAAAATGACGTGACCAACAGAAAATACTATGCATGCTTGTACAAAGAACTGACATTTTTCATTAAGAGCTTAATGAAAACATGCAACAATAGCACACCCATTGTCTTATAGTAAAACGTCTATAGCCCATTATTGAACATGCAACTGCCGTAATGAAGCAGCTAAATAAACATGTTCAAACATTTACCAAAATGCAATTTGTGGGAAAACACTGACATATGGCTGGGCGGTATACCGTATAGGCACGGATGGGTTTGGGTTTTTACTTTACCTTCTATAACGGCATTTGAATGTTTGGTTTGTTACATGTAATACGCCGTGTGTAACGTCCATTTTTATAGTTTACTCCGCTACTTGAGTCCTCTCTCTCGCTCTCCCTAGTCCCTGTCACTTAGCGAGCGCATTTGTTGTTGCTTGACCAAGAGACACTTTCGTTCAGTCTGCATGGGCAATGCAGCACATGCAACAATGTTGATGACAACGATGTTGTTTCCACTTTGATCTTAATATAAATCCACAAGTGTTCCATAATTACAATATTAGTTTGTGTTTCTTACATCTGCAAACAACTCGTTTGTATTTTCTTAGCAAGTTACTCGAAATTGTGTTAGCCACTAATGCTAATCGCTAGTTAGCTGACTAGCTAACTAGATAAAGTACTGAGTCAGAGCAAAGGTATCTAGCTAATACAGCCTGATACCAGTACTGGTGGAGGCTTAAATCAGCATGTTTTTTGTGCAACAGTTATCTTCTAAATCAAAGAGGAATAGGCGAAGCATGAATATGTTGGCTATATGAATGAAGATGTAATGTAGCCAAAAATTATAGGGTACCCTAGGAAACACTGAACATCATATTGGTTCCTACCCTGTCACTATAACACGTCAATGGCATTTTCATTCGTTGTCATGTCAAACAACACTGTATTCAAAGTGCACACTATTATTTATAATCTAACTATAGAATTACAATAAACATTATATTTCCATGGTTCCAGAAGTTCACCCAAGTGTTTTGATCTAAATCGCAATTGCAACATTTGGTTAAAAATAAGGCCTGGTATTTTTGCCCACATCGTGGCAGTCTGGAAATGATCTCAAATGAGTGCAGGAAATGCAAAAATTGATGGAAATTGTTTTAGGTTGAAGTTGAAAAGTATAAAACAAATCAGAACTGAGAAAGACCCATTGAAATCATTTAGAATATGTGTTGCCACCCTTGGGTCACACACTGCTGATAAACAAATGTTGAACTTTTATTAATCAAAAACATAAAATACCGTCATACCATCAAAGATTTGAAAAATACCATACATGATATTTTGGCCATATCACCCAGCCCTAATCTGACAGAGACGAACATTTATGTTAGAAACTTAGAAAGAGAGGGAATATAACAGCAACAAATAGTATGGGTTGCTAATATGACTAGGATTGTGCATTTGGGTTCTGGATAACGAAAAAAAGTTTTGAAAACCAATAGAATAAGCGAGAAATTCTGGTTAATGACATGAGGTAGTCTTTATAAAGAATTGCCTCCACCTTTCTATGGTTGGATTTTGGCTAGGCTATTTTGAAGCAAGGTAAGACATTCCTCATTATTTGAAGTACAATTATATTGCCTCAATCTCACATTGTAAAGTGGTGGGTGACACGCTGATAACCTGCCTACCGTTGACTATAGACGATGGATTTGAATGGTGAAATAAAAATATTAGCCATTTCAAAATCGTGGCATCAAAACAGTTAGCACGCAATTTAATTTTGAATTATTTGTTTTGTATTTATATTTTGCCTCCACTGGTTAAGGTCAATGGCATCATGAACTTTACCCAGTACAAAGACACACGCACGCACATACATACACACACAAAAAAACTAATATATATACACACACACACACGTTTGCCTCTGCCAGGTGGCTGAAACTTGGCCACAAGACAAGTGGATCTTCCAGCAAGACAACAACCTCAAGCACACATCAAAATCCACAAAGAAATGGTTAATTTGCCACAAAATCAATATTTTGCAAATGGCCATCTCAGTCTCCAGACATGAAGAGGCCAGTCCATAAGTGCAGCTGAATGATATCAAGGATATGGAAGGATTCTGTATGGAGGAATGGTCTTTAGCTCTCTCCCGATGTGTTCCCCAACTCTTAAAACATTTTAGAAAAAAGGTGAAATATTGGAAGGTGTTAAAACATGGTTGTCAATCATTTTGACCCCTACCTTTGAGAGAAGAAAAAAAAAGTATTAGTTAAAACAAAATCTCATTCTCTGAGCAATTGTATTAGTATAAAATAATATCTCAATAATTTAATTATAATGTTTGCTCATCTTTTTTAAGCGTGTCAATTTCAGACCCAACTGTACATGCACTAATAATAGCAGACTGACAAAAACAGTGAAGTTTAGCACAGGCACATTAATTGTTGTTTTTAATGTCCTTTTTAATGTCCTGTTGCTCGCTGTTCATTCCACCCTCACTCAAATCATGGATGACAGCTGCCTACTAGCTTAAACGCAAATAATGACCTAGAATTCAGATCAGGTGTACCTTGATGTTTGGTTAAAAAAAAACGTTGAATTGTTAGTGGGTTCAAAGGGAGATTATTTGCCAGGTAATGTCTGCCTACATCACAAACAGCTGTGTCAAGACAGCAGGGGGGGGGTATATGGCCAAGTGCTGTTCTTAAACACGACGCATAGTGGAGTGCCTGGACACAGCCCTTAGCCGTGGTATATAGGCCATATACCACAAACCCCTGAGGTACCTTATTGCTATTATAAACTGGTTACCAATGTAATTAGAGCAGTAAAAATATATTTTTGTCATACCCATGGTATACCACAGCAGTCACCTAATCAGCATCCAGGGCTCAAACTACCCAGTTAAGTGCATTTTAGACCATTCAATTGGTCCTCAAGGGTAATCTCCACCCACTGGGTGGGCCATGCAAAACAAACTCGGCTAATAGAGCTAGCCAGTTTGAAGTCCTAAAAAACGGAAATGAGTTACCTCTGGTTCGTTCATTCAGCCATTCATATGGGGAAATTGGGTTTTGGGATGAACACCAAAAATAGGGTCTAAGGTTAACACAGGCTTTAGGAGATCGTATATTGTTTTTTTCCCCTATGAAATAAAGAGTGTTAGCATGACCTTTATGAATTATGACGCCTTTATATGCGGCATGTAAATTACTAAAACGTAATGTGCTTGTTCCGATTACATAATTAAAAATTCACAAAATGTGACATTAGCTGCATAAGAGCATCTCAGAACAATGTGTATAAGATCTAAGCATGCGTTTACCACAGACCTTAAACGCCATTCATTTTCACATGGGCCTCTGCCAGCGAACCATGGCGGATTTAGTGCTTACAGAAATACGCCATTAACGTTACTTTTTTATTTTCGACGAGTCCCCTCCAGTGACAGCTAACGTTAGCTAGCTAGCTCAAACTACGTTGTCTTTGCCATAAAGGCTCATGAAAATACCATTCTGGCTTGCTAACTTGACAACACAAATCGTGAATCTAACGTTAGCCAGATATCTAGTTTAACGTTATACTATCTGAACCGAAATGTAGATATAAACCCAGCCAATGTTCGGTGTAGAGTAGCATCTAGACAACCAGAGACCACTATCTGTGTAACGTTATTCATGATGAACACCATAATGCCAAAACTCCACCCTGTTAGACTTACATTCTGGTGGCAAACAAGCCGTTTCATCATATGAACGATGTGATTTATTTTGGACATTCAGCCCATTTAAGCCTTGATCGACATGTGCATGCATATATGCTCGAGGAATCAACACCAGAAATGTGATGTTACTAATTTAACTCAAATGGCACGCAAGATCGTTAACGCCCTAGTTAGCTAACGTCTAACATTAACATTACTATAGTTAGCCATTTTCCAAAAGTGCTTACACAAGTAGACAACTCCTTACCTTAGCTAGATTAAATATCGGCGCAGGTGGTAAAGCAAAGGTGATACTTAATAAGTGGTTTACTAGCCAACATACCGGTAGGTGGCTACATGATCTAGCATGGAGGGAATTGGCTATCCAAGGTTGCAGCAATGACCAACATACGCCCTTCCAGCCAGTTGACGAATGCAGCTTGTTACGTTAGCTAGTAAGACCGAAATTGAAGCGGTTCGTTAGCCTTTTATCTTGCCCAAGTCCTCTCACCAAACATGACATTGTCACCTACCATAAGTAAGAAACCTATACTATATTCTATAGTTCTGTAATTTCAATCAAGCATTCCGCATTCGGACCATTTAAAGTCGAACCAACTGATCCGTGGCTAATTGCTATGCTGACTTGCTATGTTAGCTACTAAAGTTTAAAACCTTAGTAAGCTAACGTTCCACGTAAACAAACTCGATGTGAATGCTAGCCAAGTTTCCAAATGTCATGGATTAAAACTACACGTCGAGACAACATTGGATACATGTATCAGAGTGAGATAGGTCATGATTTAGCTACAATAATCAATTTCCCAACCGTGTGTTGTTGCTGTAACTGCCTCTCCGCCATTTTGAGACAGACGGGAAGCGCAAAACAACTGCAGCCACATCGTCATCATTACCGCTTCGTTGTATATCAAGATAATAAAATCAACTCAACTCACCCCTCTATGTATGATCTGTCTCAAAGTCCGTGTTCTGTGATCTAACTAGGCGATAAAATGTTATGTTTTTGCTGGGATATGTCCTATCACCAGGCAGGATCAATCTTGTTTTCAGTACGCGCACGGGTTGGTGTTGCTTCGCAGGCGGTGACAGCGCAGTGCGCACGCCCGGTTCAGATGAACAATAATAATAATAATAATAATAATAATAATTCTTCTTCTATGATATCATGGCGGTCCGCAAACAATCGTTTAAGTGCACGTCACCACCTACTGTGCTGGAATGTACGATCAATCATGGTCTGCCCAATTCTGTAGTACCATGAACAAATTCTAAACCAAATAAATCCCTAACTTCTTCCAACACCCTCCTCCAAACCCCCAACCCCATTTAACTGTATCTATATCATGCTGAAACACTCCACCCGTAGGTTTGTTCAGCATGTCAACAACCATTTCAACAGTAACATCTGTTACTCCCAATATCTATTTTGCCATCTCCACAATAACCTTCAACCTGGCATTTCTGCTTTCCACAACCCGAGTTGTATTGATAACCTTACCAATAAAAGCTACGAAGTCCACTTTATTCATTATCAAAGTTTATTTTGCCGCCGCACATTCATGAGCACAGATTTCTGAACAGGCCTCGAAACCATGCCAGGACCATCAGAAACGTAGGTGTAGTATGTAGTATGTCATCAAATAAGACTTAATTTCAACCAGTAGAGAATGTGAACCAACTCCAGTAGAGAATTTGAAAAGCTTTAATGAAAGAAGTTCATTATGCAAGTGTTATAAATACATAGTACATGCATTATACATATTATAATTGTAGTATGATATTATAAATACAAGTTCAAGCTGTACTTCAATGCACATCTGGTGTGCATAAAAAACACACAGGAAGAAAGAAGTTTGGGAGAGGGGTGTGAGAGTGTAAAAGACAAAGGGAAAGAGTTAAGAACTGAGGAGCAGGGAAGATAGCATATGATGAATGAATTATAGTGCTACTAAACTTCATATTCTCTCGGGTCAATACAATTACATAAGTGTCTAGCAGTGTTTCCTGACCAGCCTTGGGCACCCAGTAGGCCCGTCAGTTATCTTAGAGCAGGTGAGGTGGCAATGACGGGACTGGGAGTTGGTATCCCTCACATCAAAACATACAGTACCTGCAGACGAGAGAAAGAGCATGATTAAGCCTTAAGTTATTTTAATCCCAACACTGTCAGCCATCATAATCAGTAGGAGGTGAATGCAAAACTGACCTTGGATCCTTAACTCTGGGACTATTACATCTCTATCTGTATTTCAATGTAAACATCTCTTTAATAATACTTCATGTTGACCTGACCAAGTGACCTTTCACCTCTGATCATGCAGTGCCCTCTGTGTCAGGCAGTTCACAAGCTGGAGGGGTTTACCGACACAGCTGATATAACCTAGAGGATTTAGGGAGAAGGGGGAGAGAGATGAAGTGAAGGAGAGAGACTTATTGAAAAAACAAAGTAGTTAAAGAGAGAGTGTTCAACAGGGATATTTGTGTGTGGCCTCACCTGGTGTCCCACACGGAGTGGCTGCAGAGTACTTTATACTGAAAAACAGACAAGGCACACTAGAACAAACAAATAGCATTGATGCATAAATACACAAGTGTGTACTGTAGGTTGGGTTATAGGGTGTCTAGTTGTTCTACATTTTTTTCAACATGAGTGACTCTTAAAAGAGCCTGTTGTTTTTGTATAGACATCCCCTTATCCTGAACAGCACCCTCACCTGAGAAGTAGAAATCCAACAGAGAGAAACTGGTTATTGAATAACTGTAGTTGACATAGCTAAGTAAATGGAAGAATACTCTTATTGCAATGTGGGTGGCTCTTAAAAGAGTTGTGCATAGTGTAGTCTTTGGTGTTGCCAGGGAACAGCACCCTCTTTGAAGAAGTAGGAGGTGAAGATCTCTCGCATACGGATTGTCTCCCGTGCTGTGTTGTTGGCCCCCATCCTTGCAACATCCTGCAGAGCAGCAGACCTCTCCTATGGCAGTCGGCGGCGAGCTGCAGGTCCCCTCCTGGTCCTCATGTCCATCATGAAGTTATGCAGGACACAGATGGCTTTCACACATACTTGAATTCCCCCAGGAGGCAGTGCCCTACATGGCAATTGTCAGCAATTGTTTTGAGGGAATTTCCAGTTGGAAGGTATCTACAGGAATATGGAAGATAATGTCATTATTAGGCTTTTACATAACCAGGTCATTGTGAATTAGTAATGTATAATATTATAACAAATCATGATAACATTGGATAGATAGATAGATGCATGTGAACACACATAGCAAGATCATACCAAAGATAACATCACAAATGCATACATGAATACCACTTGAAGCTTGATGAGTTGATCATTTGCATCAGCTGTGTAGTGCTAAGGCTAAAAACTAAAAAGTGCACCCCTTTGAGTCCCCTTCACCAGGACTGAGAACCACTTCTCTTCATTGAGCCCTGCATCTGCAAACAGGCTTTCACAGCTCTCTGTATCTGAGGACAGAAAACATCAAAAGAAACAAACTTCATTATACTCAAATTAGACAGAACCAGTGGTGACCTGTCATTTTGCATGTTATTTTGGCATTAATACATTTGCTATCAATAAATGCATTTGTTTTCTTTCTTGAGTAAGGCAGCTCCAAAATGCAGGTGTTTCAGCCTAGATCAGTGCTTTCTGTGTTGGTGGGGCAGCCAGTGGACAATACAGCCGGTGGACAATACAGCCAGTGGACAATAGGGGTTGGTATTGTTCTCTAGTTGCGCCGTGATTGGTTCAGTGTTCTGTCACTCCTGGGGACACTACACCACTGCAAAATCTATGGGTAGAGCTAGAAAATTCAAGCCCCTTGGGTGCTGCCATAGAGTTACATCAGAAGTGCCCATTAAAGAAGGCTCAAGGTCATTGGCCACAGATAAAATGACAGTAAATCACATGATATCTACAGAAGCTTTGATTGGACTTAACATTTTTAGCTAGCAGTCATTATGAATCAAGTCGACAATCTAATGGCAAATCCTTTTCAATCATTGTAATATAAAGAGAAATAATGAAGAGAAATTATAGATAAAACGTATCTGGCTCACCAGCCATTGAACATAAACATTACACAACATGTTGGAAATCACAAATTTAACAATGAGTGGTTTGGAAGGAATCGGTCGCTAACTGCAAGCATCACAAATCAATCACTAGCCTACTATTCAGTGGAGAGGTTGTGTGGTCCAAGTGTGGGTTTAGGGGTCTCTTTTCCAAGCTTAAAAGGACAAACATTAGGCATTCTGTCAATCCAACATTCTGCCGCACTCAAAACAACTGGAAACTCGGAACTGAGAAATATCAGACTTCAGTGAGTTCAAGACCACTGGGACCTCGGGAAAAAAACAAGCTCTGACTGGGAAAATACATTTTGAACGGTCATCCAACTCAGAATTACAAGTCGGGAACTTCGTCCTCTTTCTAGAGCTCTGACCTGAAGATCACTGACGTCATGATTCAACTCTTGCTTTTTTTCCACAGTTCCCAGTTGTCATAAAAGCACCATAAATCCAGGGAATGCCAGACTTTGATGCCAAAGTTTGATGACATAATTTGCCCACCATGGACTGCCGTGCCACCTTTCTGTTCAAGTGAGCACAGCACAACAAGGTGAGTCCAAAATGTCAGGTATGTTGCTACATAAATGATGTAATATGCCAGGGAGATACACTACCACTACCATTCAAACGTTTGGGGTTATTAAAGAAATGTCCTTTTTTTTTAAAGAAATTAAAATAACATAAAATTGATCAGAAATACAGTGTAGACATTGTTAATGTTGTAAATGACTATTGTAGCTGGAAACGGCTGATTTTTTATGGAATATCTACATAGGCGTACAGAGGCCCATTATCAGCAACCATCACTCCTGTGTTCCAATAGCACGTTGTGTTAGCTAATCCAAGTTTATCATATCAAGGCTAATTGATCACTAGAAAACCCTTTTGTTATTATGTTAGCACAGCTGAACACTATTGTTCTGATTAAAGAAGCAATAACACTGGCCTTCTTTAGACTAGTTGAATATGTGGAGCATCAGTATTTGTGGGTTCGATTTTAGGCCAGGTCGCAATTGTAAATGAGAACTTGTTCTCAACTTGCCTACCTGGTTAAATAAAGGTGAAATAAAATAAAATAAAAAGGCTCAAAATGTTTCTTCTGAAACTCGTCAGTCTATTCTTGCCCTGAAAAATGAAGGCTATTCCATGCGAGAAATTGCCAAGAAACTGAAGATCTCGTACAACGCTGTGTACTACTCCTTTCACAGAACAGAGCAAACTGGCCCTGACCAGAATAGAAAGAGGAGTTGGAGGCCCCGGTGCACAACTGTGCAAGAGGACAAGTACATTAGAGTGTCTACTTTGAGAAACAGACACCTCACAAGTCCTGAACTGGCAGATTCATTAAATAGTACCCGCAAAACACCAGTCTCAACACCAACAGTGAAGAGGTGACTCCGGGATGCTGGTCTTCTAGGCAGAGTTCCTCTGTCCAATGTCTGTGTTCTTTTGCCCATCTTAATCTTCTTTTTTTGGTCAGTCTCAGTGCTTTTTCTTTGCAACCTTGCCTAGAAGGCCAGCATCCCTGAGTCTCCTCTTCACTGTTGATGTTGAGACTGGTGTTTTGCGGGTACTATTTAACGAAGCTACCCGTTGAGGACTTTTGAACAGTAGTGTATACAGTGGGGAGAACAAGTATTTGATACACTGCCGATTTTGCAGGTTTTCCCACTTACAAAGCATGTAGAGGTCTGTAATTTTTATTATAGGTACACTTCAACTGTGAGAGACGGAATCTAATGCAAATTAATTACTTAAAAATCATGCAATGTGATTTTCTAGATTTTTGTTTTAGATTTGTTTTAGATTCCGTCTCTCACAGTTGAAGTGTACCTATAATAAAAATGTGTGTTCTGGAAGGTGTTTGGGAGTTTCCATCGGTGCCACGTCGGTGGAGAGTCCAGACCAGGGTTCCACGGTGTGCATTCCCCCCCGAGTATGCCGATTTGGCAATCGCTTTCAGTAAAGTGAAAGCGACTAAATTACCACCTTATCGACCGGGAAGGGATTGTACGATAGATCTCCAGGTAGACGCTGCGCTTCCCAGGAGTCACATGTACCCGCTGTCCCAGGAGGAGACGTTGGCAATGGAGACATATGTCACGGAGTCGCTGGGACAGGGGTACATTCGGCCCTCCATTTCACCCGTCTCCTCGAGTTTCTTTTTTTGTGAGGAAAAAGGAGGGAGGTTTGCGTCCGTGTATCGATTATAGAGGTCTAAACGCCATCACAGTGGGGTATAGTTACCCTCTACCTCTCATCGCTACGGCGGTGGAATCGTTCCACGGAGCGCAGTTCTTCACAAAACTGGATCTCAGGAGCGTGTATAGTCTGGTGCGTATTCGGAAGGGAGACGAGTGGAAAACCGCATTTAGTACTACATCAGGCCACTATGAGTACCTCGTCATGCCGTATGGGTTAAAAAATGCTCCAGCCATTTTTCAATCCTTTGTAGACGAGATTCTCAGGGACCTGTGCGGGCAGGGAGTGGTTGTTTATATCGATGACATTCTGATCTACTCGACCACTCACACCGCGCATGTGTCTCTGGTGCGCAAGGTGCTTGGTAGACTGCTGGACCTATACGTCAAGGCTGAGAAATGCGTGTTCTCTAAACGAGCCTTCTCTTTTCTGGGATATCGCATTTCCACCTCAGGGGTAGTGATGGTGGGTGACCGCATTAGGGCCGTGCGTAATTGGCCGACTCCGACCACGGTAAAGGAGGTGCAGCGGTTTTTGGGTTTTGCCAACTACTACCGGAGGTTTATCCGGGGTTTTGGCCAGGTAGCGGCTCCCATCACCTCACTGCTGAAGGGGGGCCCGGTGCGGTTGCAGTGGTCAGCAGAGGCGGACGGAGCATTCAACAAGTTGAAGGCGCTGTTCACTGATGCGCCCGTGTTGGCGCATCCGGACCCCTCTCTAGCATTCATAGTGGAGGTGGACGAGTCCGAGGCTGGGGTGGGTGCCGTGCTATCACAGCGCTCGGGTACGCCACCAAAACTCAGCCCCTGCGCTTTCTTCTCAAGGAAGCTCAGCCCAGCGGAGCGTAACTATGATGTGGGGGACCGGGAGTTGCTAGCGGTGGTTAGAGCTCTGAAGGTCTGGAGACACTGGCTTGAGGGGGCTAAGCACCCTTTTCTCATCTGGACCGACCACCAGAATCTGGAGTATATTCGGGCAGCTAGGAGACTTAACCCACGTCAGGCAAGGTGGGCCATATTCTTCACCCGGTTCCGGTTTACTTTGTCTTATAGACCGGGCTCCCAGAACGTGAAGGCTGACGCACTGTCCCGCCTTTACGACACGGAGGATGGGTCCACCGAACCTACTCCCATCCTTCCCGCCTCAAAGCTGGTAGCCCCAGTGGTATGGGAGGTGGACTCGGACATCGAGCGGGCGTTACGGGCTGAACCCGCGCCTCCTCAGTGTCCAGCGGGGCGAAGGTACGTGCCGCTTGGTGTTCAGGACAAACTGATTCGGTGGGCTCACGTCCTACCCTCCTCGGGTCACCCTGGGGTGACGAGGACAGTGGGGAGCCTTCAGGGGAGGTATTGGTGGCCTACGTTGGCTAAGGACGTTAAGGGTTATGTCTCCTCCTGTTCAGTGTGCGCTCAGAGTAAGGCTCCTAAGCACCTTCCTAGAGGGAAGCTACAACCCCTCCCCGTTCCACAGCGGCCATGGTCACATCTGTCCATAGATTTCCTGACCGATCTTCCGCCGTCTCAGGGGAACACCACGGTTCTAGTGATTGTGGATCGGTTCTCTAAGTCCTGCCGTCTCCTCCCGTTGCCTGGTATCCCTACAGCCCTACAGACTGCGGAGGCATTATTCACCCATGTCTTTCGGCACTACGGGGTGCCGGAGGACATCGTTTCTGATCGGGGCCCCCAATTCACGTCTCGGGTATGGAGAGCGTTCATGGAACGCTTGGGGGTCTCTGTCAGCCTGACCTCCGGTTATCACCCCGAGAGTAATGGGCAGGTGGAGAGAATGAACCAGGAGGTGGGTAGGTTTCTGCAGTCATACTGCCAGGATCGGCCAGGGGAGTGGGCACGATACATTCCCTGGGCTGAAATGGCTCAGAACTCACTACGCCACTCCTCTACTAACGTGTCCCCTTTTCAGTGTGTGTTGGGGTACCAGCCGGTCCTGGCACCATGGCATCCGAGCCAGACCGAGGCTCCTGCGGTGGAGGAATGGGTACAGCGCTCCAAGGAGACCTGGAGGGCCGTCCAGGAATCTCTACGACAAGCGAGTGGACGGCAGAAGAGGAGTGCTGACCGCCACCGCAGTGAGGCCCCCGTGTTTGTACCGGGGGACAGGGTCTGGCTCTCGACCCGAAACCTACCTCTCCGCTTGCCCTGCCGGAAGCTGGGTCCGCAGTGTGTAGGGCCCTTTAAAGTCCTGAGGAGAATAAACGAGGTGTGTTATCGATTACAACTCCCTTCCTATTATCGTATTAACCCCTCGTTTCATGTGTCTCTCCTGCAGGACAGTGAGGTACCGGAGGTCCCTCCCCCCCCTCTGGACATCGAGGGGTCCCCGGCGTACACGATCCGGGCCATTCTGGACACAAGACGCCGGGTGAGGGGCCTGCAGTACCTCGTGGACTGGGAGGGGTACGGTCCGGAGGAGAGGTGCTGGGTACCGGTGGGGGACATCTTGGATCCATCCATGTTGAGGGATTTCCATCGCCTCCATCCGGATCGCCCTGCACCTCGTCCTCCGGGGCGACCTCGAGGCCGGTGTCGGCGCGCTGCGGAAGCCGCGCGTCAGGGGGGGGGTACTGTCACGAGTCCGACCGAGGGTGTTTCCCCTTCCCGGGCGGGTGGCGCTCGGCGGTCGTCGTCACCGGCCTATTAGCTGCCACTGATTGTTTTTCCTCCCCCTCCTTGTATGTTTAGTGGTAGCACCTGTTCATGTTTAATTAGTTTGTCTTTATTAGACAGCTGGCCTGCCTGGTTGTTGTGCGGGATTATTTCTATGTAACCTTCGGCTCTGTGTTAGAGGTACGTGTTAGTGCCTGGTCGTGATTTTTTCCATTGTACATTTTGATTCCCTGTGGTTGGGAACGTAACTTTTGTGAGCACCCTGTGGTGCGTTGGTGCTATTAAAAGACGCACAGCATTGAACTCTGTCTCCTGCATTTGACTCCACACCCACGACACCCGGAGCATTACAGATTCCTTTCTTTGCAAATTGAACGAGTGGAAATACACAATCGATCGTGCATGTTATATGGACCTTTTTAGGATATGAAAAATGATTTTATCTAACAAAACAACACTTCATGTTATCTCTGGGACCCTTGGAACGATAAATCAGAGCAAGATTTCAGAATGTAAAGACACATTTCACCCTTCAGAGGTGAATTTATCAAACCTATCGTGGTGAAAAGTATTTTGTTGTTAGGAGCTCTCCTCAAACAATAGCATGGCATTTTTTCGCAGTAATAGCTACTGTAAATTGGACAGTGCAGTTATGTTAACAAGAATTTAAGCCTTCAGCCGATATAAGACACTTATATGTACTGACATTTGTTGTTTCTCTAAAATGTGCAATCATGACACACGGCGCTACATGATTTACAACTGTCCCGTTGACGGAATGCCTTCATTGAAATTACGGATTGCCTCTTGTCCGCTCGTCGTCCCCTTATGCCATAGTTTGTACATCTCAATTGTCAGTAGAAACTACACTTGTTTAAGCAAGTCAGCCATATCAGCTATGTTTTTTTTAAAGGCAGTAAGTGAGACTGAATTAACTGTTTTGCGGCCAGACAAGGCTCCGCTGATAGCCAGGTGTAGCAGTGGTAAGGTTTTGGGACTGCTGTTGGGACTCTGCTTTTGGGACAGTTTATGGGCACCATTTGTCATCGTTATATAGCAATTAATGTATTGTTTTGTGTTGTGTGTAGTGGTGTAGTGGCTTTGCTGGCATGCATCTAAAAACAATGTGTGGGAGTTTGCCCCACCACGATTGACATGCTAAAATCGCCACTGGAAAACACTGAATATTGTTTCTATTATCTCTGTTCTCACATTCTTTCTGGGGACTGGAACTACACAAAAGTGCCTGACCTATCCAGAATAGCCTACTCTCTCCCTTTTTAACAGTTGGAGCTGCTATCTGTTAGCCAATATAAAGTTAGGAAACTGGGGATATGTAGTTCCCTTAGTTAGCTACACAGTATGTAAAGTTGTCTGGATAGCTAGCTACATTAGCAGCTCAGTTGAGTTAACTAGCTACAGTGCAGGCTATCGTTTTTTTTTACATTTTCAAAATGTATTTACTTACTTGAATAGGTTCTCCCAGCCATTTGGACGATTGGAAATGTTTGTTTGTCACCATAGCAGTTTAGATTATATTACTATTTACCTGTGAATAAATTAATGAAATGGACAATGGATTAAACTAATTGTTGATGCACAACCGAACTGCTGCCATATGCTCCTAGCACGCCCACAAGCGAGCCACTCTGGGCACTGAAGCAGCATGCGGCAATTGTGTACACAGGCCGAAGGTTACGTATGTAACCACGGTTATGTGAGCTATATGGATCACTCCAATATATTGGTATCACTCCGCAGCAGAGGGATACATCCGAGGTGAGGATTTACAGATTTACTCCCGTGTACACCTGTGTCATGGCTGGGTCTACCCCTATCTATAGACACCATGGTCGCGACTACATCATTTTTGAGGCACCTCCAGCACCGTAGAGGATTGGAGTGATCCATATAGCTCATAATCGTGGTTACATACGTAACCTTCGTTACGTTTGACTATACTGGATCACTCCAATATATTGGTATACCCGTACCAGATTAGTTGGTGCAAGAGGGACCTGGCCAGCCAGCGGCAAAGTCCCAGCGTGGGATTGAGACACAGGGGCTGTCAATGTGGAAGGGGGGGTCCCGGCACAGTCCTTTGATAGCCCAGCCTCCAGGACTCTCTCACCATAGCAGACAAAGAGCTGGTCTATTGTTCTCACTGACCGTGTCCACTCCACATAGGCAGCCAGTGCCCTCACAGGGCACAGCATGCCGGAGGGAGGCCCAGACTCTCCCGTTACTGCAGTGGGGTCGTAAGCAGACAGGATAAAAGGGATGTTCACATGCCTTTCTGACAGAACCTTTGGGAGGAATGACAGGTTGGGGCAGAGAGATATACTCCTCCTCTCCCGGGGTCCATCCGGTAGCACTCAGAACTTACCGAAAGAGCATGGAGCTCACCCACCCTGTTCATGGAAGTAATTGCTACCAAGAAAACCACTTTCATAGAGAGGTGTTTCAGGGAGGCAGACTCCAACTGTTCGAAAGGGGGCTTTGCCAAAGCTGCAAAGACCACTTCCAGATCCCAGCTCGCCATTGAGTGGGTCCTAGCTGGATGTAGGCAATGAACCCCCTTCATAAACCTGGAGACCAAGAGATGGCACCCCACTGACCTGTCCATCCACCCCGCACGGCAGGCAGATATAGCGGCCAAATACCCTCTCAGTGTAGAGGCTGCCAAGCCCTCATCCAAATGAGACTGAGGGTATTGGAGGACATATTGCACCTTGCATAACTTGGGCACAATCTCAATACCAGTGCACAGAGAACAGAACAACCGCCAGAGCAACTGGTGTGCCGCGGGTGTAGCAGGTGCCCTTGTTATGTTCATTACACCCTCCTGTAGTCCTAACATGGACCATTGGTGCCAGCGGTGCTGCCTCGGATACCACAGAGTTCCCCCGGCCTGAGACAGCAGGTCCGGTCTCAGGGAAAGTTGCCAAGGTGTCCCAGACAACAAGGACAGGAGAAGGCTGAACCAGGGTCGTCTGGGCTAGTATGGGACCACCAGAAGCAGACGATGCTCTGCCATCCTGGTCCTGTCCAGCACAGCCTGGATCAGGGGAAAAGTTGGGAATGCGTAATGCTCCAGCCCTGGCCAATCGTGAGCCAGAGCATCCAAGCCCAGAGGCCCTGGTGGCTCCGACATGGAGTACCACAGGGGGCAGTGTGATTTGTCCAGGGAGGCAAACAGGTCCACCTGCACCCTCTCAAACTTGTCCCACAGGTGCTTCACCACCTGGGGATGTAGGCTCCAGTCCCAAGGTGGCGGGCCCAGCCTCGAGAGCATATCCGCTGCCACATTCATGATGCCAGGTATGTGTGCTGTGCGTAGAGACGCTAGATGTCCCTGAACCCAGAGAAGGAGCTCCCATGCCATAAGATAGAGGAAGTGGGACCTCAGTCCACCCTGATGGTTGATGTAAGCCACCACTGTGGTATTGTCCATTCTCAGCAGGACATGTCTTCCTTGCAGATGTGGAAGGAAAGACTGCAGGGCCAGCAGTACTGCTTGGAGCTCTAGTGTATTGATGTGTCTGCCGCTCCAAGGGGGTATCCAATAGCCACTGGCAGACCTGCCCTTGGTCACAACCCCCAGCCGATCAGGGAGGCGTCTGTGCTGACCACCCATCCCTGCCGAAAGTGGTCGAAGAAAGATACGATTGCCTGAACCCTTCTAGTGGGCAGGTGTGCTCTCATGAGGACTAAGTCCAGTTCCATGCCAATGAAGGTCACCCTCTGGGTGGGCGTCAGATTACTATTCTTGTCGTTTACAGTAATGCCCAGCCTGCCGATGTGGGTCAGGAGCATGTCTCTGTCTGACAGGACCTTGGTCCTGGTCGGTGCACAAATCAGCCAATCGTCCAGGTAATTGAGGATTAATACGTGAGAGGTGCCACGTGAGAGGTGCCAGGACAGCGTCCATGCACTTTGTGAAAATGTAGGGTGCCAAGGAAAGGCCGAAGGGAAGAACTATGAATTCATAAGCCCTCCCTTCGAAAGCGAATCGGAGGTACTGCCAATGTGCTGGGTGAATAGGAACATGGAAGTACGCATCCCTCAGGTCCAGCATCACAAACCATTGGTCCCTTGACACAGACTGCAACACACACGCTGGGGACAACATGTGGAACTTCAGTACCTTCAAGTACCCGATGAGGTTGCGGAGGTCCGGAATCAGTCGAAACCCTCCGTCTCTTTTTGGGACCACAAAATAAGTGGAGTAGGCAGCCAAGAGAGCAGAGGGACCAATATGTTGGTTTCAAGTCCTCAAAGACTCTGGGGGGTCCCGGCTTCAGTCGCGGGTTCTGCCCTATAATCTCCCGGTCGGGTAGGACCATGGCAGCTATCATGGTGTCCATGGTCGGGTACTCCCGGAGGCCGAGTGACTCTGCGCCCGCAACATAACTCCATGGTCCATGGTTTTCCATGGTTTTCCAGTTGTATATGATTATGCTTTGCTAGAATACAGAGACAAAATCAGAAGGTCAATGACATGGAGGAGGATTGCAGAGATTGTTGGTGTTGATGGTAGGTGAAGAGAGATTGGCACAACAATGTTTGTTTGTGCTGCCTGCCAGCTATGAACATCAAGCAACCTTAACCTCAAAACTGTGATCAAAGCCACCATTTGTGATTGTGTTGAGTAAATAAAAATGTGAAATTTGCCCACCGAAGGACAGAAATCACCAGTAACACGCATTATAACATTGTAAACGATAAACTAAGCATGAATTTCCCATGTAATTATGCTACCAATTGGTATCTTAACATTATGAATCTCGTATTTTATAGCTTATGGATCTTTAATTATTCTTGTCATGACATTGATGATTATAGCTTACATTAGGAAAGTATTCAGACCCCTTGACTTTTCCCACATTTTCTTACGTTACAGCCTTATTCTAAAATGGATGAAATAGTTTTTTCCTCATCAATCTACAAACATAATGACAAAGTAAAAACAGGTTGTAATGTATGAGGGTGTGAAGCAATTACAGTAGCTCCTGAGGCACGCAGAGGCAAAATTGAATTCTGTACCGCATCGCTGTGCGCCTCCCAAATTGTGTAACAATGCAGAAGGCTCCGTATAGCTCCACATTGACATGATTGGTTGACGATTGGTGGGGGTGGGGGCGGTGGCAGGAGGCCCTGTATAAAAACAATATCACTTCCTTGCCAACTTCTTCAGAGGCCATATCACCGTAAATGCTGCACGGCCAATACTGAGGTCAGATTGACCATGCAGTGTTTTTTAGATGGATCTTTATCTTATCCTAGCTTCAACCAAACAAACCACAAATCAAATTGGTTACAAACCATAAAATAGAGATTTAGATGGAAAGCCTGTGTAACACCCGAAACAACAGTCAGATTTTCAAATCAAATGTTATTTGTCACATTGATCATAAACAACAGGTATGGACTAACAGTGAAATGCTTACTTATGGGCCCTTCCCAAAAATGCAGAGACAGAAAATAGAGAAATATTAGAAAAGTAAAACACGTAATAATAAATACGCAATGAGAAACGATAACTTGGCTATATACACAGGATACCAGTACCGAGTTGATGTGCAGGGGTTTGAGGTAGATATGTACATATAACTAGGAATAAAGTGACAGATAATACCAGCAGTGTATGTGATGAGTCAAAACATTTGCTACAGCCCATGATGTCATTTTAATGTCTTATTCTGGGTATATGACCAGAAAATACGTATTTTGCCTAACGTCTTCCCAACTGACTCAAACCAGACATCGTTACAGGTCTCATGGTGGTCGTCGTTATTGAAAACAAATATTTAAATGTTTTATCTTCTCATCAAACTTCCGGGCGCTGCTTGGTGGTGACCCGCGTGCGGCTTGTGTTTGCGCCTGGCATCTCTTTAGTGTTTTCTTGTGATGCTTTATTAACTCCACTTGGTCATCAGTGTTTAATCATGGTAACTAAGTTGTGGACCTATAGACTGATCCTGATACTTTTAACCAAATTTGAAAGCACAAATGAACTCAACTATGGAAACGCTTTGGGCAGCGGTATACGGGTGATTCTGAATCTTCGGGCACTTTGGCCCTGCAAGCTTTCAGAAATTAAAATGTATTGAAACACCATTTTACCAGTATTATAATTTGATTTGTCTATAAATAATATCTGATAAAGGCTGTGATCGTACTATTCAGGAATATTTATATTTTTGCAGTTTTTCTCAGACAGCCATAGACAAATGTCATTTCCATCACATCATTAAACATCCATTTTAGTTGAAAATGAAATATTTCTTATAAATTTGTACATGAACTTGCATTGAATATTATTTTAACTGCTTTTTAAGGTTTTCCTGAAATGAATAATTCAACACAACTAAAACAAATCAATCAATGTCAATTATACATAACATACTCATTTACCTAAAAACAATGGGTGCGGTGGAAATGACAAGGTGTGGTGGAAATGACATCTACGTAAAAAAAAACGTATGAAGACAATATTTAATTGCAAACATTTTGAACAACAACCATTGTAGAACATTTAATTAATTTAAGAAAAAGTAAGAATCCAAAAGTGGGCAGAGCTCAAGGACGTAGGCCAGTGTTTTTGAGATTGCAGAGGGGTCATCCGCATAGAAGAGCTCAGTGAGCAAAGTGAAACGGTATCATTTGTGGTATGTCCAACACAGGTGTGGAGGGTCACTTGCATGTGAGAATCACCAAAGTGAACTGCCTGGATTTCACTGGTGAATTTACACAGGTTGTTCTCTCAGTGGCACAACTTTGGTTTTAGAAGTGGGGGGGACGTCGAATAAACACTCCAAACAGCCTACCCGACCACTCTGAGGTGTCTGCATGGTCCTAAAGCACACCTTTACCTCATTTTGCATCACATTCAAATGATAAAACTGGAGGGGACAAAAATGCAATTTCAGTGAAAGTTGCGCCCCTGAGTTCTCTGCAAAGTCAATATGCATGATGATCTCCTCTTTCCGCAGATTCTCTTTTAATTCTCTCAGTTTGGAGGATTGGTGTTGAATTTTGTACATGTGTTTCCCCAACTTCTCTTTCAATCCCATGGAGAAGTCCTCCAGTAGAATATGCAGTGTGCCACACACCTTTTCTTATACTGTCAAATGTACAGTGAACTTCTCAATGTTTCCCTCTTTGTTTTTCCTTCTCTCTCTCTTCAGCTTTGTTTTTCCACTCAAACCACCAAGTCTGCTCACCAGCATCAAAGTCAGATGTTTAAGCTCTTTGGCTTGGAAAAGGGAGAACTCTGTGTACATGCACTCTTTCTCCAGGTTCTCACAGCACAAAGACTCAGTAAGGTTTGATTGTTGCTGCAGCTGATCACTAGTTTGTCCACCATGAACTGGAGGTTGGCGTGGGTTTTGCAGAGGCATGTGTCCCTATCCTGGACTTTTGGCTTGACAACCCCAAAATAGGTATTTTTAAGAATTCATAGTAGGACATTTTAATCTCTGAATATTCCCTCTTAAAATCCTGATAAAGGTTCTGAATTGTGCCATTCAAGAAGCGCTTCTGCTTTTTTTTCTCATTCCTCGTTAGTGTTTCCCTTTTCCCCTGTTGCTGCTCTACTGTTGACATCACATTCATAGAATCTAGTGATTTTCATCTTCTGTGGCTGTGCTAATTATGTTATACTGCTTTTTCCTGGAGTATTGAAGACTTGTTGGCATGTTTTCATTTGTCCTCGTTGCTTTTGCTGAAAATCCTAATTCTCTTTTTTTGCAGCTTTGATCAGCCCATACTTTCTCAAGATGTTTCCTCTGAACACTTTGGAAGCCACTTGTTTGTCCTTGGCACTGCCCATTTTTTTGACACTTTTGCTTTAACTGCAATGATGGCATTTTGAAACAATAGAATCCTTCTCAAGTTCTTTGGAGTTCCCTTCATTTTCTGTTTTGTCTTTGGGGAATCTTGTCTCTCCATTTTCTTCATCAGTTGATCATAGCTTTTTTTTGTATTTCTCAGTTTTCCGTTAAGCTTTATCAAGTTTGACATTTGTCATGCAAGGATCTCTATGTTTTTGAGCGACCTCTTCCAACCTTTTTCCTTCCGGCAAGTATTAGACTTCTCATTCCTGTTGCAGATGATGAGGACGAGGTATCAGGGCGTGCATCAGGGCAGGTAAGTTAAGGGCAGGTATATTGGCCTCATGTTCTGGCTGCAAGTCATCTGGTGATGTTGGTGTGGTGTGTTGCCTGATAGGTAGGTCTCCATTGCAATGGTTCTCTTTAAAGTCTGTCTATTCCGTTGGTTACATTTCCATTGCCATCTCTTGCTTCTTTGTTCTCACTTTGTAAGCTCAGAGATAATGGATTTTTGTCATTTCCAGCACGTTCTGCCATTTCCATCACAGTTAAGTTTGTGATGGAAATGACGCTTCTGCTGTTTTTGGAGAAAAATGACAGACTGCTTAGCATGCTTTGGCCAGTATTACAACTAGCATATGGTTTACACTAAATACATCAAATATATTTAAAAAATCTCAATTCTACCACAAATTCAAGAAGTTGTAGCCTGTTTGGAAATGACTGACAACAAAAATATTCTCTACACAAGCAATATTTACCTAAATTTTCATTCAACTTCTGGACATCACACCTGGAACAACTGTCCTGTGCAGCCTTGTGCTTCAGTGTCACAATACGTTATCATGGTAACTAAGTTAACATTCTCTTGACAAAACTTTATTAATGAGGAATTTGTCCTCAGTGGTGAAAATGACAACACTCCCAAAGGACAGGTATATGTTGTGTAAATAACAATATAAAGGGCATACCCACAGCAAATATTGATATAGATTTGATTTAATTGACTCTTTCTCTATAAGATAACATAATTTGTAATTATTCATGGTTTCTCATAGAAAAACATAGTAGAAGCTCAAAAGTCTGGGTCATGGACAAGAGCAAAACAGTGAAATTGAGGTATAAAATGCATCTGAAAAGAAGCTAAAATACTTGATAGAGAGGTGTTGGGGAAAAAAATGAGGGTGATTGTAGTGTGAACTTAACATATAAAGAATAAAAACATATATATATTTTTATAAAATCACCAAAATTGACCCTGAGGACATAGAAGTTCCTGTAGTTGCGGAATTACCCATACAGTCTTATAGCAGAGTTCCTGCTCTCTAGCGCGGGAAAGCCCAGTGGTGGATTTCATTCTAGACTTCCTGAAAGCGAATCACAAGACAACTTTAAAACGCAAGCGAGGCAAACGACAAAGTGGTTAGCCTTGTAGTTAGAGAGCTAGGAAACTGCCTTGACGTTATGAACTTGGTACCACCCACAACAAAAGCAACGCTCAAAATGAAAATATTGAAGCATGTGGTACACAGAACGCACCACAGCCTAGTGCGGCATTTCCAACACAGCGTTGCGGACTGCTTCATTGAAAATGCATGACTTCCACCGGAGCACAAATAGTTTGAAGCATCTGGTGGATATGAGGCTGAACTCGATCCGTTTGTATATGACGATACGAGTGCTATTTCAAAGAGCGCTATGTAAACCACAACCCAGTGGGCAAAGTTAGGCATGTTGCACTGGGACACATTTTAATATGTTAAAAAGCCCCGAATGTTACGTCCGCCATGGTTCTGTGTAGCCTAGTTATGCTAATATATTTGAGACCAGTGTATTGCAGTTAATTTTGGCTTTGATTTAATAAGTCAAATATCTTTAAGTAGTTAAACAGGGAAATAACAAGTCCCAGACAGTTCGCAATATAACAAAGGGGGCCACCGTTTAATACCTACATTATTTGACTCATCTGGTTACCAACAACCTGTGTTTGGAATACATTAGAAATACAAGTAAATATATTTGAGTAGTAAACAGGAAAACAACAAGTTTACTACCAAATCTATTTGGATTATCTGGTTACCACCAGTGTTTGGAATAGATTGAATTGGTTGGCAAAACAGGCCATTTCACATGGAGATTTATTTGTTCCACAGTAGGTCTGTGTAAACTATGCGATTTAATATGGAGACAGGTTTATAGCAGTGAATGTCATCTATTCATTTACTGTTACAGTACTTCTAAGTAGCAGCCATATAACAAACAGCCAGGGAAACTAATTGTTCTCACTTTATGATATAACATTCAGATTGTTCTGCCTGACTTTAGCGCTTTTTAACTGATTTGTTCGGGTTTTCTTGTGATCCAACACAACTACTTATTTTGCTCAAATAGATACATAATTAAATGTGTTTTCTTTGACAAGTTGGGCCTGGCTGAGAATAGAACATTCAGTTTTCTGCCTGAGTGTGGCGCTGTTTACCATAATTTTCTGGAATGTCTTGTGACCAGAACAAAGCTACTTCATTTAATTAATCAACTATACATTGAAATAAATGGTGTTTCTTTAAAAAGACAGGCCTGACTGGCATGGACTGTGTCCTCATCTTATTCACCTCGTGGTTATCCATCTACCACTCAAAGATATTTGACTTATTAAGTCAAAGACAAAATTAACTGCAATACACTGATCTCAAATATATGAGCAAAACTAGGCTACGCAAAACCACGGCGGACCAATAGTAAAACGAGAGGCTTTTCATCATGTTTGATTGCCTTACGGAGGGAATATCTACACTGTTTGTATTCGGCCATATTCCCAGTCACCTTGCCATGGTTAAATGCAGTGATTCTCGCTTTAAGTTTTGCAAGAATGCTGCCATCTATCCACGGTCTCTGGTTAGGGTAGGTTTTAATAGTCACAGCGTACAACATCTCCTATACACTTCCTGATACACTCAGTCACCGTATCAGTGTATTTGTCAATGTTATTCTCAGAGGCTACCCGGAACATATCCCAATCCGCGTGATCAAAACAATATTGAAGCATGGATTCCGATTGGTCAGACCCCCGTTGAATAGTCCTTAGCACGGGTACTTCCTGTTTAAGATTCTGCCTATAGGAAGGGAGGAGCAAAATCAAGTCGTGATCAGACTTGCCGAAATGAGGGAGGGGGAGGGCCTTTTAGGCATCCCTGAAGTTAGAATAGCAGTGGTCGGGTGTTTTTAACAGCGCGAGTACGACAGTCGATGTGTTACTTCGGTAGCGTTTTCCTCAAATTTGCTTTGTTAAAATCCCCAGCTACAATAAATGCGTCCTCAGGATATGTGGTTTCCAGTTTGGATAAAGTCCAGTAAAGTTCTTTGAGGGCCTTCTTGGTATCGGCTTTAGGGGGAATATGTACGGCTCTGACTTTAACCAAAGAGAATTCTCTTGGGAGGTAATAAGGTCGCATGTGATTGTGATGTATTCTAGGTCGGGTGAACAAAAGGACTTAACTTTCTGTACGTTATCACAATCACACCATGAGTAGTTAACCATGAAACATACACCCACCCCCTTCTTATTTTTTACATTTTATTTCACCTTTATTTAACCAGGTAGGCTAGTTGAGAACAAGTTCTCATTTCCAACTGCGACCTGGCCAAGATAAAGCGTAGCAATTCGACACATACAACAACACAGAGTTACACATGGAATAAACAAAACATACAGTCAATAATACAGTAGAACAAAAGAAAACAAAAAGTCTATATACAGTGAGTGCAAATGAGGTAAGTTAAGGAAATAAATAGGCCATGGTGGCGAAGAAATTACAATATAGCAATTAAACACTGGAATGGTAGATCGGCAGAAGATGAATGTGCAGGTAGATATACTGGGGTGCAAAGGAGCAAGATAAATAAATAAATACAGTATGGGGATGAGGTAGGTAGATAGATGGGCTGTTTACAGATAGACTAAGTACAGGTGCAGTGATCTGTAAACTGCTCTGACAGCTGGTGCTTAAAGCTAGTGAGTGAGATGAGAGTCTCCAGCTTCAGAGATTTTTGCAATTCGTTCCAGTCATGGGCAGCAGAGAACTGGAAGGAAAGACGACCAAAGGAGGAATTGGCTTTGGGGGTGACCAGTGAGACATACCTGCTGCAGCTCATGCTACGAGTGGGTGCTGCTATGGTGACCAGTGAGCTGAGATAAGGCGGGGGCTTTACCTAGCAGAGACTTGTAGATAACCTGTAGCCAGTGGGTTCTTCCCGGAGAGATATTTATTCCTGTCTGCGCGATGAACTGAGAACCCAACTGGCTGTACGGACTCAGACAGTATATCTCGAGAGAGCCATGTTTCTGTGAAACAGAGTATGTTACAATCCCCAATGTCTCTCTGGAAGGAAATCCTCGCACTAAGTTCGTCAACTTTGTTATCCAGAGACTGGAAGAGGTGGGTACTCGGAAGCGGAGGGTGGTGTGCGAGCCTCCTGAGTCGGACTAGAAGACCACTCTGAGTACCTCTTAACCATCTATGTCCATAAAACCTCTTGCATGTGTGGTGGGCATTTTAGAATGGTGTTTTCCTGTAAACTGCATTTGGAACATTCACGCATAGGCCAACTGCCGTGTGTACATTGCTGCACCTAAAATGTGAATAAATAATAGTCAATCAACATTTTAAGCTAAATATTCCGATCTGCTCCATCAGCCCCTTTATTTGATACAGCATGTACCTCAACTACACTACTTTGATCAGTGGGGATTAAGAAGTGAGTAGACACAATGCCCACTGAAAAACAAGTGGGTATATGGCATACACCTGCGTATACCCTCCACTACACCACTGGGGTGGATATAGTAGTGATTAGCTAAATATTCCCTAATAATAAACCATCTAAGAAACTGAAAGCGGTACTAAATAAGAAGAAGTTAGTACCAGCAGAGGGAAATCAAAATCAAATCAAATTTTATTAGTCACATGCGCCAAATAAAACAAGGTGAAATGCTTACTTACAAGACCCTAACCAACAATGCAGTTCATAAAAATACGGACAAGAATAAGAAATAAAAGTAAGAAGTAATTAAAGAGCAGCAGAAAAATAACAATAGCAAGACTATATACAGGGGGGTACCGGTACAGAGTCAATGTGCGGGGTCACCGGTTAGTTGAGGTAATATGTACATGTAGGTAGAGTTATTAAAGTGACTATACATAGATGATAACAACGGAGAGTAGCAGCGGTGTAAAAGAGGGGGGGGGGGGGGCAATGCAAATAGTCTGGGTAGCCATTTGATTAGGTGTTCAGGAGTCTTATGGCTTGGGGGTAGAAGCTGTTTAGAAGCCTCTTGGTCCCAGACTTGACGTTCCGGTACCACTTGCCATGCGGTAGCAGAGAGAACAATCTATGACTAGGGTGGCTGGAGTCTTTGAAAATGTTTATGGCCTTCCTCTGACACCGCCTGGTATAGAGGTCCTGGATGGCAGGAAGCTTGGCCCCAGTGATGTACTGGGCCACTCGCACTACCCTCTGTAGTGCCTTGCGGTCGGAGGCCGGGCAGTTGCTTCCTGCCCTCCCGGACACATACAGAACCAATGTCACAGGAAGGCCAAAAAGATCAACAACCATCGAGCCACAGCCTGTTCACCCCGCTATCATCCAGAAGGTGAGGTCAGTAAAGGTGCATCAAAGCTGGGACCGAGAGACTGAAAAACAGCTTCTATCTCAATAGCCTTCACTAGCCAGCTACCACCCAGTTACTCAACCCTGCACCTTAGAGGCTGCTGCCCAATATACAGTGGGGCAAAAAAGTATTTAGTCAGCCAGCAATTGTGCAAGTTCCCCCACTTAAAAAGATGAGAGAGGCCTGTAGTTTTCATCATAGGTACACTTCAACTATGACAGACAAAATTAGGAAAAAAAATCCAGAAAAATCACATTGTAGCATTTTTAATGAATTTATTTGCAAATTATGGTGGAAAATAAGTATTTGGTCACCTACAAACAAGCAACATTTCTGGCTCTCACAGACCTGTAACTTCTTCTTTAAGAGGCTCCTCTGTCCTCCACTCGTTACCTGTATTAATGGCACCTGTTTGAACCTGTTATCAGTATAAAAGACACCTGTCCACAACCTCAAACAGTCACACTCCAAACTCCACTATGGCCAAGACCAAAGAGCTGTCAAAGGACACCAGAAACAAAATTGTAGACCTGCACCAGGCTGGGAAGACTGAATCTGCAATAGGTAAGCAGCTTGGTTTGAAGAAATCAACGGTGGGAGCAATTATTAGGAAATGGAAGACATACAAGATCACTGATAATCTCCCTCGATCTGGGGCTCCACGCAAGATCTCACCCCGTGGGGTCAAAATGATCACAAGAACGGTGAGCAAAAATCCCAGAACCATACGGGGGGACCTAGTGAATGACCTGCAGAGAGCTGGGACCAAAGTAACAAAGCCTACCATCAGTAACACACTACGCCGCCAGGGACTCAAATCCTGCAGTGCCAGATGTGTCCCCCTGCTTAAGCCAGTACATGTCCAGGCCCGTCTGAAGTTTGCTAGGGAGCATTTGGATGATCCAGAAGAAGATTGGGAGAATGTCATATGGTCAGATGAAACCAAAATATAACTTTTTGGTAAAAACTCAACTCGTTGTGTTTGGAGGACAAAGAATGCTGAGTTGCATCCAAATAACACCATACCTACTGTGAAGCATGGGGGTGGAAACATCATGCTTTGGGGCTGTTTTCTGCAAAGGGACCAGGACGACTGATCCGTGTAAAGGAAAGAATGAATGGGGCCATGTATCGTGAGATTTTGAGTGAAAACCTCCTTCCATCAGCAAGGGCATTGAAGATGAAACGTGGCTGGGTCTTTCAGCATGACAATGATCTCAAACACACTGCCCGGGCAACGAAGGAGTGGCTTCTTAAGAAGCATTTCAAACTCCTGGAGTGGCCTAGCCAGTTCTGTTCCACTGGATGTCATAAGGTGAATGCACCAATTTGTAAGTCGCTCTGGATAAGAGCGTCTGCTAAATGACTTAAATGTTATGTTAAATGTCTCCAGATCTCAACCCCATAGAAAATATTTGGAGGGAGTCCGTGTTGCCGGGCAACAGCCCCAAAACATCACTGCTCTAGAGGAGATCTGCATGGAGGAATGGGCCAAAATACCAACAACAGTGTGTGAAAACCTTGTGAAGACTTACAGAAAATGTTTGACCTCTGTCATTGCCAACAAAGGATATATAAAGTATTGAGAAACTTTTGTTATTGACCAAATACTTATTTTCCACCATAATTTGCAAATAAATTCATAAAAAATCCTACAATGTGATTTTCTGGATTTCTTTTCTCTCATTTTGTCTGTCATAGTTGAAGTGTACCTATGATGAAAATTACAGGCCTCTCATCTTTTTAAGTGGGAGAACTTGCACAATTGGTGGCTGACTAAATACTTTTTTGCCCCACTGTATGGAGGCTTAAATATCCTGACCTATTGAGAGATACATAGCAGAGGCTCAATCAAGCTAGTCATCTTGACTACTTTCTTTTGTCATTCTCGCTGGCACCAAAAGTTGAAAAAGTGTTGTAAAGGACAGAATGCGGTCGGTCCATATTTGCCATGTATATTACTCTTACAGAACATCCACGTGGGTGAGAATATTGGAAATATAATCAAAGCCTATTGGATGATAACTTGTTTGTAACCAGGACAGAATAATGTATTGGTTATTTTATTTAACCTTTTAAGTAGGCAAGTCAGTTAAGAACAAATTCTTATTTACAATGACGGCCTATCAAAGTGCATTAATTATTGTATCTTATTTTGAATATATTGGGTACCATGGGTTCTTCCTGACAATCTGACAATTAATCTTAATGGTTGTACAGTCGTCTCAAATAAAACTGTGAAGGACCTCAGCGTTACTCTGGACCCTGATCTCTCTTTTGACGAACATATCAAGACTGTTTCAAGGACAGCTTTTTTCCACCTATGTAACATTGCAAAAATCAGAAACTTTCTGTCCAAAAATGATGCAGAAAAATTGATCCATGCTTTTGTTACTTCTAGGTTAGACTACTGCAATGCTCTACTTTCCTTCCACCCGGATAAAGCATTAAATTAACTTCAGTTAGTGCTATATAGGGCTGCTAGAATCTTGACTAGAACCAAAATATTTGATCATATTACTCCAGTGCTAGCCTCCCTACACTGGCTTCCTGTCAAGGCAAAGGCTGATTTCAAGGTTTTACTGCTAACCTACAAATAATTACTTTAGCTTGCTCCTACCTATCTCTCTGATTTGGTCCTGCCTTACATGCCTACACGTACGCTACGGTCACAAGACGCAGGCCTCCTAATTGTCCCTAGAATTTCTAAGCAAACAGCTGGAGGCAGGGCTTTCTCCTATAGAGCTCAATTTTTATGGAATGGTCTGCCTACCCATGTGAGAGACGCAAACTCGGTCTCAACCTTTAAGTTTTTACTGAAGACTCGTCTCTTCAGTGGGTCATATGATTGAGCCCAGGAGTGTGAAGGTGAACGGAAAATCTCTGGAGCAACGAACCGCCCTTGTCGTTGCTGCCTGGCCGGTTCCCTTCTTTCCACTGGGATTCTCTGCCTCTAACCCTATTACAGGGGCTGAGTCACTGGCTTACTGGTGCTCTTTCATGCCGTCCCTAGGAGGGGTGCGTCACTTGAGTGGGTTGAGTCACTGATGTGATCTTCCTGTCTGGGTTGGCGCGCCCCCTTGGGTTGTGCAGTGGCTGAGATCTTTGTGGGCTATACTCAGCCTTGTCTCAGGATGGTAAGTTGGTGGTTGAAGATATCCCTCTAGTGGTTTGGGGGCTGTGCTTTGGCAAAGTGGGTGGGGTTATATCCTTCCTGTTTGGCCCTGTCCGGGGGTATCATCGGATGGGGCCACAGTGTCTCCTGACCCCTCCTGTCTCAGCCTCCAGTATTTATGCTTCAGTAGATTATGCTAGGGTCAGTTGTTATATCTGGAGTACTTTTCCTGTCTTATCCGGTGTCCTGTGTGAATTTAAGTATGCTCTCTCTAATTCTCTCTTTCTTTCTCTCTCTTGGAGGACCTGAGCCCTAGGACCATGCCTCAGGACTACCTGGCATGATGACTCCTTGCTGTCCCCAGTCCACCTGGCCTTGCTGCTGCTCCAGTTTCAACTGTTCTGCCTGCGGCTATGGACTCCTGACCTGTTCACCGGACGTGCTACCTGTCCCAGACCTATTATTTGACCATGCTGGTCATTTATGAACATTTGAACATCTTGGCCATGTCCTGTTATAATCTCCACCCGGCACAGCCAGAAGAGGACTGACCACCCCTCATTGCCTGGTTCCTCTCTAGGTTTCTTCCTAGGTTTTGGCCTTTCTAGGGAGTTTTTCCTAGCCAACGTGCTTCAACACCTGCATTGCTTGCTGTTTGGGGTTTTAGGCTGGGTTTCTGTACAGCACTTTGAGATACCAGCTGATGTATGAAGGGCTATATAAATACATTTGATTTGATTTGATTATTTGACATTTTGGTACCCCAGAGAACAACACTGTAGTCTAACCACATCCTTATTTTTGAGAGTGTATGAATATATGTTCTTGGTAATAAGTCTGTACCTGGTGGCACTGCAGAAATACTGATGCACTTCACACCAAGAGGTTGCAAGTTCAAAGCCCCAAATCATTCATGCACACTTTATGTTGAGTGTCCTTAAGTACTGCTATTTTTACGTTGGTGTTGTCAGATAGTAGATCGAAATATTGATTTGATATTGTGCAACTTTTAACAAAGTGCAGAAATGTATTCTTGCTAATAAATCTGTGGCTAATCTCTATCACACCCACAGATATGGGACATTTCAAGGTTGCTGGCAATCCAAGAGGTTGTTAGTTCAAGTCCCAATAGAGGTTGAGTCCCAAGTGTGCTTACAGAAAATAATTTTATAAGATTGTACTGTATCACTTAGCATGCAAAATTACAATAACTTTAATAACTTTATTTTAAAAATACAGTCAATATAAGTGTACTGTAATTAGAATACAGCAGCATACGATTCAGCAGCATACTGTCATTTTACAGCAATAACACCTTCAAGTTGTTGCATATATACTTTCTCTTTTATTGTCTCTGACCTGGTGTCGCAGCAGGGAATTCATGTCGTTACCAACGAATAGGTTATGAGTTCAAGTCCTAAGTGAGATATAGTCCCAATTAATTAGCACTCAGCAGCATACAGCAAAAACACCTTATATTAGCAGTAGAAACACAGTGGGCGTGTCTGAATACCCATAGTAGCATACTACATACTTAAACTGCATAGTCGCATACTATTTATGATCAATTTTTTTGTAAAACATTGTAGCATACTTCTTTGCTACGGCTTCGCGTATATAAACCGTAAAGGATCATTTGTAGCCCCACCCAATGACCTTTCACTAACACTGCAGTGTTATTGTTTTGGGCTTACGTTTTGTGAAGTGCAACAGACCCTCCTGCAGCAAAGCACCCCCACAACATGATGTTGTCACCCTCGTGATTCACGGTTGGGATGGTGTTCTTCGGCTTACAAGCCTCCTCTTTTTCCTCCAAACATAACAATGGTCATTATGGCCAAATAGTTCTATTTTTGTTTCATCAGGCCAGGGGACATTTCTCCAAAAAGTACGATCTTTGTCCCCATGTGCAGTTGCAAACCGTAGTCTGGCTTTTTTATGTGTAAGGATCTGGGTGTAGTTGGTGCAGAGGAGTCAGGCGCAGGACAGCAGAGATGAGTAACAAAAGGAACTTTACTCAACAATTCAAAATGCATGAAGTAACGCCAAGCCCACAAACATCGGACCAAACTTACAATAAACAAACAGGCACAAAAACCATGGGGAAAACTGAGGGTTAAATAATAAACATGCAATTGGGAAAATGAAACCATGTGTAAAACAAAGACAAAACAAATAGAAAGTGAAAAGTGGATCAGCGATGGCTAGAAGGCCGGTGACATCGAATTCCGCCCGAACAAGGAGAGGGACCAACTTCGGCGGAAGTTGTGACAGTGCCCCCCCTTAACAGCTCCAGCTGCGCGTCGACACCGACCTCGGGGACGACCCGGAGGACGAGGTGCAGGGCAATCCGGATGGAGACGGTGGAAATCAGGGTCAGAATCGTTCTCCACCGGCACCAAGCAGGTCTCCTCTGGACCTTACTCCTCCCACTCCACAAGATACTGAAGGCCCCTCGCCCGACGCCTCGAGTCCAGTATGGCTCGAACAGCATATGCCGGGCCCCCTCGATGTCCAGGGGGGGGCGGAGGAACCTCCCGCACCTCAGACTCCTGGAGTAGACCAGCCACCACCAGCCTGAGGAGAGACACATGGAACGAGGGGTTAATACGGTAATCTGGGGTAAATTGTAACCTATAACATACCTTGTTCAATCTCCTCAGGACTTTGAATGGCCCCACAAACCGTGGGCCCAGCTTCCGGCAGGGCAGGCGGAGGGGCAGTTTTCGGGTCGAGAGCCAGACCCGGTCCCCCGGTGCAAACACCGGGGCCTCACTGCGGTGGAGATCAGCGCTCGTCTTCTGACGCCTCACAGCCCGTTGCAGGTGCACATGAGCAGCGTCCCAGGTCTCCTGCGAGAGCTTAAACCATTCGTCCATCGCAAGGTCCTCTATCTGGTTCTGATGCAATGGTGCTAGAACTGGCTGATACCCCAGTACGCACTGGAAGGGGGAGAGGTTAGTGGAGGCGTAGCGGAGCTAGTTTTGGGCCATCTCTGCCCAGGGAATGAACGCCGCCCACTCCCCCGGCCGGTCCTGGCAATAAGACCGCAGAAACTCTCTCAGAAACTCTCTCTCTCTCCACCTGTCCGTTACCCTCGGGGTGAAAGCCCATGAACGCCCTCCAGACCCTTGACGTGAACTGGGGACCTCGATCAGACACTATATCTTCAGGCACCCCGTAGATGTGTGTAAACAGGGCATCCGCAGTCTGTAGGGCCGTAGGGAGACCGGGCAAAGGAAGGAGACGGCAGGACTTAGAGAACGGATCCACAACGACCAGGATCGTGGTGTTACCCTGTGAGGGAGAAAGAAGAAGTGAAGAAATCCACCGATAGGTGCGACCACGGCTGTTGTGGAACGGGTAAGGGCTGGAACTTCCCCCTGGGCAGGTGCCTAGGAGCCTTGCACTGGGCGCACACCAAGCAGCAGGAACCATACACCCTCACGTCCTTGGCCAAGTTGGACCACTAGTACTTCCCACTAAGACAACGCACCGTCCGCCCGATGCCAGGATGACCAGAGGAGGGTGACGTGTGGGCCCAATAGAGCAAACGGTTGCGGATAGCAGACGGAACGTACAGACGCCCAGCTGGACAATGGGGGGAGTGGGCTCTGTACGTAACGCCCGCTCAATGTCCGCGTCCAGCTCCCACACCACCGATGCCACCAGGCAAGAGGCCGGAAGTATGGGAGTGTGATCCATGGACCACTTCTCTGTGAACAGTGGGTCTGTGAACAGAACAATCCGGGACAGTGCGTCTGCCTTAACGTTCTGGGAACCTGGTCTGTAAGACAGGGTGAAAACAAAACGAGTAAAGAACAAGGCCCACCTTGCCTGGCGAGGGTTCAGTCTCCTCGCCGCCCGGATGTACTCCAGATTGTGGTGGTCAGTCCAGATGAGAAAAAGTTGTTTAGCCCCCTCAAGCCAATGTCTCCACGCCTTCAGAGCCTTGACAATAGCCAACAGCTCCCGGTCCCCCACATCATAGTTTCGCTCCGCCGGGCTGAGCTTCTTCGAAAAGAAAGCACAGGGGTGGAGCTTTGGTGGCGTACCCGAACGCTGAGCGAGCGCGGCTCTAATCCCAGTCTCGGACATGTCCACCTCCACTATGAATGCCAAAGAGGGATCCGGATGAGCCAGCACCGGAGCCGAGGTAAACAGAGCCTTCAGGTGACCAAAAGCCCTGCCCGCATCAGCCGACCACTGCAGTCGCACCGGTCCCCCCTTCAGCAGTGAGGTAATGAGGGCACTACCTGTCCAAAACCCCGGATAAACCTCTGGTAGTAGTTGGCAAACCCTAGAAACTGCTGCACTTCCTTTACTGTAATGGGAGTCGGCCAATTACGCACGGCTGAAATGCGTTCACTCTCCATCTCTACCCCTGTAGTGGAAACGCCGTACCCTAGGAAGGAGACGGACTGTTGGAAGAACAGACATTTCTCAGCATTGAAGTACAGGTCATGCTCCAACAGTCGACCAAGCACCCTGCGCACCAGGGAGACATGCTCGGAGCGTGTAGCGGAGTATATCAGAATGTCGTCGATATACACCACTACACCCTGCCCATTCAGGTCCCGGAAAATCTCATCTATAAATGCCTGGAAGACTGATGGAGCCCGTACGGCATGATGAGGTACTCATAGTGCCCTGAAGTGGTACTAAATGCCGTCTTCCGCTTGTCCCCCTCCCGGATATGCACCAGGTTGTAAGCGCTCCTGAAATCCAATTTTGTGAAGAAGCGCGCCCCGTGCATTGACTCTATCGCACTGGCTATGATAGGCAGCGGGTAGGTGTACCTCACAGTGATTTGATTGATACCTCGATAGTCAATGCATGGGCGCAGACCTCCATCCTTCTTCTTCCCAAAAAATAAACTTGAGGAGGCAGGTGAAGTGCAGGGTCGAATGTACCCCTGCCCCAGAGATTCGGAGACATATGTTTCCATAGCCGCCGTCACCTCCGGTGACAGGGGGCACATATGACAATCCCCCCGTCGATGTGGTGGTAATTGAATCACCTTCTTTTTACAGAACACGAGAGCCAAATGGGCAATTTCAGAGGGGATGCGCACGGTGGAGACCTGGTCTGGACTTTCCACCGTAGTAGCACCGACGGAAACCCCTAAACACCTCCCCGAGCACTTTCATAACCACCCCTTGTGAACCCTCTGTGGCCAGGAAATAGTGGGGTCATGACAGGCCAACCAGGTTAGGCCCAGCACCACGGGAAACGCAGGAGAATCAATAAGGAAAATAATGTGTAATTGTGTAATTCTCTCCTTGTGACCCTCCTGCGTAACCATGCCCAGTGGTGTGGTGGCCTCCCTAATTAGCCCTGACCCTAATGGACGACTATCTAGGGCATGCACAGGGAAGGGCATATCCACAAGAACAATGGGGATCCCTAAACTATGGGCAAATGCTCTGTCAATAAAATTCCCAGCTGCGCCTGAATCTACGAGCGCCTTATGCTGGGAATGCGGGGAAAACTCAGCACCGACCAGCAGTGTGCCCTCTGCAGCCACAGCTGGTACAGGGAACAGCCCATCCTCCGGTCGCCCTAAGTCTAGCACCTCCCAGCTCCATGGGCGTCGGAGCGGTGGTGCTGGGGGATGGAATGGACAGGCCCCGATCTAGACGTCCGCAGGTAGCCAGCAGGTTATCCAGCCAGATGGGCAGGTCCACCATCTGGTCAAACGTCAGAGTGGTATCCCTGCAGGCCAACTCCCGACGGACGTCCCCGCGTAGACTGTACCCGTAGTGATCGATCAGGGCCCTCTCGGTTCATCCTGAGCTGGTGACCAGAGTCCGGAATTCCATGGCAAACTCCTGTGCGCTCCTCGTCCCCTGCCTCAAGTAGAAAATACCTTCACTCGCCACTCTACCCTCAGGCGGCTGGTCGAAAACTATCCGAAAGCGACAGGTGAACTCTGTGTAATGGTCCAACACCGCTTCTCCTTCCCCCCATACTGCGTTGGCCCACTCCAGGGCTTTCCCTGAGAGACAGGAGATGAGGGCGGACACGCTCTCATGTCCCGAAGGAGCCAGGTGGATGGTCGCCAGGTTAAGTTCCAGCTGGAGTAGGAACCCCTGGCATCCGGCAGCTGTCCCATCATACTCCCTCGGGAACGCGAGCCGAATCCCACTGGGACCAGGTGAAGGAGGGGTGATCGGTGGTGGCTGTTGTAGTGGTGCCGGTGGAGACGCTGGCAGAACTCCTCCTCTCTCCCATCGGGCCATCGTCTGCAGCATGCGATCCATAAGGATCTGGGTGTAGCTGGTTCAGATGAGTCAGGCACAGGACAGCAGAGATGAGTAACAAAAGGAACTTGACTCAACAATTCAAAATACATGAAGTAACACGTACAATAAACAAACACGCACAAAAACCTTTGGGAAAACAGAGGGTTAAATTGTGGGAGCAAGTCCGTAGGTTTCCAAATAGGCAGTCGACCACGACGGTAACCTCCCAGCCCCACGACAGTAACCTCCCAGTAACCCGGGTGGTAGCAGCGCCATCACCCCAGTTTCCCGGGAACCCCGCTTACCTCCACCGGAGCGCTGTGATGGAGATTCTAGAACCTGTTGTGCCTTTCTCTCCCAGTGCTCCCTCGTTTTCGAGCTGCAGCCTTCTTCGTTCCCCTCGGACTGCTAAAAGATAGCGTATATTCTTATGCTGAAGTCCGGGAGGGCACTCGCCTGGGCCACGGCAGTGTGGGAGCAACAATCCGCCATCTTCTTCAGTATGGAGGTATTCATGGCGGAGGTGAGTAAGGTGTTCGAGGCTCCGATGTCCGGGAGAGAGGCTGCCCGGAAGTTACTCCAGCTTTGGCAGGACACCCTCAGTGTGGCAGACTATGCGGTGGAGTTCCGCACGCTAGCAGGGAGGGTACCTGGAACCCGGAAGCGCTGGTCGACACGTTCCTGGATTATCGGAGGAGGTAAAGGATGAACTGGCAGCCTGAGAACTACAGACAGATCTCGACTCACTCATCACTTTAACCATCCAGATTGATGGTCAGCTACGGGAACGTGGAAGGGAGAAGAGGTTTGATTATAGTTCCAATCGCTCACTCAGGGATCCCACCTTGCAGCTGATAAACTCCGGAAGTTCCCGGTGTCTACGACCCTGAAAAGATCTGTGCTTACCCAAGTCCCTCCAAAAGTTTCCGGAGACTGCCGCTTCACCTCTTCCCGAGCTGATGCAGCTCGGCAGGACCTTTGCTCCACCTCTGGATTACTGAACCGAGTATATCCACATCACCATCAGACCATTTTATTGGTAAACTACACAGTAATGTAAAAGTTTTATTTTTTATTGATCCAACACGTAATATAGTACACTTATCGTAATGTGGTTGTTATCCAGAGGTTTGACAAATTATTCAGATCCTCTATGAGGCTGTGGAGGTTTCCAAGTTATGGATTTAAAAGAAAACATGAATCATCAGTGTACAATGACACCTTTGTTTTTAAGCTCTGTTTTTCTAATCCCCTGATATTATTGTTGGATCTGATGTTAATAGATAACATTTCGATGGCCATAATAAATAGATATGCTGATAGTGAACAACCTTGTTTTACTCCTCTAGACGGTTTAAAACTTCCTGAGAAGTAGCCATTATTTACTATTTTACACCTATTGTCACTATACATTATTTTAACCCATTTTATAAGAGATTCTCCAAAATTGAAATGTTGAGAGAGCAGAGACTTTGCTCCTTGTTTACATCACACTTCCTGTGATTGGTAGATTGTTCCTCACCACCGCCAACACTTGGTCTGGAATGTAATTACATGCTAGCATGGCTAGTGGGTAACGTCTACTACTTGGTACCTCTGTTTTGTTCTGTTCGCTTTCATTCGCATTCAGAATCTTGGAGATGGGGAAAGGGTCGATAAAACGCAGGGGACAGTTTGCGGGACTCTACCCGGAGGGTCAGATCCCAAGTGGACAGGCATACCCTCTGCTCGAAACAATAACGGGGAGCCAGGGTCCGGTGGTGGTCCGCCTGTCGTCAATACCTGGAGGTGGTCTTGAGCAGAGCCGACCAGGCTCTCTTCCAAGTACGGCGACAGTGGCGGACAAACATCTGGGCTGAGGATATGCTGACCTCGTCCTCTTGCTCCGGGAAGAGCGGGGGCTGATATCCCAGGGAGCACTCAAAAGGCGAGAGACCAGTGGCTGAGCAAGGGAGGTTGTTGCGGGCGTACTCTACCCATACGAGCTGCTGGCTCCAAGTGGTGTAATTAGCAGAGACCTGGCAGCGAAGAGTCATCTCCAGGTCCTGATTGGCTCGCTCCAGCTGGCTGTTAGACTGGGGGTGGAACTGGAAGTCCATGGATCCGGAAGACATGCTGCACCATGAGCTGGGCTGAGGGTAGCTTTGGGATGAGAATGAAATGGGCGACCTTGGAAAACCGGTCCACCACGGTAAGGACAACCATGTTGCCATCAGACGGGGGGAGAACAGTGACAAAGTCCAGGGATGTACGTGACCAGGGACAGTGAGTGATGGGAAGTGGTCGAAGGAGGCCAGCCGGTGCTTGCCATGGAGTCTTATTCTGGGCACACACGGTGTAGGCAGCAACGAACATAGAGACGTCAGGAACCAAGGTAGGCCCACCTAAAACGTTGTCGTACAACAGAGTCTATGAGCACCTGGAGAGATTTGGAACGGTCACCCCACAACAGGGCAGCATTGAAAGGGGTATGAGAAATGGAAGATGGAGAATTCCCTGTACGGTTCATCAGTGCACTAGTACCTACTTGATGAGCCTGGTTATTTAATGGGCAGGTAGATAACAAAATGTCCCGTAGCTCCACAATGCAGACAGCTCTAGGTGTTAAGTCTGCGTAACCGCTCAGCAGGAGACAATCTAGCCCTGCCCAGTTGCATGGGCTGCGGAGGAGACGACTTGACAGCCCTTTGTGACCTCCAAGTGAACTCCGGGATTATCCGGGATTCCTCCAAGGTGAGGTGGAAATCGAGGGCAAGCGTTGGCGACAGGGAACAGACTCCCTCTCCCTCCTACATTCCCATAGCCGCTTATCGATCCGGATGGTCAAGGCTATAAGGGAGTCGAGGTCCAGGAGGCGGATAGTACAGTTTTCAGATAATTTATTATAAACACGGTGCAGGCAAAGGGCAGGTCGAGGACAGGCAGAGGTTTGTGATCAGAGTCAGGCAGGTACAGGATGGCAGGCAGGCTAGGCTACTACTGAATAACTAGGCTACTACATTTAGTTTGTAGTATTTTGGTAAGACAGTTGTGTGTATTGCTGCATTCAAATAGGCTGTTTGTAACAGGTTAATTACCTTATCTATCTTGTAGCCCATATTTATTAGCAAAACAGCCTTGCTTTAGTGTGAAAGGCGCTGTCCATTGTGCTCTTACAGCAGAGTGGCTACATATTTCGCGTCAACCTACAGATCACTTCAAAAGCACTCAAAGATATCTGAGTCTCTGCATTTTAACATTGTATTTGTGGTATAGGTGATGTAAGCAGAATTCAATATCATTCCAATGCAAGAACCCCCCAAAATGTTGACCCATTGCCAATTTCACTGCCCCCTTAGTCACTTTACCCTGGCGCCAGGTGTGACATCCACTCCATGGAGCAGCACACCCACGCTGGCGGGACAGACCTGCAGGTAGACCGCCAGCCAGGCACAGGGCATACTGATTGAACAGCCGAAGCCGGCATTGAGGCATGGCACCTTTTCATTGGGGGAGAGCAGCGCATGCTCCTCCTCTTTGCACAGGTGGAAGAGGGCACCACACAGCAGGTGTCAGGGGATGAGCACACAGGACACAGAGATATCCACAGGGCCTTTCAGGGCCAGCTGAAACAGCGGTCACAGTCGCGTGACGGCGGGGCGGGAAGGACGAACCTTTGGGGAGGGTGAGACACAGGGAGAGAGGGAGGGAATGAGAGATAGAGAGAGGGAAAAAGGTAAGAGAGTAACTTCCTCTTTTATGATTGTCTTTATTTGGTTTCAATAGCTATTGATTTGAGTTAATTTTGAGTTCAAATTAATTTCATGTGAGTATCCTGGAAAATACACTCTGGCTAGGAGTCCTGACAATCCTGTGACTACACTGAATGGTTCTAATAAACACCTCTAATACAGAACCTAGAGTAAATCAACCCTGGACCTGGAGAGCCGTGGTGTGTGCAGGTTTTGTCCCAAACCAACACTACACACCTGATTCAAATAATCAACTAATCATCAAGACCTTGCTTAGCTTAATCTGGTGTGTTAGTGCTAGGCTAGTACAGAACCCTGGACATGCTGCAACCAGGGTTGGGGCATTGTCTTGCGTCAGATAGTGTGTCGAACCGAGTGATGAACGTCGCATAGGAGTGAACACCATCTGAACTTAAGACAACGGGGTTGGGGTCAATTCCATTTAGATTCAGTCATTTCAGGAAGTAAACTGAAATTCCAATTCCATTGTGTTTCAGTGCTTTTCTCAGACAAAAAATGAATTGGAACTTCCATTTACTTCCTAAATTGGCTGATTTGAAATGCAATTGACTGCAATCCTCTGACAGTGTTGTCTTACCAGGATATTGTTCTCGCACACCCCGAGAGCTTCTGGTCAGCGGGGTGGTGGCACCGGGATCCTCATCTCTCCCAAGTGGTCATTCTCTCTTTCTCCCCTTACCCATCTGTCTATCGCCTCCTTTGAATTCCATGCTGTCACAGTTACCAGCCCTTTCAAGCTTAACATCCTTATCATTTATCGCCCTCCAGGTTCCCTCGGAGAGTTCATCAATGAGCTTGATGCCTTGATAAGCTCCTTTCCTGAGGATGGCTCACCTCTCACAGTTCTGGGCGACTTTAACCTCCCCACGTCTACCTTTGACTCATTCCTCTCTGCCTCCTTCTTTCCACTCCTCTCCTCTTTTGACCTCACCCTCTCACCTTCCCCCTCTACTCACAAGGCAGGCAATACGCTCGACCTCATCTTTACTAGATGCTGTTCTTCCACTAACCTCACTGCAACTCCTCCAAGTCTCCGACCACTACCTTGTATCCTTTTCCCTCTTGCTCTCATCCAACACTTCCCACACTGCCCCTACTCGGATGGTATCGCGCCGTCCCAATCTTCGCTCTCTCCCCCGCTACTCTCTCCTCTTCCATCCTATCATCTCTTCCCTCTGCTCAAACCTTCTCCAACCTTTCTCCTGATTCTGCCTCCTCAACCCTCCTCTCCTCCCTTTCTGCATCCCTTGATTCTCTATGTCCCCTATCCTCCAGGCCGGCTCGGTCCTCCCTCCTGCTCCGTGGCTCGACGACTCATTGCGAGCTCACAGAACAGGGCTCCGGGCAGCCGAGCGGAAATGGAGGAAAACTCGCCTCCCTGCGGACCTGGCATCCTTTCACTCCCTCCTCTCTACATTTTCCTCTTCTGTCTCTGCTGCTAAAGCCACTTTCTACCACTCTAAAGTCCAAGCATCTGCCTCTAACCCTAGGAAACTCTTTGCCACCTTCTCCTCCCTCCTGAATCCTCCTCCCCTCCCCCTCCTCCCTCTGCAGATGACTTCGTCAACCATTTTGAAAGAAGGTCGACGACATCCAATCCTCGTTTGCTAAGTCAAACGACACCGCTGGTTCTGCTCACACTGCCCTACCCTGTGCTCTGACCTCTTTCTCCCTCTCTCTCCAGATGAAATCTCGCGTCTTGTGACGGCCGGCCGCCCAACAACCTGCCCGCTTGACCCTATTCCCTCCTCTCTTCTCCAGACCATTTCCGGAGACCTTCTCCCTTACCTCACCTCGCTCATCAACTCATCCCTGACCGCTGGCTACGTCCCTTCTGTCTTCAAGAGAGCGAGAGTTGCACCCCTTCTGAAAAACCTACACTCGATCCCTCCGATGTCAACAACTACAGACCAGTATCCCTTCTTTCTTTTCTCTCCAAAACTCTTGAACGTGCCGTCCTTGGCCAGCTCTCCCGCTATCTCTCTCAGAATGACCTTCTTGATCCAAATCAGTCAGGTTTCAAGACTAGTCATTCAACTGAGACTGCTCTTCTCTGTATCACGGAGGCCCTCCGCACTGCTAAAGCTAACTCTCTCTCCTCTGCTCTCATCCTTCTAGACCTATCGGCTGCCTTCGATACTGTGAACCATCAGATCCTCCTCTCCACCCTCTCCGAGTTGGGCATCTCCGGCGCGGCCCACGCTTGGATTGCGTCCTACCTGACAGGTCGCTCCTACCAGGTGGCGTGGCGAGAATCTGTCTCCTCACCACGCGCTCTCACCACTGGCGTCCCCCAGGGCTCTGTTCTAGGCCCTCTCCTATTCTCTCTATACACCAAGTCACTTGGCTCTGTCATAACCTCACATGGTCTCTCCTATCATTGCTATGCAGACGACACAAATTAATCTTCTCCTTTCCCCCTTCTGATGACCAGGTGGCGAATCGCATCTCTGCATGTCTGGCAGACATATCAGTGTGGATGACGGATCACCACCTCAAGCTGAACCTCGGCAAGACGGAGCTGCTCTTCCTCCCGGGAAGGACTGCCCGTTCCATGATCTCGCCATCACGGTTGACAACTCCATTGTGTCCTCCTCCCAGAGCGCTAAGAACCTTGGCGTGATCCTGGACAACACCCTGTCGTTCTCAACTAACATCAAGGCGGTGGCCCGTTCTTGTAGGTTCATGCTCTACAACATCCGCAGAGTACGACCCTGCCTCACACAGGAAGCAGCGCAGGTCCTAATCCAGGCACTTGTCATCTCCCGTCTGGATTACTGCAACTCGCTGTTGGCTGGGCTCCCTGCCTGTGCCATTAAACCCCTACAACTCATCCAGAACGCCGCAGCCCGTCTGGTGTTCAACCTTCCCAAGTTCTCTCACGTCACCCCGCTCCTCCGCTCTCTCCACTGGCTTCCAGTTGAAGCTCGCATCCGCTACAAGACCATGGTGCTTGCCTACGGAGCTGTGAGGGGAACGGCACCTCAGTACCTCCAGGCTCTGATCAGGCCCTACACCCAAACAAGGGCACTGCGTTCATCCACCTCTGGCCTGCTCGCCTCCCTACCACTGAGGAAGTACAGTTCCCGCGCAGCCCAGTCAAAACTGTTCGCTGCTCTGGCCCCCTAATGGTGGAACAAACTCCCTCACGACGCCAGGACAGCGGAGTCAATCACCACCTTCCGGAGACACCTGAAACCCCACCTCTTTCAGGAATACCTAGGATAGGATAAAGTAATCCTTCTCACCCCCCTTAAAAGATTTAGATGCACTATTGTAAAGTGGCTGTTCCACTGGATGTCTTAAGGTGAACGCACCAATTTGTAAGTCGCTCTGGATAAGAGCGTCTGCTAAATGACTTAAATGTAAATGTATATCAATGCTAAAGAGTCTTACCTCTTGTCTCTCTGTCTCCTCTGAGGCTGAGTTGCAGTTAGTCACCTAGTCAGTCACAAAGTCAGTCAAACAGACAGTCGGTTAGTCAGTCTGTCAGCCTTGCATGGGTTACAGTCCTGAATTTTGTTACGACATTTACCAGGGCAGTGATAAATATAGCTAGGTTGCATTCTGGTCTGCAGGGTGAAGGGGGTCTCTCTCTGGAGCAGTGGAGTCAGGTTACACAGTGAGACAGACAGAATGAAAGCACAAAACACTGCAGAGATTTCATTGGTGTTTTAATTATGGCATTATAGATCCAACATGGATGTCATGTTGTCAATCAGTTCATTGTGTCTGTAATGGTTAGGTGAAAACTGTCATGGTGGAAGGCAGGCAAGCCTTCGTGGGTTGGGCAGTTGTCTGACATATTGCTTACACCCATCTAGTTGCTTTCAGCTCTACAAGGGGCCATCAAGACTTGTCTGATGGGTAGGGCTAGACTATACTCAGAGGCAGTGGCGGCTGGTGGGAGGAGCTATAGGAGGATGGGCTCATTGTAATGGCAATATATTGAAAGGAGTCAAACATGTGGCTTCCATATGTTTGATGTGTTTGATACCCTTCTATTTATTCCATTCCAGCCATTACAATGAGCCCGTCCTCCTATAGCTCCTCCCACCAGCCTCCGCTGCTCAGAGGATATGTCTCAGAGTGGGAGGTAAGAGTTGGTATCCAACTGGATCAATCATAGCTTTACTTTTGCACACATTTTTTTGTAAACAGCCACTAGAGGATACTGTGTTGTATATGGAGGAGTGTTACTCACATAGACTTAAGTATACTCACTGGAGTACAAGTATACTCACTGGAGGTATACTCACTGGCTGTTTGCAGCCTGGAGCAGCTGGACCACATGGCCAGCCCCTCTTCTTGAGTGCTCCACTCGCTGCGTGTGGTTCATCTGTATCTTCCGCCTGTGGTTTGTCTTGCTTGTGTTTCATTAGTGTTACACTACGACTCCGTGTGCATCCTTTAATATATTGGTGGCTCTTACTGCCACAAACTGTATTTACCTTACACAGCTTTGCCGACTGGCTTGTTCTGTGTGTGTTGTGAATTGCTTAACATGCTGTCACGTTAAAGCAATTCACATGAATCAAATCCATAACAAATCCATTACCTGTTTGCTGTTTTTTTGTCTGCCTGTTTTTCAGAATGATTGGGTAAGTTATCCATCACCGAGTTCCTATTCCTCTAAGCGGGTCACGACATAAGCTTTCCCAGGGCATTGGACCCCTGCTAAGTGGCCTTGATGGCTTGGCTGAGTTTATGGCTTCCCTTTGTGACAGGTGTGATGGTGACATCCCCTTGGAGATCCGCATACCTCCGTGTATGCACTGCCTGGGTTTGAGCCATGCGGAGAGGGCGGTGGAGCGCCCTACTGTGGATGCCTGTTTTGTGTGGTGTTCTCTGAACGCCTGCACCTGGCGAGATTGGAGGCCAAGCGCGAGTGGGTCGGCCAGGCACAGGCTGTTAGTCCCTCTACTGGGCTCAATACCCCTCCCAGGAAGTGTGGCCGGAGTCACCGCAGGCAGAGCCCATCTGCTGCCAGTCCTGGACGAGGGCAGGAGTCGGACCGCTGGGACCACCTTGAATGGAAGGCGCATGCCCTGCGTCAGGAGGTTGATAGCTTCGATGGCGACGACAGCTGTTACCTGTTGGGCAGTGATGGGCTGTTCCTGATGGACAATGCTGGCACTGTTCACCACCATGAGCGGAGCTACCAGGCCATCAGAAGCCAGAGGGGTGGCTTCATCAGCCCCCAGCAGCTCGATAGGCTATGAGGGGTCTACTCACTCAGGTAGCCACTACACGGGACATCAAACTGGTGGACAGCGATGACTCTTCTCTGCTGAATTCTGCCAGGCCTTGCAGGAGGGCTGAGCCTCTGCCAGGGGGTGCTTCAGACTCACAGACTGGACCATGGAGTAATGTGGCGGGCGCAGAGTCACTCAGCCTCTGGGAGTACCCGACCATGGACACCATGATAGCTGCCATGGTCCTCTCGGCCGCCTTACCAATGCAGCCATGCTGCTGCAGGCCTACGTATAGACTCTGTTGCCCCGGCTGCAGGGGGGTACAGAGGAGCTCTTCTGGGAAACGACGGAGGTGTCTCGCCTGCTTTTCCTGCTCCAGAGGGATGTGGCCCACTCCAATGGACGGGCCACGGCGCAGGTGGTTACCTCCCTGCGCCATCTCGGGCTGGCCCAATCCCGTCTGCCAGCTGCTCTCCAGAGCACATTTTCCACTCTCCCCATCACCCCAGGCTGACCTTTGGCACCTTTGGTTAATGACATTCTGGAGCAGACTGATAAGGTTCTTAGGGACCGGGAGACCCTGAGATGGTTCATGCCTCCTCCTCAGGCCCCGGCTCCAAGACAGGCAGACTGTTGCCACTCTCATCACATCGTGCTAAGGAAAGACAGTGGGGAGTGGCACAGCGTGCGGTGGAACAACAACCTGTCAACTGTCATCGCCATAGGGACGTGCCAGGGGGACCCAGGCGCTCGGGCACCAGAGGAATGGCCCCGGCAGATTAATTACTTAAAAATCATACAATGTGATTTTCTGGATTTTTGTTTTAGATTCCGTCTCTCACAGTTGAAGTGTACCTATGATAAAAATTACAGACCTCTACATGCTTTGTAAGTAGGAAAACCTGCAAAATCGGCAGTGTATCAAATACTTGTTCTCCCCACTGTATATGGATCACTCCAATCCTCTACGGTGCTAGAGGCACCTAAAAAATTATGTAGAGAACGTGTGTCGCGGCCATAGGATCTTTATATAGGGGCGGACCCCAGCCGTGACACAGGTGTACACGGGAGTAAATCTGTAAATCCTCACCTCGGATGTATCCCTCCGCCACAGACTACCAATATATTGGAGTGATCCAAATAGCTCACATAACCATGGTTACATACGTAACCTTCGATCCTTCCTTAAGCCTTATTCCCCACCCAGTTGACTACTTTAAAATGGTGGAAGTCCTCAATGGCAATGTCCATGCAAAAACAGGTTATTTCCAAGTAGGGATCTCTATCGCTATGGTTCCTCACAAGTTTCTCCCTATCACTCAGTCGCACTGGTTGGTTGAATAACTGAGTTCTCAACTGACCCAGGGTCAGCCCTTGTCTGGTAACCAGAGCATGTTTTTGAACAGGCTGTGTAGCATTTCTCAGTCAGCATGTTGTCCTATTTATAGCACTAACACATGATCTTCAGAAGGGACAGACACCATGCAGTAGTACTGTAGCGGCACAAGGGAAATGGTTTACTTCAGGTAATGTTGAGACTATGGACTATAAGACAGTTGTGTAACAATTGTTTGTATGGTTTGAAAGCTTTAAACTTTTTAGGTTTACATTATAATATAAGGTTAAGTATAAAGTAAAGGTTGCATTCAACATGTCTTTCTGTTTAAAGGGATTTCAGTTGAACAATGTTGAACTGAAGAATAAGAACATGGTATGTTTCATTTTATTTCAATTGAAGCTCACTTTATGGCATGTTAAAGTAAAAACCACAATACAACCAAAATGAACAGTCATTATGTTTTTATGGGGAATGTGTACCATAGAGCTTCTGTGAAAGGGTTGATGCTGTTTACCTGTAAAAAAAAATAGTTAACCATGTCTAGCCCACAAGACTTTAGATGCGTGTTAACAATTCATGTCTAGTGTACAAGTGGAGACTATGCCATCCCATGACATTAATATGTGAGAGGTGAAGTAGTTTTGACTGTGTTCGCTTCCTCTCACACTTTCTATCATTCTCTCTCTCTTTCCATCCCTCTTCCATCAGAGACGTCATTCCCTTTTCTCTCGTCCCCCGCGTCCTTCCGGTCATCGCCACTGTGACAGCTGCTACAGCCGGCGGTGTAAGGCCCCCGTGGAGATCTCCGTGTCTTGTGTGCTCATCCCCTGCCGCCTTTTGTGTGGAGCCCTGTTCCACATGTGCAAAGAGGAGGAGCATGCGCTCCTCTGCCCCAATGAGAAGGTGCCATGCCTCAACGCCGCCTTCGGCTGTCCAATCATCATGCCCCGTTCCTGGCAGGCGGGCCACCTGCAGGTCTGTCCCGCCAGTGTGGTGTGCTGCTCAATGGAGTGGATCCGCTGGCCAGCCGATGAAGCCTACGCAAACACACACCCCGACATCCACGCACACACACACACCCTGCATGAGAACCTGCTGAAGGAGCAGAAGGCAGGCGAACAGTTGGACCTGGCCATGGCCCTGGATGATCAGAGACACCTGTACGCCCGTATGAAGATGAAGACTCTCTACCCAGAGATGATAGTGAAGGTGGAGGGAGAGGAAGAGGAGAAGAAAGAAGATAAGAAAAAGGAGAAGACAGAAGACTGGGCCACAGTGCGTCTATGTAATGGGGCCTCTACCCTCTGTACGGCTGCTGATGATGGGTGGAGTGAAGATAGGCCATATCATAACCTATCTGGTAACTAGATTTTCTGGACAAATCCAAAATGTTATTTTTACTTTATTTGAACTTTGTTATAAATTACAATAACTTGTTTTTCCTCATTATTACCCTCTCTCTCCACGCCAGGCGTTCCAGAAACAGCCGTGACAGACCTTTCAGACTTTTCTTTGGAGAAGGAGGAGGGAGATGTGGGTGTGGAGGAACCTGGGGGAGACATCAGCTCTGACAGATACAACAGGTATGAGAGGATGTTCAATATGGATAAAGGAGGCTGTAATGTGGGCACCAAAAACAGCCGGGGCAGAGAAGGGAAGGAGTGGAACCATTGGATGGAGTTGGAGGAGCAGTCGTGCAGAGAGAAGAAGGAGAGAAGAGATGCAGAAGAGTTGATGGGCACTCTGCAAGCTCCAGGAGCTCCAGAGGGACCAAGGGGGACCGAGGCCAACCGTAATGCCACAGGGATTACAGGTATGGCCCCGTGGCAGGACGGGGTCCTGCAGCGCATGGCCAAGGAGGTCACCCCCCAGGAATTCAACATGTACCTGGTGCACCACGGACGCATGCTGCTCACCTTTGGCCAGATGGATGCCTGCACGCCACGGGAAAAAGACTTTGTCTACGGAAACATAGAGCCCATCCCTGTTCAGACACTGTACTCCTTCAAGGTAAGGGTGGAAGGTAGAAGTGAGGCCTGCATTGACTTCACACACAATGCGAAAAATAAGGGCAAGCAGAAACTCGATGCAGTTCTGTAGATTTTTTTCTTTCAAAGGCATATGCATGTTCACGTACACACAGATACAAACACTTACATACACAAATCTCTGTAAAGTAATGACATGTTACTGTATGTGTTATCAATCATTGTTCCCCTGCAGGTTCCTGTCAGCTACCGTGAGAAGCAGCGTAGTGTCCACTACTATGACGCATCAGCCCGTGCTGAGAGTACCTGGGCCTGTGTGGATACGTCTGACCTGGGGGCATTAAAGGAGTCCTGGTGGACGGACGAGGCTGACAGCACACTACTGGGATACGCAGAGAGAGAGGTCATGGGGCATCAGGTAAGTTATGCCTATCAGAAGAGCTCAGCAGGTTAAAATAAGTGCCAGTGCTAGGTGCAATAAAATGCTGAACAAAAATACAGCATACGTTTCACAGCTATCAGAACAGAAATACAATACGTACATCCACAACACATAAAGATATTATAGCGATGTTAACCCAACACTTGGCTACTTTATCAAGTGGTTTGGATCTGTTGGTGTAACAGCTAAGGTGTTGAGTTGACAAGTCAATGTCCCGGGTTCCATCCTCAGTTGCGAGTATCCCCTAATAAACAATTGGTGGAGATTTCTCGCTATATCTGCCCGGATAAGGTTCTTAGAGCTGTTCTTGAGTGAGTTGAGATGTCTTTCTCTCTGTCTTCCTGGTTCTAAGATCAGTGAGGAGCGTGGACAGGACGGGCTTTATGTGGACATGGGGATGCAGACCCACTCCTTCAAGACGGCACCGTTCAGACGAGACACGACGTTAGCAGACCTGACAAGGGACAGGCCTCTGAAGCTCCGCCTCCAGCTGCATGCGGACAGCACCTCCAGCCGACACAACAAGGCTAGCTCTGCCTTCACCTTCCTCTGTGGACACTCCTTCCAACGAAGGGAATTCCCCAAACACTTCAGGTATCCCAAAATCTTCAGGTACCCCAAACACTTCCAATGCAAAGAGTTCCCCAAACACTTCAGGTACCTGGGCCCCTGTGATGTCATGTCGCCTTGAGTAGTTGCCCTAGTATGGCTGTATAGCCTCCATTGTAATGTTTTCCACACATCTAAAATGAAACATTTTTATCATTATTCAGGAACGTGCACACAGACATTCAGACGTGTGCTAGTGGCTGGTTTGAGCAGAGGTGTCCCCTGGCCTACCTGGGCTGCACCTACAGCCAGAGAAGGTTAGAGCCTTTCAAACAACCTGCCACGGTCACCTACAAGTAAGAACCATTCAACTAACTACTCACAACTCATGCTCTGATTGTGGAAGTACCAGTGTTTGTATATATTTCAGTATTTCTATTCACAGTCCTTCAGTACATCTGAATGTTTTCATTACCATACCCTAATCCTGAACTCTGACCCTTTACCTACAGCCAGGAACTGAGCATCTTCAACCTCCGACCCACCATCCCAGCTTCTCAAGGGGAGGGACCAGAGCCCCTTAAATCCTCCAAGTCGCAGTCTGCTCCAGAACCTGTCGGAACCCCCAGGAGGAGGCGGTCGAGGGGAGAAGGGGACTGCGATTCTCTGAGTGCTTTGCCATCCGAGGTGCTGTGCCACATGGCCAGCTTCCTGGACAGCCTGTCCCTGTCCCAACTGGCCCTTGTGTCCCGCCTCATGAGAGAGGTATGTTCCTCTCTGCTGCAGGACAGGGGGATGGTGTCCCTCCTCTGGGAAAAGAAGACCTACAAGTCTGGTGTGGCCAAATGGAAGGCCAAAACGGTAAGAGCACTGGAGTTTACAATGACAACAGTCTGTTGAGTAAGTTAAATACAGTGAAATGGAAATGTAACCCCCTTCTGTGACTTGTCACATTTCCCATGTTCTCCTCTCTCTCCCTGTCTACCCTCTCCTCTCTTTTCTTTTCTTTCCTCTCCTCTCATCTTGTATCGCTCCCCAGGTGTGGGAGTTCAGTCATCTGTTCTCTACAGTAGATTTGTGGCGTTTTATAGACAACGTGCCGTCCATGTCGGAGCACCTGAAGGTTTGTCCCTACTACCAGACCTGGGTACCACCCCAGCCGGTGGCCCTGCCCAGCATGAGTCACCTACAGGGTAGAACACAGGAGCAGGACAACCAGCAGAGACAGAGCCTGGTTGCTCAGTTCATGGGCAACAGATAGCAGGGAAAAATAGTATTCTGATGATCATACCTGACAGTCAGTGCTGGCTGGTGGCACTTCAAATCTGAGGATGTGCTGACAGTAATGGCTGGAATGGAATAAACAGAATGGTTTCCATGTGTTTGATACAATTCCATCAACTCCATTCAAGCCATTATTATGAGCCAGCCTCCCCTCACCCGCCTCCTCTGCTGACAGTCCACCCTTGAAGCATGAATAGAACAAATAGAACAAACTATGTGCCAGACATTTTCAACTACAGAGAATTCAGTTAAAAAGTGTGTGTTAATTACTAAAACCTTTATTACTTAAAGGTTACTTGCTATCTCACAGTTGGATTTACCAGAATCTCGAAGCAGCTCGAAGAACCAATCACACACGTCTGTAGGAGACAGACAGGTCGAGTGACTACCTCCCCTCATACTAAAGAGCCATTTTCGTAATCTCTGATCATTCTCGAGCATGCCAAACTTCCTCACACTCTTGCAAGTAGGGGAATGTGGTGAGATATCCCACTCATAATATCAGAGAACCTGGGTAACGCAAGTAACCTTAAGTTATTTTTCAATAATTTGTTTCAATATCTCACAAAAGTCACAATCTCCAAGGTGAGACAATTGTATTGCCACTGACCTCATGCATAAAGGCAGGGTTGGATAAGAAGGTAACCTGGGCAAACTGTAGGCACAAATGGTGAACTGGCAGTGCATCTAGTTCACTCACTCACTTTGCCAACATAAGGGCACCAGTGAAGCAGTCTTAAAGGGGGCTTATTTTCATCATGTCTGAGGCATTTATAGGAGAGTGTGATGCGTTTCACACATAATTGCCCAAGAGGAAGGCAGGTTAGGTCTTAGCGCAATGAATGATACACCCTATGATGGCTTTCGGTGATTGATGAGGGGAGTTGGGGGGGGTTCTAAAAATACATGGAGTCCTGCTTTGTGGCATTTCATGAAGGCTGTGGCATTTCGTGAAGGCTCTATGTTATACTGATCAAACTGTATGTTTTTGTGTGTGTACAGTCGTGGCCAAAAGTTTTGAGAATGACACAAATATTAATTTCCACATAGTTTGCTGCTTCAGTGTCTTTAGATATTTTTGTCAGATGTTAATATGGAATACTGAAGTATAATTACAAGAATTTAATTTGTGTCAAAGGCTTGTATTGACAATTACATGAAGTTGATGCAAGAGTCAATATTTGCAGTGTTGACCCTTCTTTTTCAAGACCTTTGCAATCCGCCCTGGCTGCTGTCAATTAACTTCTGGGCCACATCCTGACTGATGGCAGCCCATTCTTGCATAATCAATGCTTGGAGTTTGTCAGAATTTGTGGGTTTTTGTTTGTCCACCCGCCTCTTGAGGATTGACCACAAGTTTTCAATGGGATTAAGGTCCGGGGAGTTCCCTGGCCATGGCCCCAAAATATCAATGTTTTGTTCCCTGAAACACTTAGTTATCACTTTTGCCTTATGTCAAGGTGCTCCATCATGCTGGAAAAGGCATTGTTTGTCACCAAACTGTTCCTGGGTGGTTGGGAGAAGTTGCTCTCGAAGGATGTGTTGGTACCATTCTTTATTCATGGCTGTGTTCTTAGGCAAAATTGTGAGTGAGCCTACTCCCTTGGCTGAGAAGCAACCCCACACATGAATGGCCTCAGGATGCTTTACTGTTGGCATGACACAGGACTGATGGTAGCGTTCACCTTGTCTTCTCCGGACAAGCTTTTTTCCGGATGCCCCAAACAATCGGAAAGGGGATTCATCAGAGAAAAGGACTTTACCCCAGTCCTCAGCAGTTCGATCCCTGTACTTTTTGCAGAATATCAGTCTGTCCCTGATGTTTTTCCTGGAGAGAAGTGGCTTCTTTGCTGCCCTTCTTGACACCACTTCTTTGCCTCACTGTGCATGCAAATGCAATCACACCTGCCTGCTGCCATTCCTGAGCAAGCACTGTACTGGTGGTACCCCAATCCCGCAGCTGAATCACCTTTAGGAGACAGTCCAGGAGCTGGACTTTCTTGGGCGTCCTGAAGCCTTCTTCACAACAATTGAACCGCTCTCCTTGAAGCTCTTGATGATCCGATAAATGGTTGATTTAGGTGCAATCTTACTGGCAGCAATATCCTTGCCTGTGAAGCCCTTTTTGTGCAAAGCAAACCATGATTGACAGAGGAAGAACAATGATCCAAGCACCACCCTCCTTTTGAAGCTTCCAGTCTGTTATTTGAACTCAATTAACGAGAGAATCACTGCGATGATGTCAGCTGGTCCTTTTGTGGCAGGGCTGAAATGCAGTGGAAATGTTTTTGGGGGATTCAGTTCATTTGCATGGCAAAGAGGGACTTTGCAATTAATTGCAATTCATCTGATCACTCTTCATAAGTTTCTGGAGTATATGCAAATTGCCATCTATCAAACTGAGGCAGCAGACTTTGCGAAAATTAATATTTGTGTCATTCTCAAAACTTTTGGCCACGACTGTAGATATGGTTGTCCTTGTTCGATAGAGCAATTGGATGTCTTTCAGCGCTGTTCCTACTGGTGCATTCATTGCTAAATATACAAGCAAATACATTTTTTCCAGTCTCTGAAAGACTACAACTTGCATTGGGCGGTGCATCGTGCTGTAGCCCCCGTCCCTCCCCCAAGGCGGGCTGTTTTGAAAAAGAGATGGACACTCACAACAATACTTAGGGCAAAACTGAAAGAACTGACCAGATGCAATCAATAACATTTCAATTAAACTTATTTATATAGCCCTTTTTACATCAGCCAATGTCACTAAGTGCAATACAGAAACCCTAAAACCACAAACAGGAAGCAATGCAGATGTAGAAGTACGGTGGCTCATAACAAGTTAGTAGGCACAAGTCTAACTAGCTAGCCAACTCCAGCCATGTGCTAACATTTGCTGGTAAACTAAGATTTAGATGTCTGGTTGTAACATTGTAGCTTGCTATTTAGTAGCTAGCCACACCAACAACTAAAAAGAGAAGAGCTTTTACAATCAAGATACAAAGATCTCCAATTGTTGATCTCTATTAGACTGGCTAGCCAAGCATACCTAACATGGATATTTCAATATTGTTAGCTTGCTGTTAGCTAACTAGCATCACTAATTTGGCAGCAAGATTGATAGCTAGCTGAGGCGGCAGGGTAGCATAGTGGTTAGAGGGTTGGACATTCAAATCCCTGAGCTGACAAGGTACAATTCTGTTGTGGTTTGCCCCTGAACAGGCAGTTAACCCACTGTTCCTAGGCCGTCATTGAAATTAAGATTTTGTTCTTAACTGACTTGCCTAGTTAAATGAAGGTAAAAAAAACTCAACCATAGACAATTTATACAGTTGAAGTCGGAAGTTTACATACACCTTCGCCAAATACATCTAAACTCAGTTTTTCACAATTTCTTACATTTAATCCCACTAAAAATTCCCTGTCTTAGGTCAGTTAGGATCACCACTTTATTTCAAGAATGTAAAATGTGGGTCAGAAGTTTCCATACACTCAATTAGTATTTGGTAGCATTGCCTTGAAATAGTTTAACTTAGGTCAAACGTTTCGGGTAGCCTTCCACAAGCTTCCCACAATAAGTTGGGTGAATTTTGGCCCATTCCTCCTGACAGAGCTTGTGTAGGCCTCCTTGCTAGCACAGGCTTTTTCAATTCAGCCCACACATTTTCTATAGGATTGAGGTCAGGGCTTTGTGATGGCCACTCCAATACCTTGACTTTGTTGTCCTTAAGCCATTTTGCCACAACTTTGGAAGTATGCTTAGGGTCATTGTCCATTTGGAAGACCCATTTGCGACCAAGCTTTAACTTCCTGACTGATGTCTTGAGATGTTGCTTCAATAAATCCACATAATTTTCCTACCTCATGTTGCCATCTATTTTGTGAAGTCCCTCCTGCAGCAAAGCACCCCCACAATATGATGTTGCCATCCCCGTGCTTCATGGTTGGGATGGTGTTCTTCAGCTTGCAAGCCTCCCCCTTTTTCCTCCAAACATAACGATGGTCATTATGTCCAAACAATTCTATTTTTGTTTCATCAGACCAGAGGACATTTCTCCAAAAAGTACGATCTTTGTCTCCATGTGCAGTTGAAAACCGTAGTCTGGCTTTTTATGGCGGTTTTGAAGCAGTGGCTTCTTCCTTGCTGAGTGGCCTTTCAGGTTATGTCGACATAGGACTCGTTTTACTGTGGATATAGATACTTCTGTACCTGTTTCCTCCAGTAACTTCACAAGGTCCTTTGCTGTTGTTTTGGGATTGATTTTCACTTTTCGCACCAAAGTACGTTCATCTCTAGGAGACAGAATGCATCTCCTTCCTGAGCGGTATGACGGCTGCGTGGTCCCATGTTGTTTATACTTGCGTACCATTGTTTGTACAGATGAAGGTGGTACCTTCAGGCTTTTGGAAATTTCTCCCAAGGATGAACCAGACTTGTGGAGGTCTACAAGGTCTTGGCTGATTTCTTCTGATTTTCCCATGATGTCAAGCAAAGAGGCACTGAGTTTTAAGGTAGGCCTTGAAATACATCCACAATACACCTCCAATTGACTCAAAGTATGTTAATTAGCCTATTAAAAGCTTCTAAAGCCATGACGTCATTTTATGGAATTTTCCAAACTGTTTAAAGGTCAATTTAGTGTATATAAACTTCTGACCCACTGGATTTGTCATACAGTGAATTATAAGTGAAATAATCTGTCTGTAAACAATTGTTGGAAAAATTACTTGTGTCATGCACAGAGTAGAGGTCCTATCCGACTTGCCAAAACTATAGTTTGTTAACAAGAAATTTGTGGAGTGGTTGAAAACGAGTCGTAATGACTCCAACCTAAATGTATGTAAACTTCCGACTTCAACTGTACATATTCATCATTGCTACCAACACACAAACAGAGAATGAGTAAGCTATATCCCCTCCAAAAAATTATGCAGACAAGGGTGAAATAGATCGCTATTTGGTAACATTAGCTAGCTTACATTAGGTAACGTCAGTCAAAGATAGACCGAACAATCTGTCAAGTGTCAGTTGTGCAGAGGTGAGGACGGAGTCAGGCGCAGGACACAGAACTGAGTAAAATAATGTACTTTACTCTGAAAAATATATCAGCCAAATAAATCCACACAGGGATAACAAACCCTAACACAAAATAAAAGACTAACACAAGACCAGGAACAATCATGCACAAAACAAAAATGAGAACCAGAGGGTTAAATAGTGAAATAATAATAACTTAATGGGATCCAGGTGTGTACAATCAAGACATAACAAATGGAACTTCGACGGAAGTCGTGACAGTACCTCCCCCTTGACGTGCGGCTCCAGCAGCGAGCTGACACCGGCCTCGGAGACGACCCGGAAGGATAAGGCGCAGGCAGATCTAGGTGGAGACGGTGAAATTCCTGCAGTAAGGAAGGGTCCAGTATGTCCTCCACCGGCACCCAGCATCTCTCCTCCAGACCGTACCCTTCCCACTCCACGAGGTACTGAAGGTCCCTCGCCCGACACCTAGAGTCCATGATGGCTCGCACAGTATACGCCGGGGCCCCCTCTATGTCCAGAGGTGGCGGAGGAACCTCCCGCACCTCAGACTGCTGGAGCGGACCAGCCACCACCGGCCTGAGGAGAGACACATGGAACAAGGGGTTAATAAGATAATCAAGGGGGAGCTGTAACCTATAACATACCTCGTTCAGTCTCCTCAGGACTTTAACTTGCCCCACAAACCGCGGACCCAGCTTCCGGCAGGGCAGACGAAGGGGCAGGTTTCGGGTCGAGAGCCAGACCCGGTCTCCCGGTGCATACACCGGGGCCTCACTGCGGTGGCGGTCGGCGCTCGCCTTCTGTCGCCAGATGGCCTGTTGCAGGCGTACATGGCCAGTGTCCCAGGTTTCTTCCGAGTGCCGAAACCACTCATCCACCGCAGGTGCCTCGACGGTGCCAGAACCGGCTGATAACCTGGTACACACTGAAACGGAGACAGGTTAGTGGAGGAGGGATCCGGATGAGCCAACACAGGAGCCGAGGTAAACAAAGCCTTCAGGTGACCAAAAGCCCTGTCTGCCCCAGCTGACCACTGCAGTCGCACCGGTCCCCCCTTCAGCAGTGAGGTAATGGGATCCGCTACCTGACCAAAGCCCCGGATAAACCTCGGTAGTAATTAGTGGCAATTGAGTTGCCACCAATGTAAAGGAGACAAAACCTTAACTTTGCTGGAGTATTTAAACACATCCTCCTAAGATGTTTTGAAACATTTAATGGTGTGTTGAAACACCACTTAATCAAGTGTTGTGCAACACCTTGCCAGGGACTGAGAGCACTACTGGAAATGGTTGAAAATAGTGTTTTGTTGTTGAAGAGTTCTGTTCAGTGCAGAATTAGATCTCTTCTTCTGCAGCATTTGAATGTTTAACATTGATTTATGCATCTGATCATTTGCCAGGCATTGTTGAGCAGTGTTCAATCCACCAGCAGTAACTAGCGGTTTTACAGCAAACATTGCAGGATAGTGTATTTGTCTCGAACATTAAAAGTTGGAAATGTGAGAATGGGTCATCTCATCATTGAATGTAATTTTTCCTGTAGGTTTTTATGTTCGTTCATCATGATCCATTGTTCATCATGATCCAATACACCCCATGGCACAACAACAAGTTGAATAAAACTCAAACAGAAGTATACTTTTCTTTCTTCAACCGTGCATACCTTGTGTATAATAATCATAAAGTCAAAATGTTGAAATACCCACAATCCTCTTAAAACAGGGTCATGTAGCAAGATAGGAAGTGCAAGGAGTTCAATCATTCAATTTTCTGTCTTTGGTCATCTTCATAAATGAGACTTACACTTTGAGCAACATGTTAAGTTGGATTTATTCTTAAATTTGTAGGTAAAATTAAAATAACAAATCTTAACAAATGACTTGCATTCATTTTTAAGTATATGTTGTAAAATAGTAAATAATGACAAATTCTCAGAAAAAAGGAGGGACACAAGGTTGTCTACTATCAGCATATCTATTTATTATGGCCATCGAAATGTTAGCTATTAAAATGATTTCCAACAATAATATCAAGGGGCAAAAAATCCAGGGCTTAAAAACAAAAGGTGTCATTGTACGCTGATGACTCATGTTTCCTTTTAAATCTGTAATAAGGATCCCCTGCACAGCCTCATGGAGGATCTAGATCATTTGTCCAACCTCTCTGAATTACAACCGAACTATGATAAGTGTACCATATAATGAATTGGTTCACAAAAAAATATAACTTTTACATTACCGTGTAGTTTACCAATAATATGGTCTGACGGTGGACATACACGGTATTCATATCCCAAAAGAAAGCAAAGATCTCACTACAATACATGTTAACAGAAAGTTAGCAAAAATAGATACGATGCCATGGAAAATAGCTGTCTGTGAAAAAATCCCCGTGATTATTTATTTAGTCATATCCCAATTTACCATTTTTCTTTATGGCCCTGCCTACACCAGATGACTTGCCTAAAAAAAACGTTTTTTAAATCCCACTTTATTTGCAACTGCAAGTCAGAAAAAATTAAATGGGCCTATTAATTATGAACGACTTGATTAGTGTAGTGTTAGCTAGCTACATAGTTGTCTTTGCTGTCTTCGTATCCAAGATAATTGTGTAGTTTAGAGTGTGTAGTCTTAGAGTGATTATCTTAATTTACGGAGGTTAGCTAGCCAGCTATTTGTCGTCCTTAACGTAGGAGACACTGCTAGCTAGCCAACAGCTAGCCAACGTCTACCGAATAGAACTTCCTCACTCAACAACCCGGTCGCATTCCGCTTCGCTCCACAGGTAGTATCACATTTTCATTTAATTTCATTACAGTACAACGGTTTGATTTGTTTGATCGTAGCTAGCTACATAGCTAGCTACATAGCCGTCTTTGTATCAAAGATAATTGTGTAGTCTAGAGCGATTTTCTAGGTTAGCTAGCTAGCTATTGTCGTTCTTTTAACGCAACGTAACGTAATCAACACTGCTAGCTAGCCAGCTAGCCCCCGAATAGCAGCACTGTAGAAACTATCACACTCAATGGAACGACTTGATTAGTGTAGTGTCAACAACGCAGCCACTGCCAGCTAGCCTACAAAGTCAACAACGCAGCCACTGCCAGCTAGCCTACTTCAGCAGTACTGTTTCATTTTAATCATTTTAGTCAATAAGATTCTTGCTACGTAAGCTTAACTTTCTGAACATTCGAGACGTGTAGTCCACTTGTCATTCCAATCTCCTTTGCATTAGCGTAGCCTCTTCTGTAGCCTGTCAACTATGTGTCTGTCTATCCCTGTTCTCTCCTCTCTGCACAGACCATACAAACGCTCCACCCCGCGTGGCCGCGGCCACCCTAATCTGGTGGTCCCAGCGCGCACGACCCACGTGGAGTTCCAGGTCTCCGGTAGCCTCCGGAACTGCCGATCTGCGGCCAACAAGGCAGAGTTCATCTCAGCCTATGCCTCCCTCCAGTCCCTCGACTTCTTGGCACTGACGGCAACATGGATCACCACAGATAACACTGCTACTCCTACTGCTCTCTCTTCGTCCGCCCACGTGTTCTCGCACACCCCGAGAGTTTCTGGTCAGCGGGGTGGTGGCACCAGGATCCTCATCTCTCCCAAGTGGTCATTCTCTCTTTCTCCCCTTACCCATCTGTCTATCGCCTCCTTTGAATTCCATGCTGTCACAGTTACCAGCCCTTTCAAGCTTAACATCCTTATCATTTATCGCCCTCCAGGTTCCCTCGGAGAGTTCATCAATGAGCTTGATGCCTTGATAAGCTCTTTTCCTGAGGACGGCTCACCTCTCACAGTTCTGGGCGACTTTAACCTCCCCACGTCTACCTTTGACTCATTCCTCTCTGCCTCCTTCTTTCCACTCCTCTCCTCTTTTGACCTCACCCTCTCACCTTCCCCCCTACTCACAAGGCAGGCAATACGCTCGACCTCATCTTTACTAGATGCTGTTCTTCCACTAACCTCATTGCAACTCCCCTCCAAGTCTCCGACCACTACCTTGTATCCTTTTCCCTCTCGCTCTCATCCAACACTTCCCACACTGCCCCTACTCGGATGGTATCGCGCCGTCCCAACCTTCGCTCTCTCTCCCCGCTACTCTCTCCTCTTCCATCCTATCATCTCTTCCCTCTGCTCAAACCTTCTCCAACCTATCTCCTGATTCTGCCTCCTCAACCCTCCTCTCCTCCCTTTCTGCATCCTTTGACTCTCTATGTCCCCTATCCTCCAGGCCGGCTCGGTCCTCCCCTCCCGCTCCATGGCTCGACGACTCATTGCGAGCTCACAGAACAAGGCTCCGGGCAGCCGGCGGAAATGGAGGAAAACTCGCCTCCCTGCGGACCTGGCATCCTTTCACTCCCTCCTCTCTACATTTTCCTCTTCTGTCTCTGCTGCTAAAGCCACTTTCTTCCACTCTAAATTCCAAGCATCTGCCTCTAACCCTAGGAAGCTCTTTGCCACCTTCTCCTCCCTCCTGAATCCTCCTCCCCCTCCCCCCTCCTCCCTCTCTGCAGATGACTTCGTCAACCATTTTGAAAAGAAGGTCGACGACATCCGATCCTCGTTTGCTAAGTCAAACGACACCGCTGGTTCTGCTCACACTGCCCTACCCTGTGCTCTGACCTCTTTCTCCCCTCTCTCTCCAGATGAAATCTCGCGTCTTGTGACGGCCGGCCGCCCAACAACCTGCCCGCTTGACCCTATTCCCTCCTCTCTTCTCCAGACCATTTCCGGAGACCTTCTCCCTTACCTCACCTCGCTCATCAACTCATCCCTGACCGCTGGCTACGTCCCTTCCGTCTTCAAGAGAGCGAGAGTTGCACCCCTTCTGAAAAAACCTACACTCGATCCCTCCGATGTCAACAACTACAGACCAGTATCCCTTCTTTCTTTTCTCTCCAAAACTCTTGAACGTGCCGTCCTTGGCCAGCTCTCCCGCTATCTCTCTCAGAATGACCTTCTTGATCCAAATCAGTCAGGTTTCAAGACTAGTCATTCAACTGAGACTGCTCTTCTCTGTATCACGGAGGCGCTCCGCACTGCTAAAGCTAACTCTCTCTCCTCTGCTCTCATCCTTCTAGACATATCGGCTGCCTTCGATACTGTGAACCATCAGATCCTCCTCTCCACCCTCTCCGAGTTGGGCATCTCCGGCGCGGCCCACGCTTGGATTGCGTCCTACCTGACAGGTCGCACCTACCAGGTGGCGTGGCGAGAATCTGTCTCCTCACCACGCGCTCTCACCACTGGCGTCCCCCAGGGCTCTGTTCTAGGCCCTCTCCTATTCTCGCTATACACCAAGTCACTTGGCTCTGTCATAACCTCACATGGTCTCTCCTATCATTGCTATGCAGACGACACACAATTAATCTTCTCCTTTCCCCCTTCTGATGACCAGGTGGCGAATCGCATCTCTGCATGTCTGGCAGACATATCAGTGTGTATGACGGATCACCACCTCAAGCTGAACCTCGGCAAGACGGAGCTGCTCTTCCTCCCGGGGAAGGACTGCCCGTTCCATGATCTCGCCATCACGGTTGACAACTCCATTGTGTCCTCCTCCCAGAGCGCTAAGAACCTTGGCGTGATCCTGGACAACACCCTGTCGTTCTCAACTAACATCAAGGCGGTGGCCCGTTCCTGTAGGTTCATGCTCTACAACATCCGCAGAGTACGACCCTGCCTCACACAGGAAGCGGCGCAGGTCCTAATCCAGGCACTTGTCATCTCCCGTCTGGATTACTGCAACTCGCTGTTGGCTGGGCTCCCTGCCTGTGCCATTAAACCCCTACAACTCATCCAGAACGCCACAGCCCGTCTGGTGTTCAACCTTCCCAAGTTCTCTCACGTCACCCCGCTCCTCCGCTCCCTCCACTGGTTTCCAGTTGAAGCTCGCATCCGCTACAAGACCATGGTGCTTGCCTACGGAGCTGTGAGGGGAACGGCACCTCAGTACCTCCAGGCTCTGATCAGGCCCTACACCCAAACAAGGGCACTGCGTTCATCCACCTCTGGCCTGCTCGCCTCCCTACCACTGAGGAAGTACAGTTCCCGCTCAGCCCAGTCAAAACTGTTCGCTGCTCTGGCCCCCCAATGGTGGAACAAACTCCCTCACGACGCCAGGACAGCGGAGTCAATCACCACCTTCCGGAGACACCTGAAACCCCACCTCTTTAAGGAATACCTAGGATAGGATAAAGTAATCCTTCTCACCCCCCCTCCTTAAAAGATTTAGATGCACTATTGTAAAGTGGCTGTTCCACTGGATGTCATAAGGTGAATGCACCAATTTGTAAGTCGCTCTGGATGAGAGCGTCTGCTAAATGACTTAAATGTAAAATGTTAATATAATTCATATGAATTCTGAGGGCTGAAATGATTAAATATTAAAAATATGAACCTCTCACTAAAGTTGTACTTAAATCTGAACTGGTTTTCCAGCAGATTAGTAAGAATGGCTCCCTTTGTGTTCAAAAATGGCCCTTTCCCTTTATTCAGATTACAATCTCTCACTTTCGGTTATTTGAAAATAAAACCTCCAGAATATCGCCATTTTTAAAACAAGCCATAGAAAGCTGGTTGCAATTTCAGTTTAATCCACCAGAAAATACAGAACAAATGTTATGGTTAAACTAAAAAAAGAAAATGGTATCATATTTGTTAATGATATAATAAATAGGACAGTTGGAGTTGTCACACATGCAGCAAAAAATATATATATGGAAATGTCTGCTCTATCCAAAATTATCACCAACTGATTGCAGCATTACCGCAAAAATGAAAGAAGCATGGAAGACGGTAAGGAACTTGTCTGTCGGCCCTACATACAACCATCCCAGCTATACAGATTTTTGCTGTGAAGAGACAATCATTTGGTCACTTGTTTTGGTACTTTTTTTTGATCGCAGGTTCAGGAAAGGCTAAAGAATTGTAAACATTTACCTGGAGCTAACTCTGCAAATAGCACTGCTGGGGGACCTGAAGAGCCATAATCAATTGAACAACAAAATAATACTAATCTAAAAATGTTTATCTTTCATTTACAATCTGTAGGAACTATGAGAATATAGAAGGGTTCGGAGCTTTTGTGAAACATTACAGCACAGTTGAAAAACATGTATTCAATAAGAAAAATAAACACATATATATATATATATATATACATATTTTTTTTTACAATTTCAAATCACCCCAGATTTTTTTTACAGTGTGGCTGAGTGTAAAATTCCAATACAATTCAGATTAAATGTACCATTTGATTCAATCAATCAAATGTATTTATAAAGCCCTTTTACGTCAGCAGATGTCACAAAGTGCTTATACAGGAACCCAGCCTAAAACCCCAAACAGCAAGCAATGCAGATGTAGAAGCATCTGGAGAGGAAACGGGCTCTGAGGGGTGGCCATTCCTCTTCTGGTTGTGCGGGTGGAGATTATAAGAGTACATGGCCATTAAGGCCAGATTGTTCTTCAAGCGGTTCAAACATTCATAAACCAGCAGGGTCAAATAATAATCAGTGGTTGTAGAGGGTGCAACAGGTCAGCACCTTTAGGAGTTAATGTCAGTTACAAGACTGCAGGGGCTGTAGAGAAAGCGAAGGAGGGAGTAAGAGAGAGAAAGAGGGAGAGTCGAAAACAGCAAGTCCGGGACAAGGTAGCACGTCCCGTGAACATGTCAGGGTTCCATAGCCGCAGACAAAACAGCAGAAAATGGATGAGTAGCATGACCAAGTGGACTGGGGACAGCCAGGAGTCATCAGGCGAGGTAGTTCTGAGGTATGATCCTAGGGCTCAGATCCTCCGGGAGGGGAGAGAGATCAAGAGAGAGAGTGAGTTGGGAGAAAGAGAGGGAGCATACTGAAGTTTACACAGGACACCAGATGAGACGGGATCATTTCACCTAATAGGACAGACTGACTCCTGGCCCCCGGCACGAGTGTTGTAAAAAAGTACTCAATTATCATACTTGAGTAAAAGTAAAGATATCTTAATAGTAAAAACTGTAAAAACAGTAAAAACTGCCTTGCACATAGACTATTGCAGCATAGATGCTGGAGGCTGAGACAGGGGGGATCCGGGGACACTGTGGGGACACCAACTTACTACCCTGAGACAAGGCTGAGTATGGCCCACGAAGATCTCATCCACCGCACTAGCCCGAGGGGGCGCAAAACCGGACAGGAAGATCGCATCAGTGACTCAACCCACTCAAGTCGAGTACAGCGGAAAAAAGCCTGGCACGACATCACACACCCCTCCTAATGACGGCATGGAAGAGCATTAGTAAGCCAGTTACTCACCCCCCGTAATACGGTCAAAGGCAGATAATCCCAGTGGCGAGAGTGCAGCCGACCAGGCAGAGACAGCAAGGGAGGCTCGTCACTCCAGTGACTTGCCAAACACTTGCCAACTCTCGGCTGATAGAAACCATAATATGAATTAGCTAATAGAAATTACTATTTAGAATTCATCACATCAAGGGTGAGCTCACCAATGATTGAAATAATTGAGTAAAACACTTTCTAAAAGTCTAAAGTAATCCCATTGTGGGTAGAGTTTTTGCTATTCTCCACCTTTCCCCGCGTCAACCACAGATCAGAGGGTTATTCCTGGTGCCGGATTTGTGATTTAGCAAGATCTGTCAAACCAGACCGTGTACAAACTCAGAATTTCTGGCTCCAGAAAGAGAGATTGAAAGAGAGCCTGATTAGAAACCATAGTAATGAATGCTCTGAAGCAAACCTGCCACTAACTTGATTTTAGCCTGATCTTTTGAATGTCTTTGTTGCATTCCCTGGCCATCAATCTGTCCATATAATCAAGGAGGACTTTTACAGAATTGCAGGTAACCTACAGTAGTCTAGTCAGTGGACTGCCAGCGATGCTTTGCTAATTTCAATGTAAATGAATAAACCTAGTCAACATGATAAAATGACTGGCTAATTCATCCCACAGATTCTCTAAACATCATTGGTACTAAAGCTGGGATACATGTCCCCATTCAAAGACCATCTGGACAAAATAAAGGAGACTGAATAGAAAATATTTTCACAGCATAAACGTACAGGTATCTATTGACTTCTGTAACTTACACTTTCACCAAGCCAAGTCATTTTCAGAAACAGATATTAAACTCAATGATCTTCCTTACTTCTTTTGTCAGATGATCTGTGGCTCCCTGAATCTCCTCACTAATAATGTGGAACCCAAGTGGTCTGGCTCTGTGCACGATTCCCACATTTTCTGAGAATCTACCCTGTACCAGGGATTTCCGCAAGGTACGGTGCCTTCGGAAAGTATTCAGACCCCTTGACCTTTTCCACATTTTGTTACATTACATCCTTATTCTAAAATGGATTAAACAAAACAAATATCCTCAGCAATGTACACACAATACACCACAATGACGAAGCAAAAACAGTTTTTTGGACATTTTTGCGAATGTATTATTAAATATAAAAACATAAATACCTTATTTACATAATATTCAGACCCTTTGTTATGAGACTCAAAATTGAGCTCAGGTGCATCCAGTTTTCATTGAGATGTTTCTACAACTTGATTGGAGTCCACCTGTGGTAAATTCAATTGAAAAGGAAAACACACCTGTATATAAGGCATATAAGGTGCATGTCAGAGCAAAAAACAAGCCATGAGGTCAGGATTGTGTCGAGGCACAGATCTGGGGAAGGGTACCAAAAAATGTCTACAACATTGAAGGTCGTCAAGAACACAGTTGCCTCCATTATTCTTCAGTGGAAGAAGTTTGGAACCACCAAGACTCTTCCTAGAGCTGACCTAGAGCTGGCCGCCTGGCCAAACTGAGCAATCGGGGGAGAAGAGCCTTGGTCAGGGAGGTGACCAAGAACCAAATGGTCACTCTGACAGAGCTCTAAATTTCCTCTGTGGAGGTGTGAGAACCTTCCAGAAGGACAACCATCTCTGCAGCACTCCACCAATCAGGCCTTTAGGGTAGAGTGACCAGACGGAAGCCACTCCTCAGTAAAAGGCAAGCCAGTCCGCTTGGAGTTTGCCAAAAGACAATTAAGACTCTCAGACCATGAGAAACAACATTCTTTGGTCTGATGAAACCAAGATTGAACTATTTGGCCTGAATGCCAAGTGTCTGGAGAAAACCGGGCAGCATCCCTACAGTGAAGCATGGTGGTGGCAGCGTCATGCTGTGGGGATGTTTTTTTCAGCGGCAGGGATTGGGAGACTAGTGAGGATGGAGGGATAGATCAACGGAGCAAAGTACAAAGAGATCCTTGATGAAAACCAGCTCCAGAACACTCAGGACCTCAGACTGGGGCGAAGGTTCACCTTCCAACAGGTTAACGACCCTAAGCACACAGCCAAGACAATACAGGGTTGGCTTCGGGACAAGTCTCTGAATGTCCTTGAGTGGCCCAGCCAGATCCCGGACTTGAATCCGATGGAACATCTTTGGAGAGACCTGAAAATAGCTGTGCAGCGACGTTCCCCATCCAACCTGACAGAACTTGAAAGGACTTGCAGAGAAGAATGGGAGAAACTTCCCAAATAAAGGTGTGCCAAGCCTGTAGTGTCATACCCAAGAAAACTTGAGGCTGTAATTGCTGCCAAAGGGGCTTCAACAAAGTACTGAGTAAAGGGTCTGAATACTTTTGTAAATGTGATATTTACGTTTTTATTACATTTGCAAACATTTCTAAAGACCTGTTTTTATTTGGTCATTATTGAGTATTGTGTGTAGATTAATGAGGAAAAAAAGCCATTTAATAAATTTTAGAATAAGGCTGTAACTTAACAAAATGTGGAAATGTAACTTGGCAAAATCACTGGAACTGGACGTCTTTCATGCGGAAAATGTAGTTCAATATTCAAAAGGCACTCGCACGTCTGAGCACGTCTTTTTTGCAGGTGCATGGTAACAATCGAACAAGATGAAGGAAAAAGGAAACCGCACACTGCTCTTGATAGTATCACTGATCTTTAATAATCTTATGTATCGGCCTCACGGCCTTTGTCAGAACTTTTGTGAGTTTTCTAAAATGCCAAAACTGTAGGAAATCTTTTGTATGCTAACAGCATTCTGTTCGGAGAGGGAGTAGGGAGGATGAGGTAGTCAATATAATTGCATAATGGAACTGTATTTGATTTGTGTTTGAATTGTATGTCCAATTACAAAATACTTTGTTCAGTAATCATCTCACTTGTTACTGGCCATTGAGACAAGCAGTGTCGAGCAGATGGAGAAATGTCTTATACCACTTGTTGGGTTTCCGAGCGCGTGCCAGAAAGTTATTTATCATGTCTGCTGTATCCACTGCCCCCATTTTGCAGTTATAGTCAAGCACACAGTCAGGTTTACTCACTCACTCACTCACTCACTCACTCACTCACTCACTCACTCACTCACTCACTCACTCACTCACTCACTCACTCACATCAGGTGGTCCACCTCCCCTATGGCTCTCTCCTCTCTTGTAGCTCCAAGGCATAGTGATTTGGTCTCCTCCCCTATGTCTCCCACCAGCTCCTCTGTCAGAAACAGCTTGAAGCACTCTGCCTCAGAGGGAAATGGCAAGGGGCTTTGCATTCCAAAATAGGACTCATTAAAGCCAACAGCAGGGCCAAGAGGGGTGAAATGGCTGGAGGCCTTCCAGCTACCGCAGACCTCCCATAATTCACTCAGTGTGGTGTGCCTCTATCACCACCAGCATCTTCAAAGGGATCTGGGACTTCAAAAGGTGGGCAAGGAGCCCTCAGATTCAGGGTTCTCAATGACCACAAGATTGGGGGGCAGCTCCTCACTGTCAGAATCTGATTCCCCACTTTCATACTCAGAATTATTGTCAGAATTGACAAAAATCGACAAGATGTCTCCTTTTGAAAGACATTGCTAATACTACAGCTTCGCCCACTTGCTGCATACATAAAACACAACACTGAATGGCTCCAAGTAAGTGTCAGGGGTGATGTGATTGGCTTCCGGTGTGGTTAGGATAATTAGCAGGTTAGGATAATTAACATGGCAGGTTAGGAGATCTAACATAGGAGGTTAAGATAATGAGGAGGCTAGGTGAATTAACGTAGGAGGTTAAGATAATGAGGTTAAGGTTAGGAAAAGGGTTAGGCTTAGCTACAGTTGCCAAAAACTGCTGTCCCCGACGCGACCGCTAGATAGAGCTGTTGCAAGCCTAGCTACTCCATCTAGCCACAATGGTAGAAATGTAAACAAGCCATCTGTGGCAACAAATAATCAGTATCATAAACACCCGCAAACCATCAGAAAATGGTTTGTGTGGTATTAATTTCTTTACCTACATCTTTATTCAAATGTTCTCAAGTACTGGTAACAAATTATGCATTCTGATTTTTGCATAGATTATAATGGACAAATATATCCCAATCCACCTCGAGCTCATCTCCTGGCACAGCTATATAGAAGGAGACACCAAGCCAATTAGTAGGCTCAGGTGTGTACTAATTGGCTTTACACAGTACCTATCCCGAGGAGGGTGCTGTCGTGTCGTCTTCCTCCGGCTGGTCACTGAACCTTCACGTTTATAAAATACTTTTTTGAAGGCTGCACTGATTATAATTAGCTAAGCTATTTGTGGAGCCATGTTTGTTAATTTCATTCAATGCATTCTGGGTGTCACGTAAACATCTGTCAGACTAAAGACTTTCTAGCAAAACGAGGAGAACCGATGGTTTACACGTCTTTCGAGTAAACTTACAGAAGTGAATGATGGTAGACGACAGACCCCCTTCGCGTTCAACATGCATTGTCACCTTTTTGGATTTTCTGAACATATCCGGCTAATAATGACACAGGGTGAGACCCAGATGCAGACACCGGAAGCAGATGGTTTGAGTCTCTGATATTTATTGAAATACAAGGGGCAGGCAATGGGCAGGTCAGGGACAGGCATAAGTTCATAAACCAGGTCAGAGTACGAAAGGTACTGTGGGGGTCAAGGCAGGCTGAATGGAGAGGCAGGCGGGCTCAGTGACAGGACAGGCAGAAATGGTCAGAACTGGGAGGGCTAGAAAAAGAGACTAGGAAAACAGTAGCACGGAAAAACACGCTGGCAAGCTTGACAAGACGAACTGGCAACAAACAAACAGAGAACACAGGTATAAATGGTATAACTGCATTGGGGATTATGAGGCAGATTGGTGACACCTGGTGGAGACAAGCACAAAGACAGGTGTAACAGACCATGCTGTGACACGGCTTGTCTTAACCAGATGTGGGAGTCCAGGATTTCTTGGTTCCAGAATGGCTGCTTCTCATTTAAGTGAATCGCACATTGGTTGATCTGAAAACTGGCACGTGCACGCAACATTCAAAAAAGGTCCTCATATTAATTACAAACAATGATAGACACCATGGAGTCAAAAGACAACAAATGATAGTAATTGACTACAATCCTTATGTTGAAATCTTTACCAAAAAAAGTAACACCCAGAGAGGGAGCATGGCAGAACATTACTGTCAGAGTAAATGCGTGAAGTGACACGATTTCAATATGTAATTCCTATACACATGGGTGATTTAGATATAATGTCTTCACTTTAGAGAGCACTTTTATTGATGCTGGTGATATTACGTGTCAAGGCTATAGCTTGCAAGTTGTATAGCAGCCTATGTCACAATGCCAATGTAGCCAGGATGAATGATTTATTGAATTCATAATGCTTTTCAGGACAACGCCTCTATTATATTTTTAGTTGTAACCCCATGGGAGCCAAAAGAACATGGCAACTAAATACCAAATATCATACAAACAGGCAATTAATTATTAGTTGGGGATATTTCATATTAATCAGATGGCTCCTTTCCCTGAAAGTAGCCTCTGTGCCAGGATAAACTCAAATCAAATCAAATTTTATTTGTCACATACACATGGTTAGAAGATGTTAATGCGAGTGTAGCGAAATGCTTGTGCTTCTAGTTCCGACAATGCAGTGATAACCAACAAGTAATCTAACTAACAATTCTAAAACTACTGTCTTATACACAGTGTAAGAAGATAAAGAATATGTACATAATGATATATGAGTGAGTGATGGTACAGAGCAGCAAACAGTAGATGGTATTGAGTACAGTATATACATATGAGATGAGTATGTAGACAAAGTAAACAAAGTGGCATAGTTAAAGTGGCTAGTGATACATGTATTACATAAGGATGCAGTCGATGATGTAGAGTACAGTATATACGTATGCATATGAGATGAATAATGTAGGGTAAGTAACATTATATAAGGTAGCATTGTTTAAAGTGGCTAGTGATATATTTACATCATTTCCCATCAATTCCCATTATTAAAGTGGCTGGAGTTGGGTCAGTGTCAATGACAGTGTGTTGGCAGCAGCCACTCAATGGTGGCTGTTTAACAGTCTGATAGCCTTGAGATAGAAGCTGTTTTTCAGTCTCTCAACTGTAGCCTAACCCATGGTTTCACCTGGCCCACTGGCTACTGCTATGAAAACATCTGACTTAAAATCACGTCACTTGCTATTTAAAGTAATCACATTTGTTTAATTTATCGAAATGCCAGTTTGGCTGATTGTATGATTTGTTGCACTGTATTCCTTCAGCCAACAAAAAAAAAGGTTGACCAGGGGAAGGCATGAGTGGGGCCTCCAGCTCCAGGGTTCACCCCAGCTGAGGAGCTAGTCCTAAACCTAGGGAGGCCAATCATGGATGGCATCGCTGGGGGTTGCTCACCAGACAAGAGCTCCTTTATAAGGGGGGGTGCAATTCTACTGAAAAGGTTCTGCGCTCCTAAGAGAAAATCTACGACAAGATCTTGCCCTTTTTAAGATCACACCATAAATACACATTTTCTATTTAGCTTTTTTCCAGGTTGATATTAAAGAGATCTATAAAAGACACATGGAGATGGACATTTAGCACAAACTGTTGTCAATGAAATACATGAATGAATGAAATACATTGACTTGAAGATTAAAAGTGAACGGCTGGAAATGGAGAAGAGAAAGGTAGACGGTGTCGAGGAATGACTGAGAATGAAATGCAGTAAACAACTGTTAATCTTTGGCAGGAGCAACTTGAACAACAATAACAAAATAAAGATGATTCACTTCTTCGGGATCGGTGTCAATTCCACGGGACGTTTGAGCTAACGTGGCTAATGCGATTAGCATGAGGTTGTAAGTAACAAGAACATTTCCCAGGGCATAGACATATCTGATTTTGGCAGAAAGCTTACATTCTTGTTAATCTAACTATACTGTCCTATTTACAGTAGCAATTACAGGGAAATAATACCATGCTATTGTTTGAGGAGAGTGGACAATTTTGAATATGAAAAGTTATTAATAAACAAATTAGGCATATTTGGGCAGTCTTGATACAAAATATAACAGAAATACAATGGTTCATTGGATCAGTCTTAAACTTTGCACATACACTGATGCCATTTATTGGCCAAAATCGAAATGGCACCTGGGCTGGAATAATACATGATGGCCTTCAAATGGTACCAATAATATGCATATCCTTGCTACAGGCAGTTAGATTTGGGTATGTAATTTTAGGTGAAAATTGAAAAAAAGGGGCTATTCCTTAATTAAACCACCCTGGACCACTCTGCCTGCCCTGTGCCTGCCTGCTGTTCTGTACCTTTCAGATTCTGCTCTGGACTATTGACCTCTTTGAAACTGTCTGCATCTGAGTGTTCTCCTGAGCCTTGACACTCAAAGAAAAGTGTTGAGTGAGTGCACCACAAACATATTTCCAGGGTGTTAATGCATCCTCCCAGCACAGACTCTTCCAACACCACAGGTAATGGAGGGATCAATCTTCTAAAGTTAAGTTTTACTTTGATGTCAAATCAACTCAGTTTTGATAGCTAGCTACCTTAGCTATTGTGTTTGCTAACATGCTACTGAACCATGACACTACCATATTGGTATTAAAAGACAGCAACGCATTCACTTAATGTTTAGGCAACTCAGTTAGCCAACTACCCATCACATGCATTGTGCAAAAATGTGATAGCTAACGTTAGCTAACTAAGCGCTAGCCAGTCAAGGGCTCTGACAAATTTAAACCGGTATCAACAAAACGTGTTTCACTCTATCCCATAAAACATGACATTGCTAACTAGGCATCATTTAGCTAATAAAATGTTCAAGTTTAGGAAGTGTAATAAGTTAGACACTCACCAGACAACTTTGGTAGGGAGCTAGCTAAATAGCTTGGTTTCCATCTTCCAACCGATGTTTCTAATCCCCCTGATTGGTCATCAGTCAAAGGGATTGGTCTTGGAACTTGTTGCCACAGGTTTGCCACAAATTCAAATTGAATCTTGAGAGAATTGTCAGCCAGAAAAAAAAACTATTGCGAACTGTTTGCCACTAGTGGCAATAAATATGATTGTAGCCAACATTTGCAAACTTCTGGCAACATTCTGTGGTACACTATTTAGTTTGCAGAACATTAGCCACAAACTTGCAGGAAGTGTGCCGCAACAAATACATTTTTGTAAGAGTGGACTATCACAGAGAAGTGGTAAGTTTGTTGATAAAATCTTGTAAGGCAAATATGTTAGGAATGATGATTGAATAATGTCCTGAATGTGAATTTGGCCAGGGTATCAGGGTTTCAAAGGTGGGTCAAGAAACATGAAAACCTACCACTTCTATTCCTGGGACAGAGCACCAATGCATCACACCCATAATGGATGAGAATATAGCTGTTATTTGTGAGCACCTGATGCCGCGGAGCTGAGCAGACGTTGACAAACTGAGCTCTTCAAAGTGATTCTATTATTACCCAAATAACAACGTTGAAACAAAATTCTAACATCGGCTGATAAATTGTTAAGTACCTTCCCGAAGAGCCATGGACCTCCGACCGAGAGTCAAGAAGGGCGACCAAAACGTTGTTGATTCCCAAGATAACGGTAATGCGAGCCTGCCGACATGCTGGCTACTCTCCTCTGGGAAATTCAGGATGGTAACAAAGGTCTTTCTATGAAAATTAACAAGAAATCGGCTGAACATTCTTCCATTGACAACCTGAAATCCTCCTTGAATGATCTCCTTTTGAGAACGACTGAGACTGAGTTGCGCATTAGCACAGTTGAAGATACCATCACTCGACATGACCAGGTTCTGATACAACTGCAGAAGGACAATGCCTATCTCAAAAACAAGGTAGACCAGATGGAGAACCAGAGCAGACGTAGTAATATCCGTGTGGTGGGATTGAAAGAGGACAGCGAGGGCCGTGACCCGGTCCGTTTCTTCACTCAATGGATCCCTGATGTCCTAGGCATAATCAACTTCACCAAGCCGCTGGAAATCGAACACACCCACAGAATCTCAACACCGAAACCCACACCAGATGAGCAGCCACGGGCCGTCCTGATCCGGTTCCTCCGTTTCCAGGACAGGGAGAAGATATTGCGACACGCAAGAGCCAAAGGGGAAATCACCATTGATGGTAAGAAGGTCAGCCTTTTCCCGGATATGAGCGAGGATCTCGCCAGACGTCACAAGCAGTTCAGACCGGCCGCCAAAGCACTGAAGGAGAAGAACATCACCGGCTACCTCATCCACCCTGCGCGGATAAAAGTTCAGTACAAAGGCCGAAGCCATCTCTTCGACACACCGGGAGAAGTGTTTACTTTTCTCAAAGAACTGAACCACGTCTGAACCAGGACGGTCTCTCTGGGAGATAAGATGCAGTTTGTTTGTTTTCTCTTATCCAGACTGAACTGCTGATATCTTCTTGGAATTTGGATCCGTT